>NC_048600.1:84544025-84882918 GCF_003668045.3 Cricetulus griseus
GAGAAATTCTCACAGCAACAAGCTGTTTTAGGAAGTAACCCTGGTGGTCACTCCAGTGAGCCTCCTCTAAAACCCCACTGACCCACTGAAGCTTTTTATGTTTTTGTAAATGACCGTGAGAAATGCTCTGGATTCTTGCAAAGCAGAAGAGAAGCAGCTCTTCTTCCCTAGAGTCCAGGCCTTGTACCTGTAGATGAGAAATTTGCATGCTGCTGTAAGGAACTTCGGAGCTCACAAACCTGGGCTCCCGCCTCACTAATTACCTGTGTGCTCTGGGTGCATCTGTGGGCCTCAATTTTCTCCTTCTCTGTCCAAAGGCTCTAATAATTCAATGGAGCTGTGGGGAAATAAAGCCCGGGGAAAGAAGGGAGGTGTTGCAAAACAAGGTGAGTCCTAACTAAAGTGATGCCAAAGCCTCTCTGCAGCTGGACCCTGATCAAACAGGCAGCCCCTAACCTATTACCCTTCCCCCCAGGCTCGCTTGTCTCCTGTTTTCCGCTAGGGGGCGAAAAGGCCTAGGTTCCCTGCCTGTGCTTGCGCGGTCACAGAGCCTTGAGAGAGCGGTGGCTGTGAGCGTCCCCGCTGGCCGTGCGCGATAGTGACAACCGTGCCCCACCTACCCCCTCCTTCCAGTCCGGTCCCGAGGACGAAAAGTGCCTACGAAGAAGGTCAGGCCGGAACTTCTGCTTCTTGCTGGGTTGTAACTAGTCCTAGGGATGAGATTCGAAGACCAGACAAGAGGGAAAAGAACTTGCCGAAGTTCTTCCTCCTGGACCAGTTTACATCCTTGTTACTCCGAAGGGAAAACCTGACTCCCTTAGGAGTTAGAATTTTGTTCCTTTAATGGATGCTCTTGAGCACCCAAAAAGTGGAAGAGAAGGGACGTTCCCCTGAGCAACTTCTGCTGTGTGGAGGAGGTTACAAGATCAGTCAAACTTGGGGGAAATGGTGTTTCCCTACTAGAAGAAGCTTGGACTGGCTTTTACTTTGTTTGAAATTTAACTATTAAAGTAGAAGGGGCCGGGCGGTGGCGCATGCCTTTAATCCCAGCACTCGGGAGGCAGAGGCAGGTGGATCTCTGTGAGTTCCAGACCAGCCTGGTCGACAAGAGCTAGTTCCAGGATAGGCTCCAAAGCCACAGGGAAACCCTGTCTCGAAAAACCAATAAATAAATAAATAAATAAATAAATAAATATATGGTAGAAGGGGACTGGAGAGATAGATGGCCTAGAGTGTTTAAGACCACTCACAGCGAGTTCAATTTCAGTAAAAGTTCACTTCAAAGAGTTCAATTTCCACCTCCCACATGGGGAAACTCCAAGCACTTCCAATTGTCGCTCCACCGGATCTGGTGCCCTCTTCCGGCTTTCACAGGTATCTGTGAAAGTATGTGCACACACACACACACACACACACACACACACACACACACACACACTCACACTACACTCTTTTTTTTTTTTTTAATAAAACGAAAAGTAGAAGGAGAAACTGAAATAATCCTCCTTCCCTGACCAGTAGCTATTGCTGGCTCCTGAAAGTGAATCTTAAATGTCCCTTCAACAAGTATTTATTTATTAGGTTGGTTTTATTGGGACAGGGTCTGTGTAATCTGGTCTTGAATTCACTGTGTATTTGAGGCTGACCTTAAATTCCTGTTTCTTCTGCGTTCATTTCCCAAGTGTTGGAATTATGGTTTTTCTCCAAAGATTCAGTATACATTGATGAGTCATTAACTTTGTTCCCACGGGGACTGGAGAGCTGAGTTGGTAGTTAAGAGCATTTGCTGTTCTTACAAGAGGACTCAGGTTTGGTTGACCTAGCACTCATATGGCTGCTAACAACAATCTGCAACTCCAGTACAGGAGGTCCCATGCTCTCTTCTGGCTCCAGAAGTGCCAGTCACACACATAGTGTGTATTTACACATGCAAACAAAACTCATATGCATAAGTAATAAATGAATAATTTTTTTTAAAAATGTGTACTTTTGCATGTCTTTAATCCCATCACTTGGGAGGCAGAGACAGGTGGGTCTCTGTGAGTTCAAGGCCAGCCTGCTCTACAAAACAAGTTCCAGGACAGTCACGGCTACAAAATAGAGAGACCCTGTCTCAAAAATAAATAAATATAAAATGTGTACTTTTGCCAGATATGGTGGCACGTCTTTTTAATCTCAGTACTCAGGAGGCAGAGGCAGGTAGAACCACTGTGAGTTACAGGCTAGCCTGGTCTATATAGTGAGTTAAGGTCACCCAATACTACACAGTGAGATTCTGTGTCAAAACAAAACAAAACAAAACAAAACCAACAAAACCAAGCAAACAGAAATCAACAACAGCTGGGCAGTGGTGACACACGCCTTTAATCCCAGCACTCTTGAGACAGAGGCAGGCGGATCTCTGAGAGTTAGAGATCAGCCTGGTCTATAACAGCTAATTCCAGGACAGCCTCCAAAGCCACAGAGAAACCCTGTCTCAAAAAACAAAAACAAAAAATCAACAACAAATATCCATCATAAAAATGTGAACTCTCGGGCTGGAGAGAAGGCTCAGAGGTTAAGAGCACTGACTACTCTTCCAGAGGTCCTGAGTTCAGTTCCCAGCAACCACATGGTGGCTCACAACCATCAGTTACGAGATCTGGTGCCCTCTTCTGGTGTGCAGATATACATGAAAGCAGAATGTTGTATACATAATAAATAAAATCTTTAAAATAATGTGAACTCTCTGGGCTGGTGAGATGCCTCAGTGGTTAAGAGCACTTGGCTGTTCTTCCAGAGGTGCTGAGTTCAATTTCCAGCAACCACATGGTGGCTTACAACTATCTATAATGAGATCTGGTGCCCTCTTCTGTCATGCAGGGGTACATGCAAATAGAACACTGTATACATAATAAATAAATAAATAAATCTTAAAAAAAAAAGAAAAATGTGAACTTTCATTTTTTTTGAGACAGGGTCTCATGTTCTCCGGGTTAGTTTTGAACTCACTATATAGCTGAAAATGGCCTGTAATCCCCCTGCCTGTACCTCCTAGGTACTAGTATTATAGATATACACCCCACACCAAGCTTTAAAGATGTGCAGCTGTT
Organism: Cricetulus griseus; assembly: GCF_003668045.3. Lineage (NCBI taxonomy): Eukaryota > Metazoa > Chordata > Mammalia > Rodentia > Cricetidae > Cricetulus > Cricetulus griseus. Next base: position 84,547,118 of record NC_048600.1, read on the forward strand.
TACAGAGTTATTTATTTTGTTTGTTTTATGTGTGTAAATATTGTGCATGCATGTTTGTGTGTGTACCATGTACCACACAGATCAGAAGAGGGCATCAGACCTCTTGGAATTGGAGTTATACAAATTGTGTGCACCATGTGGAGCTGGGAACCAAACCCCAGTAGCTCTTAGCCTCTGAGCCACAAACATCCTAGGTGGTTCTGAAGTGTGACTAGGCTTTGGTTTCAGTGCTAAAGGCAAGAGCCAGCCCACACCCAAACATGGTCAAATTTAGGCTCGAAAAAACAAAACAAACAAATTTAGGCTCCCACACACGTCACTTGATGGTGTTTCTAGTACTCTAGAGGACCAGAAATTTTAAAATATTATTCCTCTGACATGGTTTTCTCTTCACTGTATGCGATGCACTGTTCTAACATAAAAGGTTTGAACTTCTTGCCTAAGTTTCCACAGGACATGAGCAGATCCTGGATCTGAGCTTTGGCAATGTCCTAACTCCAGAGCCTGTGTTCTTAACTAAAGATGTGTCTCCTCTTTGGCCAGAAGCTGTTGCCCTGCCTATTTGAGACCAGTTAGTTGTCAGCAGTTTAGATACACAATTGTGTTGGGGTTTGCAGAGGCTGGAAAGAAAAGTGATAAAGCACCAGAGCTTCTTTTGGCTGAGTGAGAGAGACAAGAGGCCACTATGTTGTTGGAGTTGGAACTGTGTGGCTGGAGAGGCAGAGTGCTAGGAAAACTGCATTTGCAGTAAGAGAGGCCAGTCCCACAAGAAGGGAGCTGAGGAGCAGGCTGTGAGGGCTTATTGTTAGAGGAGTGGCTGCCTCGGGTGGCTGCCGTTTGTTGGATGGATACTTGAAGGAGGATTGCAAGAACCTTAATGAAGATATCCCTGGGGTCTACCATGTTGTTCATAAGCATGAGACCTGAAGGCTGAAACGGAGATTGGTAGATCATTGTAGCTTTTGGTGGCAAGAGTTTAAAGCCTTGAATTCCCACAGATGGGGTGGGGAAGGGGCATGGAGAATAAACAAGGATCTAACTTTCAGAAGTGCAGAACCCTTCGTACGTGGAGGCCCGGTACCAGTACCTCTTGGTGGGTAGGTCCCCTGGGCTCCACCACAGGGCTAAATAGATCTAAAGGTATTACTTGCAACTCAGTCCACTCTAATGCCATAGGATCATGTGCTCCCAAGAGCATAACACTTCCTAGAAAGGGTGTGAGAGCAATTAGGTCCCCAACGCTGTCCTCATTTAGCAGACAAGAAGTCAGCATCACGTGGGGGAAGAAGCAGGAAAAGGAAAGGATTTTTTTCCAAGCTTCCCACTCCTGATTGTTTGCCTCCTCTACTCATCTATTAGCCGAGGCTAGTGGTTCTCAACCTACGGGTCACGACCCCCTCAGGGTCAAATATCAGATGTCTTGTGTATCAGATAGTTACATTATGATTCATAACAGTAGCAAAATTACAGTTGTGAAGTACCAGTGCAACATTTATTTATTTATTTATTTATTTATTTATTTATTTTTGAGACAGGGTCTCTCTGTTAGCCTTGGTCATCCTGGGATTTGTTCTGGATTTGGCCTTGAACTCATAGAGATCTGCCTGCCTCTGCCTCCTGAGTGCTGGGATTAAAGGAGTGCACCACCACTGACCAGCCCACAACAAAACATTTTCATGGTTGGGTATCACCACAACATGAAGAGCTGTTAGTGTCGCAGCAGTAGGAGTGTTGAGAACCACTGGCCTAGATGGTTGCTAGGGTCCTGGGTCGCGCTGAGGATGGGTAGGGAGGGTGGGCTAGCCCTGGGGTGAGCTGGTGAGGTCCTTCATGTGTGAACTGTTGGGACTGATGAACTCTTCTTCCTGACTTCAGGGACATGTCCCATGCCTGTGTAGAAGTTGGCTCAGACGGATTTTGTGGCCTTTGGCTTTTGCCTCCTGCTCTGGCTGTCCGTCTGCCACTCTGAACACGGGCCTCAGGTGTGAGAGGACGTAGCCAGCAGCATGAATCCGTATCCTATGTTTTCCCACTCCCACCTACCTTCTCCCGGGTTCCAATTTCTCTCCCGGAGGATGGAAAGGGCCTCAATTCTTAATTCTTCTACTTCTAGGTCTGTTTTCCCACAAGTTACCTAGGAAGAGTGAAAACCCTACAGCTTACATCTTAAAGATTTGCTACACAGCCCATCAAAAAGATACCCTCAAGGGGTGAGCTTTCTAGAAATTAAACCTGTAGATGAAATTCACTTTTTCCCATTACTGATTTTTTAACATTGCTACTTGGAAGGCTGATGTAGGAGATGGATGCTTAAGCTTAGAGTTCAGACCAGTGTAACAAAATCTCTCTCTCTCTCCCTCTCTCTCTCTCTCTCTCTCTCTCTCTCTCTCTGTGTGTGTGTGTGTGTGTGTGTGTGATGGGGAGAACCTTGAAGTAGTAACACTGATGGTACAAAGGGTTGGCTAACGAACTTGCTTAGGAACTAATTAAGTTACATAAAGTTGAATTTAGCCAAAGGACCACTGCCTCCAATTGGACCGCCTGGAAGACAAGCAGTGTATTAACTAGGCTTGTTAGAAATTGTAAGAAAGAAAATCTTGAACCGTCATTGAAGTTTAGAGTTGCTGAGAAAAAAAACATTTACTATTTATTTATTTCATGTATTGAGGTGTTTGGTTTGCATGTGTGTCTGTGCACCAAGTGTGTGTTATGTCTGTTGTCTGAGGAGGTTCCAGGAGAGGGAGCTAGAGTTCTGGGATTGGAGTTACAAACTGTTGTGAGCCATCATGTGGGTGCTGGGAATTGATCCCAGGTTCCCTGGAAAAGCAGCCAGTGCTCTTAACCAGTCATTTCTCCAGTACCATGTTGTTTTTTTCTCTGGAAGTTCTTGGCACCCCACAGCCTCCTTGACTGGCTTGTTCCACTGCAAGTCTCAGCTTAGCTGCCATTGTCACAGGGAACCTTGAATCCCGGTTAAGTACACTTTTCTTCAAGCTTACCCTGGGCTCATGTGTTTTACTGCACTCCTCATAAAATCACAGAGATACATTTTGTGCTTGGAGCTCCTTGACTCTGCTTGTTGAGGTTACAGAGTGACCTTAGTTCACCTTTTGACTCAGAACCAGTCAGTCTACCAGGAGAGAAGCCATCTTGCAGCTATGAAATGGTCGCATTAAGGTGTGTGTGATAAGTGCCAGAAGAGCCGCTTAAGGGCCACTGTGCCTGTGACTTGCCGAAAGCCCACTCTTGTCTTCCTGGCAGCTGGTGGAGATGGATGCCTGTCTTCCTCCAGCTGAAGGAAATATCTTGGGAATGAGTCTGAGATCAAGCCAGCCTCAAGGGATGCTTAAAGGAGCTGTATAGCCATAAACAGGCAGATGTTGTTGCTGACAGGGCAGTTGTCTCATAGTGGATGGAGCCGGAGACTGAGCTCTGGAAGACTGCGCTATTCAATTCTACTTGAGTTGGTTTCTGTTTAATTATATTTTTATTTATTTGAGAACAATTTCATACATATACACAATGTATTTTGATCATATCCACCCCTACTGCCTGCTTCCAACTTTCCCCAGACCCACCCCAACATCCTCCTCTTCCCAACTTCAGGTCTCCTCTTCTGTTTTTTAATCCTATTTACTTACTGAATCCAATTAGTGCTGCCTGCGTATGGATGGTTGTGGAGTGATCTACTAGAGCAGCCACATCCCCAAAGAAAAATACATGGCTCTTCCTCCCCAGCAGCCATAAACAGCAAATAGCTCCCTAGGAGTGGGCCTCACAGCAACCCTATCCTCCCACCACACCTTCTAGAATTTTAATTGGCTCTGTCTTGCCTAGATCCTGTGCAAGTAACCACAACTGATATAAGTTTATGAGAGCAACAGCCATGCCACATCCAGAACACAGCATTTCACAGCTCCCCTCCCATCTTTCAGCTCTTACATTCTTTCCTTCTCCTATTCAAAGATTCTCTGAGCCTTGCTGAGGGGCACTATAGATGTCTCATTCAGGTCTGAGCACTCACAGATACTTACTTCAGGACTTGGACCAGTTACCAATCTTCATTAACCACTGCCCACAACAAAAAGAAGCTCTGCTGACCAAGGTTGAGAGCTACACAATCTATCTATACAAACACAAATATTTGGAAGGTTGTTTGACAGTATAAACATTTAGCAACATAATAGTGGGCTCCCTGCTAGGGCCTATGATTTCCCAGCCATGGGCTTTGACCTGGTTTACAGTAGTAGGCATCACTTTCCTCCTGTGAAGCAGGCCTCACATCCAGTCTGAAAGTGGTTGGTTACTCCTGTGACGTCAAGTCACTATTGTATCCTTTGGTCTATAGTGAAGCATGCAGGGACCAGCGCCAGGAAAAACCATAAATTTCTTTCTTTCCTTCTTCCTTCCTTCCTTCTTTTTGTTTTTTGTTTTTTTTTTTTTTTTGAGACAGGGTTGCTCTGTGTAACAGTCCTGGCTGTTCTAGAACTTGTTCTGTAGATCAGGCTGGCCTCAAACTTGCTGAGATCGGCCTGCCTCTGCCTTCCAAGTGCTGGGTTTAAAGGCGTGCACCACCACTGCTCAGCATAGATTTTTTTTTTTGTACCAGCAGCCAGCATAATAGCTTCTGGTAGTATAAAAGCTAGCCTGGGAGTCCAGGTCAGTTCTAGATAGATTTTTTTCCTTGTCCTGAAAACAAAGTGTATGGCATCTTCAGCAATACAGTATTATTTAGTTATGGTGGATAAACAAGAGAAATGACAGTAGCCTCAGTTGTTGGAGGGGTTGAGGTGGGTATTAATTTGTTTATCTATTTTTTTGTTGTTATTTTAATTTTTTTCTTTTGAGACAGGATATTCCTGTGGCTCAAGCTGCCCTCAGACTTGTGCCAGTCCTCTTGCCTCAGCCTCCCAAGGGCTGGATTATAGATGTGACACATTATATCTGCCTTGTCTGCATTCTTGTCTTGTCATCTTCTTCATTCCATAAAAAGAAGTCATTGACCAAATGGACTCCTTGCCAATCATCCCTTGAGCCTAGAATGACTTCAATTTGTTCTTTGACAGTGCCCTTCTTTGAAGTCCACCTCACCTCACCTTTCTTTCTTTCTTTCTTTCTTTCTTTCTTTCTTTCTTTCTTTCTTCCTTTTTTTCCCCCCTGGAGACATGGTTTCTCTGTGTAACAGCCCTGGCTGTTCTGGAACTCACTCTGTAGACCACATTGGCTATGAACTCACTGAGATCCGCCTTCCTCTGCTTCCAAAATGCTGGAATTAAAGGTGTGTACCACCACTGCCCAGCACATTCCACTTTCTTTCTTTTTTCTGTTTTTGGTTTCTTGAGACAGGGTTTCTCTGTGGCTTTGGAGGCTGCCCTAGAACTCGCTCTGTAGACCAGGCTGGCCTCGAACTCACAGAGATCCGCCTGCCTCTGCCTCCCCAGTGCTGGGATTAAAAGCATGCATCATCACCACCTGGCACATTGCCCTTTCTAAGTGAAGCCTTCTTTCTTCATGGTCATTAGCAGATGTGCGTGCGAGATATCTTTCCTCTTCTGAATTCCCATAGAAGGAATTCATATGCCTCTCATAGGAGGCCATATTGTTCAGCTTTACTGTTTACATATGAGCTTATCATGCCATTTGGCTAGCCTCCCCTTGAGAGCAAAGACTGTATTTATTCATGTAGTTCCCTAATTGTCTAACTTATGGCAGATGTTCTACTGTTTGTTAACTGAGAGAATGACTCCCTTTTTTATCAGTACAGTGACCAAGGGCATGGACTCTGGGCTTCTTGCTAGCATGTGACTCTGGACAAATTACTTGAATTCTCTGCAACAAAGTTTCCACGGTGGTAGATAGAGATATGGGATCTGCCTCAGGGCAGCTCTGGTTACTTAGCCCATGTTCCTGCCATGTAAGCATTTTATCTATTCCCTGGAAAGAACGTGTTTGAGTAACAACTGCCGTCCTCAGCACTGAGACACCGAAGGTCACAAAGACCCTTTTCCTCTCCGAATTAGATTTCATCCCCCTCTTCTGACTCCTTTCCAGAAACTTTTTATTGTCCTAAGTAAATTTTTGTGTATGTGGGAGCACCTATATGTATGCATGTCCTGGTGTCACAGAGGCCAGAAGAGAGAGTCATTAGATCCTCTGGAGCTGGAGTGGATAAAAGGTGCTGGAAATTAAGTCTGGCTCCTTTGGAAGAGCAGCCAGTGCTCTTAACTGCTGTGCTGTCTCTCTAGCTTTGCTAGTTTGTTTTTGAGACAGGGTCTTGCTATGTAGCCAGGCTGCCCTCAAATACATGATCTTCTTGCCTTAGTGTCCCAAGTGCTAGGATTGCAGGTGCTGTGCCACCAAGGCCATGAGGGTCGTTCATTTTCAAATCCCATGGGGTGAGGTGAATTAGCTTCATGTGAAGGGCTGGAGGGGCTGAAGGGAAGGTAGGGAATACAAAGTGGACAGAGGGGTAGAAGCAAGGCTGCAGCCAGTTCAGGGAGGAGAAGCGGGTTGCTCTGAGGCTGTCAACTCGCCGAAGCTCTGAAACTCAGTGCAACGAAATGGTTGTTTCAATTTTCCCTGCATTATGGTTGCAGATCTCAGCTGCATCTCTTTCTGATGCTTGCACAGGCCTGAAGGGAAAGGAACCATTCCTAGGAGCTTTCTTTCTAAGAGGGGATGAACTGCAGGCATCCATCTTGAGTGTCTTCCTGGGCACAGGCTGCTGAGGTGGCCCTCCCTTCTGTGTGGTCCAGGGAGGAATGGGGAGGAGGCTGCCTGAGCAAGCTTTGCATTCTTAAGCTGTTGATTATCCCCTTTTAAGGGCATTCATTTTGTTTCTGTTCTGACAAATAAATAGTATGATTTTTCTAATGAGCTCTGGGCAAGTAGGTGGCTTCATGCAGAGGGGCATAATCCCACTTTCTGTACAGTTTTTTTAAGCAGAAGGAAGGGGGAAAAGAGATGCTCGGAAAGCTTCCCTGAATGACCTCGTCTTTTGCTTAAAGGAATATTGCACTACACTCTGGGCACATGTAGTACGCTCTATAGGTGGACACCAGTTCCAAATAACACTGGATGGAGATAGTGTTTCACCCCTGAAAGCAGCTCTCATTGGTGGAAATGCTGGACCTCATGGGAAGACAGGACAAGACATTGAACGGATTGGGATTCAGAGTTCAAACTGCTTTTCACTTTGTGGCCTTGGGCTTAATCATTGAAAAGACACTAAAGAAGCATTTCTGAGCTGGGTGTGGTGGCACATGCTTAATCCCACCATTTAAGAGAACAAGGCAGCAGAACTATTGGAAATTCAAAGCCAGCCTAGAACACGTACTGAACTTGAGGTCAGCATCGGTAAGCAAGAGCCGGCCGGTCTCAGACCGGGGCAGGGGAACTGGAGAAATGACTCAGCTGTCCAGAGCACTTGTTGCTCTTGGAGAGGAACTGGGTTGGGTTCCCAGCACCCACATGGTGGCTTACAAACTCATGTTCCAGGGCATCTGTCACCCTCTATGGTACACATACATACATGCAAGCAAAACACACATAAAATATAGTGAGGAAGTTTAATAAGGAAAGAAACAATTCCAATATATTTTACACACTATTTTTAGGAAAAAAACGTAGAGGAGACAACACTCTTTAGGCTGAAGGTAGAGCAGGGCGTGGTGGGGGAGGACAGCAGTGACAGGGGCTGGGCATGATGCTTCTCGAGGCAATGACAAGAATGTTCTGAAATTAGATTATAGTAGTGATTGAGCAATTCTCAAAAAACACTGGATTTTAGTTCATGGGATGAGAATTGTTTTAAATATAAAAGCTTCCTTCTGAAGTGGAGCAGAGAGGAAAATCTAAGGGCAGACCAGGAGGAGGGTTCTCCACTGGAGATGGGCGGAGAAAAGACTGGGAGGGTCTGACTAGTTGAGGAATGTGGGTGATGAGCACTTAGGCATCACTCTGCCCTTCTCTATTTTGATACTATGTTTAAAAGTTCCCATAATAACAAGCAAATTTAAAACAAACAAACAAACAAACAAAAAATACATGTGAGAATTGAAAGAACAGAAAGATAGTGGTAAAAGCTGAAACAAGCTCAGCCATGCCACCAGAAAGCAGGGACACAAGTTTTAGGAACACATGGACAGAATGTCTGGTTTGGAGCATTTAGAACCACAGCAAGGATACAGAGGAACCTAGAACGTCCATAGCTGAACATTTACAGCCCTGGTGATGCTTTTCCCTAAGGTCAGGGTGAAAGCATTTGCTGTGTGAGCCTGAAGATCCAAGTTCGGGTCTCCAGAACCTCTGGAATAAAAGCCAGATGGGGGTGGCATGTGTCTATGGCAATCTGGGAGGCAGATACAAGAGAACTTCCTGGAAGCTTGCAGGCCAAGTGGCCTGAGATACACTGTGCAGTGACAAACAGCTAGATAGACCCAAGACACCTAAGGTTGTCCTCTGACTTCTACACATTCAAAATGGCATGCACACACCCTCACATACAGACATGTACACAAACACACTCACTGCAATGAATAAATACTAAAAAGTAACATCTCTTCGTTCTTCAAGTAGTACTCTATAGGTACCAAAAAAAAAAAAAAAAAAAAAAGCGAGTGGGACAATGAGGAGGTAAGATGTATTTTGGGCATGGAAAAGATGGCTCAGTCTGGAAAGTACTTAGCATGCAAGCCTGAGACCCTGAGTTCAGTCTTCAGAACACACAGAGAAAAGCCAGGTGTGGTGGCATGCGGCTGCAAGTCCAGCATTGGGGAGGCAGAGACAGGAGAATCCCCGGGCCTCCTGAGCCATCCAGTCTAACCAAATTGGTGGAGTCCAGGTCCAGTGAGAAATTCTGCCTCAGAAATTAAAGTTGAGGGTTGGCGAAATGGCCTAGTGGGTAAAGGCACTTACTTGTTGAGAAACCTGGCAACCTGAGTTTGTTACCTGGAACCCATGTAAAACTGGAAGGAAAATCCCAACCACAAAGTTGTCCATACATACTTGACTACACACACATTATAGACACATATAAGAACAATGAAATCATTAATTTAAAAATAATAAAGATTGAGAGTGGTTGAAGAAGACACTAGACATTAGCCTCTAGCTACACATACACATGAACTCAACACACACATACATAAACACATACTCACCCCAGAAGAACTATCCTTATCATTTTTGAGATGAAATAAAGAGAATGAGGTAATTTCTCTAAAAATCACGTGACAAGAAAAATATGACTGGGCTAGGGATGTGGTTCCATTAGTAGAATGCCTGTTTAACATGCTCTGGGTCCTGGGTTTGACCCCCAGCACTGCATACACTAGGGGCAATAGTTCACATGTGTAATTTTAGCATTTGGGAGATAGAGGCAGGAGGATCAGAAGTTGAACTTCATCCTTGGCCATATACTGAGTTTGAAGCCAACCTGGATGACATAAGACCACATCTCATGCTTTCAAGATGACTTAGCATGTAAAGGCTATTCTTGCCAAAGTTGATAAGCTAAGTTAGGACCCCAGGATCCAAGGTGGAAAGACAAATCCAACTCTTGCAAATTGTCCTGCGATTTTCACACGTGTGCAATGGCACATACGCACACATAAAATTACATTTTGTTTTGTTTTTCAAGACAGGGTTTCTCTGTGTAGCTTTGTAGACCAGGCTGGCCTCGAACTCACAGAAATCTGTCTTCCTCTGCCTCTCAAGTGAGTGCTAGGATTAAAGGTGTGTGCCACCCTCCCAGCTTCAACCTTTTTTTTTTTTTTTAAATTTCTTAAAAAGTAAATCAAAACACGATTGTGATGCCGTTTATCAACTACAGTAAGGGGAAAAAAGCACTTGACAAATACGTTAGTTGGTTAGAATTCGGTGAGTCTCCAGTTCTCCTGGCACAAGTTGGTAAAAGCAAGTACCGCTATTGAAGAGGATCAGAGTTCCATTCCCTGCACCCACATCGGGTGGCTCACAAATGTCTGCACCTTCAGCTCCAGGAGGAATCTATTGCCTCTGGCATCCATTGGCACCCCTCATGATTAAAAATAAGTCTTTTCAGGGGGCTGGAGAGATTGCTCAGAGGTTAAGAGCACTGACTGCTCTTCCAAAGGTCCTGAGTTCAATTCCCAACAACCACATGGTGGCTCACAGCCATCCGTTATGAGATCTGGTGCCCTCTTCTGGTGTGCAGATATACAAGGAAGCAGAATGTTGTATACGTAATAAATAAATAAATTCTTTAAAAAAATAAGTCTTGCAGGGCGTTGGTGGCACATGCCTTTAAGCCCAGCACTCGGAAGGCAGAGGCAGGCAGATCTCTGTGAGTTTGAGGCCAGCTTGGTCTCCAGAGAGAGTGCCAGGATAGGCTCCAAAGCTACACAGAGAAACCCTGTCTCGAAAAACAAACAAACAAAAAAAGTCTTTTCTTTATTTTTAAAGAAAAAGGGGTTGGGGGTAGATGTAGCTCAGTGACAGAACAATTGTGTATGTGTGAAGCCCTAGGCTCAGTCCCTGAACCTCCAAATAAGTAAATAAATAAGTAAAAGAAAAGAAGGAAGGGACAAACCCAGGTGTCCTGCAGAAGATATAGGCTGAGAATACCAGGGTTATGAGGCTTTGTCTAAATCTATCAAGGTCCTCCCTCAAAAAGCCCAGGAAGTTGAACCCAAGATTCCAAGGTGTGCTAGCCATGCTCAATCAACTTGACTGTATCATTATTCCAAGTAGAAAGCACCCTCATATTCTCATTGTCTAAGTTCTGGGGTTATGCTGGCTGAAGGCCAAAGCCAAGACTCAAACCAAAGTCCAGGCCCCTTCTGGAGCTTCACCATCAGTTCCGGCTCAGGTTTAGGCTCAGAACAGTACAAAGTCCCCTAATGAAGTTCTTTCTTCCCCCTTTTCTTCTCTTTTCTCTTCCCTCTCCACTTCTCCTCCCACTCTGAGACTTCCCCTACCTAAATGTTTGTGTTGAAATCAATCAAAACCCACAAAATTAAGAAATCAAATTTTGGACTGAAGTTTCTGTTCAAGGGCTGGACTGTCCCACCCAGGTTCCTGTGATGACATTCACACCTGTCCAGGCTCGGTTCAGGAGGCCCCTCCAGTAAGAATAGATAAGATGAAAAAGATAGAGCCTGGGAACCTACCCTAGAAATGTGAATATGATAAAGGTCACATCACAGCGCAATAGGCTGTGTGAAGGTTGATGTAATAAATTAGAGCTCAGAGAAATACAAGTGTCTATAGACACACCCTGTTATGTGACCAAAGAGGCAAACTGAGGCCACCAAGATGGCTCAGCAGGTAAGAACACTTAGCACCTGAGTCCTATCCCCAGGACCCACAAGATGGAAGAAGTAAATAAACTATTTCAAGTTGTCCTCTGACCTCTACATGTGTACACACACACACACATTTAAAAAAGAAATCAAGGGGCTGGAGAGATGGCTCAGAGGTTAAGAGCACTGACTGTCCTTCCAAAGATCCTGAGTTCAATTCCCGGCAACCACATGGTGGCTCACAACCACCTTGAATGAGATCTGGTGCCCTCTGCTGGCATGCAGACAGAAGACTGTATATGCAATAAACAAACAAACAAAAATCTTAAAAAAAAAAAAAAGAAATCAAAACACTAACTGGATACCTTTTATCATCTACGATAAGGAAAAAAGTATTTGACAATTATTTTAGCTGGCTCAGTGAGTCTTTAACCCTGCCAACACATGTGGTGGATGACAGAGGGCTAAGTCATCAGAAGAGGAAGTCAGTCACATGGTAGGTAGTCACAACAAACTCCTGTGGCAAAGCTGTTCTCATACTGGCTGCTTTCTTTGTTGGGTAACAGGACATAGCCATGGTGAAGGCTTTTAAGAAAGACTGCAAAGGTTCTTTTCTGAACAGTGATCTGGTCTGCTCTGCCCTCCTACTGGCAGCCACAGGAGTGTTCCCGAGCCAGCACTAAAAAATGAGCTTGGAAAATGAAAAATAAAGCAGTAGTTCCTTGTAAGCCACATGAACAAAGTACAGCATGACTATGGGTGTTTGTAAGGAAACTGCAGGGCGCACCAGAACAAAGTAGTCCCAAAATCTCATCCCAGCTATGGGTTAGGTCTTGGTTTGGATGCTCAACTGAGCCATGGAGAGGCCCTCTCTATCACGTGCATCAGTTGCTAACTAAAGGCTTTGACTGGATCTTTTTTTTTTTTTAACATTTATTTATGTGTCTGTGTGTAAATGCAGTGCCTTCAAAGACCATAAGAGGTTTCAGATGCCCTGGAGCTGGAGTTACAGGTGGCTGTGGGCTGTTCCATGTAGGTGCTGGCATCTGAGCTCAGGACCTCTGGAAGAGCAGCCAGTGCTCTTAACCACTGAGCCATCTCTCCAGTGTGCGCCCCCCCCCCATCATCATCATTATTATTTTGGTTTTTCAAGACTGGGTTTCTCTGTGTGACAGTCCCAGCTGTCCTGGAACTCACTTTGTAGACCAGGGTAGCCTTGAACTCACTGAGATCTGCCTTCTTCTGCCTCCCAAGTGCTGGGACTAAAGGCGTGCACCACCACCATCCGGTTTCATTATTTTAGGGGCTGTAGAGATGGCTCAGGGGTTAAGAGCAAGAGCTGCTCTTCCAGAGAATCTGAGTTTGAATCCTGTCATCCACATGGTGGCTTACAACATCTTTAATTCCAGTTCCAGGTGATTCAATTTTCTGGCTTCTGTGGACACCAGGAAAGCAAGTGGTACACAGATACACATGCAGGCAAAATACCCATAATCATAAAATAAAAAAATTATATTACACGCATCCGTTTGTGCAAGCCGCAGTGCACAGCTGGTGGGAGTTGGTTCTCTCCTTCCTCCTTGGTGAGGGAGGCAGGGTCTCTCTTGTTCTCTCTTCTGCTGTGTAAAGCAGGCTAGCAGACCTATGAGCTTCTGGGCCATTCTCAGGGCTCTGCCTCCCATCTGGGACTGGATGACACCTGAAGACTGGATTACAGATGCATGCCACCACATTCAGCTTTTTACTGGGTAAGAGGGATCTGCACTCAATCAGGTCATCAGGTTTATACAACCAGCACCTTTACTGGCTGAGCCACCTGTCTGGCCCAGATTCTCTTCTTCTTCTTTTTCTTTCCCTTAGGTTTTTTGAGACAAGGTTTCACTGTGTAGCTTTGGCTTTTCTGGAACTCACTCGGTAGACCAGGCTGGCCTCGAACTCACAGAGATCCGCCTAAAGGCCTGTGCCACCATCACCTGGCAGATACACTTATATTTTTTTAATTTTTTTTAAGATTTTATTTATTTATTATGTATACAACATTCTGCTTCCATGTATATCTCCACACCAGAAGAGGGCACCAGATCTCATAACGGATGGTTGTGAGCCACCATGTGGTTGCTGGGAATTGAACTCAGGACCTCTGGAAGAGCAGTCAGTGCTCTTAACCTCTGAGCCATCTCTCCAGACCAGATACACTTATTTTTACCAGATGGCATTGACTGCAGGTATACACGGGGTGCTGGGGCTCAAACCCAAGTCTTCGCTCATGCTGTACCCTTGACGGAAGTATTAATATTTTATAACTTTATGATAGCTTCTTTGTAGCTTAAAAACATTTGGGACATTTAACAAAAGAATCTTAGTTGGTATTCATCTGTCACCAGGCACCAGGACAAATTAGAACCTTCTGATAGGATTCCTGAGGAGGCAAAAGTGCAGAAAATGGCTAGTCTGAGTGGGCCCACAGCCAGCCAAACTAGTTAATACACAGGCAATTTCCTTTGGTGACTCAGACAAATACTTGGGGATGGCCTTGCCTGGATCTGTAGATCTTTGGTCTATTGGACTTTGCCAGGCTGGGCTGAGCCGTTGGCTTGTGGGATAAGAGTCAGGGAAACACGGGTTATGTCAACATACCCAGATTGAAATCTCCTGACCTAACCCACTTTTTTCACCTGACAGTTTTGTCACCAGCTTTCCGGTCACTGTGGCTTCTGCCTCAATGTCATTTTTACTTCCTGCCTCTTCCACCTGACTATAGCAACCCAAGCAACCTCTCACACCCATTCTCTCTCGACAGATGTTCACTGATCCTGTTCACACTGAATCATCAGTACAGTCTACTTAGTCCTGATTGTACTGCTCAGTGGACATGGGTGTTGCTAACTTGATTTACCTAGTGAGTAATTTCTCTAGGCAAAGACACCATCTCCTACCCCTTTGTGTCTTCCCCAGTGTCTGTAATTAAGTGTTTAATTAAGTATTTGTGGCAGTTTGAATAAGAATGTACCCATAGGCTTAACTGTTTGAATACCTGGTGTACCGAGTCTTTCTCTGTCCTGCCAGCTCCCAAATAATGAACCAGAAACTTCTTACTAATTATGAAAGCTTGCCTATAGCTTAGGCTTGTTCCTAACTAGCTCTTTTTTGTTTTTGTTTTTGTTTTTTTGAGACAGGGTTTCTCTGTGGCTTTGGAGGCTGTCCTGGAACTAGCTCTTGTAGACCAGGCTGGTCTCGAACTCACAGAGATCTGCCTGCCTCTGCCTCTCAAGTGCTGGAATTAAAGGTGTGTGCCACCACCACCCTGCCTAACTAGCTCTTATAACTTAAATTAACCCATATTTTTTACTCATCTACATTCTACCACGTGGCTTTAACCTCGATGTGCCTGGAAGTTCCGCCAATACTTCCTGCCTAGCTATTGACCATTCAGCTCTTTAGTAAACCAACCACAGCAATATATCTTCACACAGTGTACAAATATCCCACAACAACCTGGTCCTCAGTTGGTGCTACTGTATGGGTAGATTCGGCCTTGCTAGAGGAATTATGTCACCATGGGCAGACTTCGAGGTTTCCAAAGTCACATGCAATTTCAAGTTCACTCTCTCTTTCTTCTTGCAGTTCAAGATATGAGCCCTCCAATCGATGCTCCAGCTACCATGCCTTTGCCCCACCATCATGTGCTCCAACCCTTTCAACTGTAAACCAAATAAAACTTCTTTTATAAGTTCCCTTGGTCTTGGTGTTCTGTCACAGCAAGTAACTAATATAATACTGTTCCAGCTTCCGGGGGACAGAGTGGTAGAAAGAAAAATAGACAATGGTTGATCAGGTAGTGCATAACTGTGCCAGACACAGAGCCAATGGGGTTGGTTTTTGCCCTGCTAGGTTTCATCTTGATTTGACCATAAACTCGTTCCCTTATTATGCCTACATTCTTCCCTTTTGGAATGATATATATATATATATATATATATATATATATATATATAATTTTTTTGGTGCCTATCCTGGCAGTCGCTCTGGAGACCAGGCTGGCCTCGAACTCACAGAGATCCACCTGCCTCTGCCTCCCAAGTAATGGGATTAAAGGTGTGAGCCACCAACACCCAGAATGAGAATTTTTACTCTATGCCATTGTGTTGGAAATGTGAGCTGATGGGCTCATATGTTCTACCACCATAGTTGAGGGCTGCTTCTGCTGCCATGCCTTACCAACCAATAATGGACAACCTCAAACCATTAATCAAAACAAACCTTTCTTCTCTTAAAAAAAAAAAACCAAAAAAACCACAAACTGGGCGTTGGTGGCGCATGCCTTTAATCCCAGCACTCGGGAGGCAGAGGCAGGCAGATCTCTGTGAGTTCCAGACCAGCCTGGTCTACAAGAGCTAGTTCCAGGATAGGCTCCAAAGCCACAGAGAAACCCTGTCTCAAAAAAAAAAACCCACAAATATTTAGGGTCAGCTGTTGTGGGATATACCTTTAATCCCAACACTGGGAAGCAGGGGTAAGCAGGTCTCTATCAGTTCAAGGCCAACCTAGTCCTCAGAGTGCGTTCTCAGCCAGCCTGAGTTACACAGTGGGACTCTGTCTCAAAAGAAGAAAGAGAAGATGAAGAAGGAGAAGGAGAAGGAGGAGGAGGAGGAGGAGGAGGAGGAGGAGGAGGAGGAGGAGGAGAGAAGAAGAAGAAGAAGAAGAAGAAGAAGAAGAAGAAGAAGAAGAAGAAGAAGAAGAAGAAGAAGAAGAAGAGAGGGCTTTAGTGGGAGTGTAGAGCTCACTAGAGATTGTTGAACTTACTGTGAATATGAAGAAAGTGGAACACACTTTAGGTGTCAATTTCAAATTGTTCAGAATCAGAATCACAGTGGTGAGGTGGATTGAGTGTGGAAACTTTCTGGGGAGGCTAATACATGTTCAAAACCAGTATCTCAGGGAGAAAACTGTGGGAGAGAACTGAGTATGGAGGAGCTTTTAGCTACAGTTTCAATCAGCTTCAGCATCAGCAAACACACCTGGTGCAAACCTCTGTGAATGTAAGGCATGTGGGAAACACTAGACCAAACCCAGCCTTGCAAGTCTTATTGTGGACCTCATGTTAGAAGAGGAACTCTGACTTCAATGATGGCAAGAAAGATTTTGCCCACACTCCTGTCTTATCCCCCATTGCCGAGTCCTCGGGAGAGAAACTCTGTCACCTACTGAGTGTGGGAAGCCTTTTGGCAGGATGGAACTCTTACTCACATCAGAGAATAATGGTGGAGGGGGTTAAACACTGCAAGGTCATAAGTGTCGGAAATCTGGAGTGTAGTTTGTACTGTTCCACCCCAGAGAATTTGTGTTATTAATAAGTTGTTTACATGTAATGCATGTGGAAATGCTGGCTGGCCTAGGTCAATCACTATGATGACATCGAAGAATTGAGTTTGGAGAAGCATGTTGGGACTGTAATGAAAGGGATGGTGCCTTCAGCCAAAATCCTTTTGAGAATGCACTTACAATATATATACATATATGTGCACACACATATATGCATGCATATATATATATATATATATATATGATATCAATTCAAGTGACTCAAATGTATGTGTAGATTGCTGTTTTGCTATAAAGCTGGTAGACTGGAGAAATGTCTTAGTGTTTAAGAAAGCTTGCAGTTCTTCCAGAGGACTGGAATTTGAATCCCAGCACCCATGTCAGGTGTCTCACAACCAGTTGTAACTTCAGCTCCAGGGAACCTGACACATTTTTCTGGCCTCTGTGGCACATTCACATATTACACACACACACACACACACACACACACACACACACACACACACACACAGAGCACACCACACCAGATAGAAAAGTAGTGAGTGAAATTTTGTAGGAATAGATGGCAGAAGGCTTCTCATCTCTCTGTTCTAGAACAATCCAGCCCTGCTGCAAGAGAACTGTCAGCCTCAGATTGAAGCTAAAGCAAGAGGCAGGCAGATCCAGGACCACACAGAGTGTATTCATTCAAGGACTTGCTGACAGATGCATGGTCCTGGGTGGCAGCAAGATCAATTGGATTCCCACAATTTGTTCAGAAAGAAGGGTATTTATTAGTCTGGTAAATATGACTTCAGGGCTAGAGAGGTGGCTCAGCAGTTAAGAACACTGGTTGTAAAAAAAAAGAGAGAGAAAGAAAGAAAGAAAGAAAGAAAGAAAGGAAAAAGAAAACAAAAAAAGAGCACTGGCTGCTCTTCCAGAGGTCCCCAGTTCAAGTCCCAGTACCTACACGGTGGCTTTCAAATGCCTATTATTTCAATTCCAGATGAGATCTAATGTCCTCTTCTGGATTTTGCAGAGCACCAGGCATGTATATGGTACACAGGCAGGCATACAGACATACACACGTTTTGTTTTGTTTTGTTTTGTTTTGTTTTGTTTTTCGAGACAGGGTTTCTCTGTGTAGCTTTGGAGCCTATCCTGGCACTCGCTCTGGAGACCAGGCTGGCCTCAAACTCACAGAGATCCCGCCTGCCTCTGCCTCCTGAGTGCCAGGATTAAAGGCAAGTGCCACCAATGCCCCGCTCAGACATACACACTTATTTGCATAAAATAAACTAACAAAAAAGTGACAATCCTAGCCAAAATGTACCTGGTTTATCTAGAATGCTATCAAAATGCCAGATGCCTCCTGGAGCCAGAGTTTCATTGTGAGTCTCAGTCTGCCACGCCCATTGTTTTCCTCAGTGCTCTTTGCTGTGAAACTGCAGGAAAAACTGAGTGGGGTTACTCTGGGGCAATCATGGTGATTACAACTCAAAATGGCAGCAGTCATGCCAAGCTGAATAACTGCAATTTCATATATATCATAAATGGTTCAAATGTCTGTTCTGTAAGAATCTGAGATCCTTGTATCTCTTAAAGCCACTTTTTACTCTCTATAAAGGAAGTACAAGGTAACTGTGAAGGTCTTCCAGCTCCATCAAGGGCACTGATAAATTTTCTACAACTAAGACAAGGCTTATCAGTGGGAAGATGGATTCTAAGATGCTGTGCAAAGAGCCCTCATGCCTCTGAAAGGCAAAGGGATCTTGGTTCAAATAGAAATGAATCCTGAGTCGAATATGAGAATGGAATGTTGGGACCCATTTTCATCACTTCCTGGTATTTAGAAGTGGGTCAAGTTACCCTTTAGGATGAAACATATTAGATGGGTTTGTACAGACACATCATTGTTGTCTGAGTTAATATGATCCATCCTGAAGCAAGGCCCCTGTGAGCTTCTCATTCCTTCTCAACATACACAAAAATAAGAAGGATGGGTACCCATCCAGACACACTCTTTCAAGACAGAATGCCACCAGCCCTGGAGGGAGGGAAGTCAGTGCCTCAAGTGCAACTTTTCAGGAGAGTGACTCTGAGATGGAGTGCCACCTCAGCACGTACTCCTGTGTCTCACCTGTGCCTCATTTAGTGTGGGCCATGGGCGGAAGTCCTGCAGCCTGATGACCAGCTGGGAAGGGACACATTGGAAATGGCCTCTGGTGCTTGGGAAGTTTGGAACAGCTGAAACAGACAGAAGTGGCTGGAAGGAAGTCAGGAGGCAAAAACGCTCAGGAGGAGGCTAGCCCAGGGAGGAGGCTAGCCCAGGGAGGAAGCTAGCCCAGCTATAGGGACTGGCTCAATCACAGTCCACAGGAGGGAACCCTGGGCATCTCTAAGACACAGATCTGTCTTCAGGTCTTCATGTATTCGTTCGTTGACCAAATGCCTATGATGTTAGAACAGTGCTGGTGTTAGGAATGCTTTGGTTGGACTCTATACGAGGAGTGGAGGTCCTCAGAAGCGCCTCAATTTATGGGGTTTATGGTAAAGGGTTACCTCAGCAGGCCTGCGCTGCCTAGTCCAAAGGTCTTCAGGACTAGTCCCTGGTTGGTTCTGGGGAGATAACCCCTAAGCCCTTGCAATGTTCTGCCTGATAAGAGGGACTTTGTATGCCTGATAAAGATTTTTATGAAAACAGTGTACTATATCATAAATGGTTGTTTGAATATGACCAGGGATTGGGGGCCAGGCTGTACTAGTAGATTTTTGACAAGTCTGGAGATGAGGAGTCAAAGGTTCATTTCTTGAACTTTCCATGCTTATGTGACTAACCATAACCCCCCACCCCCTAAAAAAACCCTGAGTACCAAGGCTTGGATGAGTTTTCTTGGTTGGTAATATTTCATCTGCTGCTGGGAAAGCAAGTGATGCTAGTGTGATTTTCCTGGGAGAAGGACAACTGGAAGCAGGGGCCTCTCTCTCCAGGACTCTGGGCTGTGCAGAGTTTTGTTTTTTGTTTTGTTTTGTTTTTCAAGACAGGGTTTCTCTGTGGCTTTGGAGGCTGTCCTGGCACTCACTCTGGAGACCAGGTTGGCCTTGAACTCACAGAGATCCGCTGCCTCTGTCTCCCTAGTGCTGGGATTAAAGGCATGTGCCACCACCATCGCCGGGCTGCAGATGTATCTTACGTTGATTCGGTCTGCATCCTTTGGCTGCACTGTAATCAGGAGTGTAGCCTAAGTTCCTAGAACCCTGAGTCTTACCCAAGAGCCCACAAACCTGAGAGTGATCTTGGAGGCCTCATCATACACAACCATACTGAGGAGCCCAGGACAGGCTCTGGATGCACCATAATTGAAAGGGTGCCAACAGTAAGGACTTGTAGGTGGGTAGGTGTGGTGCTACAGTCCTGTGACTTTAGCACTCAGGAGGCTAAGGCAGGCCAGCCTGGGCTGTATGGTTAGACCTTGTTTCAAAACCAAAATTTATACTTTTTTACTCTATTGTCAAAGGTGTTTGCTTTTCTTTTCTTTTCTTTTCTTTTCTTCTCTTTCTTCCCTTTCTTTCTTTCTTTCTTTCTTTCTTTCTTTCTTTCTTTCTTTCTTTCTTTCTTTTTTTCTGAGGCAGGGTTTCTCTGTGCAGCTTTGGAGCCTGTCCTGGAACTGGCTCTGTAGACCAGGCTGGCCTCGAACAGAGTCACCTGTCTCTGCCTACCGAGTGCTGGGATTAAAGGCGTGTGCCACCACTACCCAGCTTTGCTTTCCTTTTAATTGAGAATATGATATGTGTGTGCAGGCACATATGTGCATAGAGACCAGAGGCCAACTTTTGGAAGCCACTGGAAGTTCTGGAGGTTGAACCCAGGTCATTGGGCTTGCCTGGCAAGGAATTTACCCACCGAGCAATCTTTCTGGCCTTCTTCTTCCATGTGTGATCTACCCAGTATTTCTAGTTAAAGGTTTTCTTTGCACTTCTCTGGGCCTAGTGGTGCACGCCTTTAATCCCAGCACTCAGGAGGCAGTGGAAGGGGAATTTCTGTGTGTTTGAGGGCAGCCTGGTCTCCATAGTGAATTCCAGAACAGCCAAGGCTATGTGATAAAAATTTGTCTCAAAAATTAAAATAATATTAAATTAAAAAGTAGTTTTTATATTAGGTGATCTCTTCTGTATTTAATCTTTGACTCTTTCCTTCCTTATTTTTTTCTACAAACTTTTTTTTGCCTTTTTTTTGAAGACAAGATCTCATGTAGTCCAGGCTGGCCTCAAACTCAATATATAGCTAAGGATGATCTTGAATACCTAATCTTCCTGCTGTACCTGCTAGGTGCTGGTATTGCAGGGCTGTACCTGTATGCCTGGCTCTATAAAAGTATTGTTAAGACGCTAAATGGGAGCTCTTGGAACTCTATAACAGTTTGATTGTGTTTGGCAACAAGTAGCAGAAAGCCAAAGTGACAATGGCAAGGTTTCTTTTTCTCTCTTGTAGGTAGAAATCCAGAGTTCCTTGAAAAGTCTGTGTAGTCAGTCCCCTGGGATCCATGGTGTGTCTAGCTTGCCACTCTGAGATCCCTAGAGTACAGTCCCTGCCTTCAGGTCCAGTGGAGCACCTGTTTCACAGCCACCTTCTGGCAGGAAGTAAAGGAACGTCCTTGTCATATGCTGTCCAGGAAATTCCCTGAAGCAGTTGCCTCATGGCCGGTCACACAGCTCAGCCACATTGCCATTCTCAGCTCACAGGAGCCTGGGAATTGTGCCTTTTATTTTATGCTGAGTTCAAATGCACTCCATCCCCTCCCCCTTGAATACAAAAAGCAATCTTTGAAAAATCAGAATAAGTAACAGGAGAGAACATAGTGATTTAAGAATTAAACACCTGCATGAATAACTTGCAAAATTCCACAAAGGTGCCCACAGAAATTCGGTTATTGAAAACAAAACCAGACGAGCAAACCAAAAACTCACCACACAATTCTGTGGTATCAACATTATGTCACTACCAGGAGCACCGAGCCAGGTGCTACCAGAAAGACAATAGGCACGGGGCGTCTCCATATGCAAAGCAAATGCCAATCTGCTGCAAAAACTGGTGTCTTTTGTAGACATTCCATGAAGACCACATGTTTCATCATGCCGTTCATGTCACAGTTCCTTCTGTCCCATCTCCAGTGCAAGCTCAGCTGGTGATGTACTTGGTTGCCTTCCTGTTTTAACAACTTCTCAATTGATTGTGTTCTTTTAACTGAAGCAAGTACCTGGCTACACCCTGGGACCTGATGTGTGGCAGCCATGACAAAAGGACCGTACATCAACAGGGAGAGTCGTCTTAACACAACTTTGGCTCCACCGATGCTGGCTTGAAAGCTGTTCACAGGCTGCTTTTCCAGTTAGTGAAGACAGGGATCCTGGCTCAAATTTGTTGCTCAGTTCAAACTCCTATCCAGGGAGCAGCTCTGGGTCCTTAGCCAGGTTGAGAGGGGAGGTGAGCACCAACAGACTTGGGACCACCTAGGCTTCACATCTGGCTTCTCATGCTCTGTCCATTTTGGTCTGGGGATGTGTGCCACCGCCATTTAAAACGTGTTACTACTCGAGGGTCGGTGATGGCACACGCCTTTAATCCCAGCACTTGGGAGGCAGAGGCAAGCAGATCTCTGTGATTTCGGATTTTGAAGTTAGCGTGGTCTACACAGCAAGTTCCAGGACAGCAGGGCTACACAGAGAAACCCTGTCTTGAAAAACAACAACAAAAAAGAAAAAGAAAAATAAATAAAAGGAAAAGAAAAGAAATTATGGTACCACTGTCTCATTCTGGATACTATGGGAATCATACTTTTTTTGAAATACCTGTGTATATAATGTGTGCATTTTGGTGTCTGTCTGTCTGTCTGTCTGTCTGTCTGTCTGTCTGTGCACCACAAGAGGGCATTGGAGCTCCTAGAGCTGGAGTTCCAGGCAGTTGTAGGCCACCTCATATATGTGCTGGAAACTCAACAAGGGCCTCTGCCAGAGCAGCAAACACTCAGTCACCTCCAGAGACTCCAGACTAAACTCCCAAGTCATCTCTTCAGCCTCTGGGAATTGTACTCTTTACTGCATATGCCCAGCCAAACCTCCAGGAGTCAAGGAGGGGTGGGCAACTGCCAGATCCTGCCCCTGCTGTCCATGGGGCCACACTCTGTTGTTGTGTTTGCTGACAGCATGGCCTGTCTGTTTGGGATGCCAGCTATGGTTGTATTTATTACAGGTAACACACTTACATACTGTTATAATATAGTGCGGGAATACTTTAGCTTTAACATGTCCATTGGTGGAGAAACACTATGGAAAAAAGTCTAGAGGGGGTGCTGGAGAGATGGCTCAGAGGTTAAGAGCACTGACTGCTCTTCCAGAGGTCCTGAGTTCAATTCCCAGCAACCACATGGTGGCTCACAACCATCTGTAATGAGATCTGGTGCCCTCTTCTGGTGTGCAGATATACATGGAAGCAGAATGTTGTATACATAATAAATAAAATCTTAAAAAAAAAAAAAAGTCTAGAGGGCTGAAGCTATAGTGGCAGAATGCTTGCCCAGCACACGTAGGGGCCCTGGGTTTATTTCCTAACACTGCTTAAAAAACAATCTAGTGGAAGTGTGGTGTTCTGTTTACTGAACTTGCCATTTTTTGCTAAGCTGGTCTTGAACTTCTGGACTCCAGCTATCGTCCTGAGGAACAGGGAGCTGAGGTCCCACTGTGCCTGGCGTATACACTGAATATTATGCCTTCATTGATATGCTTAGCCCCTGACTGAAAATATTTCATTTGTACAAAACGGCAGCTGCATCAGGTTGAGAAATGCCCTAAGACTCAACTTGTTTAACCCACTTCTCCAGCCACACAATCGGAGTGATTTTCGTTCACAGGCTCCTGGCGCCCCCTGACGTCCAGTGAGGGAACTGTCTCTTTATTGAGGCACAAGGAGAAAACCCCTAAATGTGTGAAGGTGCCCTCCTCTTTGAGGATCGTTTTCTGAATTCGATACCAGATAATCTTTCTCATATGACATCCTTATCCACTCTACTGCTTTCTTCAAACCCTTGTCTTCTACCTCCAGGATCTGTCTCCTTCTGGGGCAGCAAACTTCCGTGGCAACTGCCATCATACTTCACCTCGTCTGGCAGGTGCTGAGTGTCTGTCATAGAACATCCTAGTTCTCATACTTACTGCCTTTCGGAAGGAGAAACTGTAACTCTCCTCTCCCTCTCCTCTCTTCTCTCCTAGACTACCCTTCATCCCTTCCCAAGACGAGGCCTCTATATGTTGCCCAAGCTGGTCTCAAATACCTTTGAGATTCTCTGACTTCAGCCTCTCCAGTAACTGGGGTACAGCTATATACCACCTTGCCCAGCTTGGAAAAATCTTTAAGAAGCACCAGGGTGAGGCTGGAGAGATGGGTCCGAAGTGAAGAACACTTACTTCTTTTTCAGAAGACTTGGGTTCAGTTCTCTGAACCCACAATGTAACTCAAAACTGTCTGTAACTCCAGTTCCAGGGGACCCAGTGCCAGCTACTGGCCTCTGTGGGCACTGCAGGCACATGGCACACATACAAACATACATGCAGGCAAAACACTCATACATATAAAATAAAAATAGATAAAATAAATACTAGTGCAAAAAAAGTACCAGTACCTGCCCCTGTCTCAGAGGTTTGAATTTAATTGAGCTGAATGAGGCACAGTGTTGGGAACTCAACTGGTCATCCTCCCTGTCAGTTTGTATGATGAGGGCCTTATCCCCAATGTGACCATTTTGGGATGAAGAGGAGAAAGAACTGCTGTCCCTAGCTTATTCCGACCTCCCCCAGCCTGGAGTGGCCCTGGTCCTACCTGTCAGCCACAGACCCAGTGTACCTGGATGACAATGGACATTCCTTTAAACTAGACCTGGGGGCCACCTTCCAAGCCAGGGAACTTGCTTCTCCAAGCACAGGCAAATAGGAGTTTTCTGGGTGAGGCTCTTTGGTGTGACTGTTAAGCCCAGGGAAGAAATTGCACCTTGGCTTCATTCTTTCATGTCTTCATAGCTGGAGATGGAGATTGGGTACCAAAGACTCAGTTAAGCCTGGTTTAGCACCTGCAGTTGCTTTAGCGTGCAAAGGTGAGATAGGAGTGTTTCAAGTTAGCACATTAGGATCCAACCCTGCCAATGCCCCTGAGGGTTCTTGGAGACAGATTACACAGCCAGGGGTGCTTAAGGAGAGCCACCTGTCCTCTGGATGCTATCTGGCCTTAGGAGAAGGTTATGTCACTTCAACAAGATCCATTTTGTGTCACAACACAGTGTTGGGAGTGGAGGGTATTCTGAGATCAGCCTGACTGATGGAAGAAAGTCAGAGCATGGAGACAGAGGATGGTGAGAAATAAGAAGTGGGTGCGGGTGGTGGGAGCCAGAGTGTACTAACAGGAAGAGAGTGCGATCTAGGCCGGGCCCTCCTGCTCGATCATCTCCTATCTGTGGCTACGTGCCTGTGGGAGAAGAAACAGCCAAGGGCCAGAGAATCACAAAGTCATTCAAACCTTTAGATCGTTTCTTCTAGAATCCTAACACAATGCTATTTAAGCCCACGAGGCCACTGGTGAGAAATACGAACAGTTCAGTAGCTCTGGGGATAAGGCCCCTGGGTGATTGGAAATACGAACAGCACTAAATATGAAACTGCTGTAAACTAATTGGAGAAAGGATGTGATTTTAAAAATATAAGGAAGGAGCCAGGTGCAGTGGCCCACAGCTATAATCCCTGGACTCAGCTGCAGCAGTAGGATCAGGAGCTCTAGGCCAGTCTAGGCTGCATCAATCTGGTCTTGAAAATCAAGATAGGCAGCCAGGGGTTCAAAGGTCCCCTTCCCACATTTTTCACAGATAGAGGCAAAGCAGGGTATGGGGTGGGAGCTTGGGGGGGGCAGGGGCAAAGCAGCTCATTTTTTCTTGTCTTTGTTTTTTTGAGACAGGGTTTCTCTATGGAGCCCTGACTGTCCTAAAACTAGCTCTGTAGATCAGGATGGTCTCGAACTCAGAGATCTGTCTGCCTCTGACTCTTTTTTTTTTTAAGATTTTATTTATTTATTATGTATACAACATTCTGCTTCCATGTATATCTGCACATCAGAAGAGGGCACCAGATCTCATAACGGATGGTTGTGAGCCACCATGTGGTTGCTGGGAATTGAACTCAGGACCTCTGGAAGAGCAGTCAATGCTCTTAACCTCTGAGCCATCTCTCCAGCGCCCTGTCTCTAACTCTTGAGTATTGGGATTAAAGGTGTGTGCCACCGCCACTCCTAGCATCTTTTATTTCCTTGGACCCATCCCTCTGAGAATCCAGGAGTGTGCTCAAGGTTCCTACCTACAATTTGCTTTTTCAGGAACAAAACTCATGCTCATGCTTACCTATAACTCAATTCTCTGGAGGTCCAGAGTCTGTCAGTGTCAGCTGCAGCAGGGAGACACAGCCTGTGCAGCCAGCAGCAGCCTGCACTGTCTGTCCCTTTCCTCCTCGGGGTCCCTACTCAGGTTAAGCCAGGAATTTGACTTCAAGACAGAAAATTGCAGGGTGAGCCAGTATAAAATAAAGGTAGTGGATTTATTGTTCACACGGTGTCTTGGTTAGTTATTGTGTCAGCTTGACACAAGCCAGGGTCAGCTGAGAAGAAGAAACATCAATGGCGAGAAGGCCTCTATTGAATTGGCTTGTAAGCAAGGGGAGGGGGCATTTTCTTGATTAGTGATTGATGTGGGAGGACCCAGCTTGGGGAGGCACGGAAAATGATTCACAGGACTAGGCTCAAATATAGGTTAAATATAATTTATTTCCGGGAGAAGTCACTTATACAAGGAGCAGATGGCCGCCGCAGGTTCCCGCTCTAAGGATCCACACAGGCTGCTCCCTGTGACCCTACTGGCTCTAAGAAGAGCCACCTGGCCAGACCCCAGGCCTAAAAAAACCCAGCTCACTGTGAGTGGTGTCACCTCAGACTGGTAGTCCTGGGTGGTACAGGGGCCATAGCTGAATATGAGTCTAAAAGCAAGCCCGTGAGAAGCGCTCTCCCATGGCCTCTGCTCCAGTTCCCGACTCCAGATTCCTGCCTTGAGGTTCCTCCTTCATTGTGTCCTGTGATTGGGATGAATAAGCCAAAGAAACCCTTTCCTCCTCACATTGCTTTTGGGCTTGGTGTTTTATCACAGCAATAGAAAGCAAACTAACACAGAAATGGTTATTAGGGGAGAATCCCAAGGCTTCTCAAGGGAGAGATACACTGAGGTATCATTCATTACTAGTATATAGGTCTTCTCGGCCAGAGCACTGTGCACTCTTGAGCACCGATCCATTTCCTCTGCTCTTTTGTTGTTTTAACAAGATGTCCTTAGGAAACACACATGGTCTCTACTGGCGGTTTTGACCTTCTGAGTTGTGTGGAAGTTTTTTGACTCTCAGTCAGCAGGAAAAGCCAACTAGATGCCAAAATGAGGGGTTTCTTTCTATTCCCATGGTATTTTCTGTTCACTTCTATACTGTCTCATTGGTAGACTGTGAAACACCAGTCCCTGCTCCCTCAAACATCCTCACCATGCACAAGGAAGACAGCTATTCCACCTGAACTGTATGTCCTGGTCACCTTCCCCCAGAAGAGCCCGGTTGCTTCAAGTGGCTCCTACCTTGATTAATATAATAAAACAGACAGTGGACAGGGAAATAGCCAGGAAGAGATACCACATCCTTTTTATTTTAAGTCACATAGTAGGGCTGAGCAAATGAAACTTGAAACGACGACACCACCGAAGGGCCTGTTAGCACACGTTTTGATCCCAGAAGTCTGAGTTCAAGGCCAGTCTGAGTTACAGAATAGGACGCTGCCTCAAAAACAACACACACACACACACACACACACACACACACACACACACACACACACTCATGCTCATTCCAGCACTTGGAAGGCTGAGGCAGGAGGATCACCACATTCATCTTCACGCAGGGTGTGAGGTAAGAAGAGTCCAAATTTATTCAAGAGAGAGGAAGGCCAGCAAATAAAATTCCCATTGCCTCAACAAGCTAGGGGAATCACACTCAACCTTAAGATTTTTGTCAAAGCACCATTCATTCCCTGAAGCCTTTCCTGACCTCAAAGCAGGTGTCCCCTTCCTTCCTAGAAGATGACAAGCGTACCCTAAGTCTAAGGGCCTGACACACTCTTGAGAAGACAGAAGTGAAGTGGCACAGACGCGGGGGTGCTTGCTCCACACGTCCCCACGCGAAGAGAAGCAGAGTTTCAAGTTTTCCAGCCCACGGAAACGCCGTGGGCGCGCAGAGCGGCTGCTGCGTGGCGGAAGTGCATCCCCGGAGCCGTTCTAGGAAACCCGGAGGACCCCGCGCGTCAGTGGTCTAGGGCACAGTGGGTATCGCGAGGTGCACTGGGACGTTCCAGGGAGCGGACAGGCCCTCGCCAGCCCGGCAGAGATGGGGTGAATTAGGGCGAGAGCCACAGACAGGAACCGGCGAGGGGGCGTGGGCCCGCTGGCCACCTGTTCCTTCCACGAGTAAGGCCCGCGCGGATTGGCCGCAGTGCCGCCCGGCACCGGAAGTGGCCGGTGTCGGTCGCCCGTGACACCAGACAACAGCTGCGGTTCTGTGCGCGCCGCGGTGCAGCGCTCCGGGCTCAGCGGAGTGAGCGTGGGCGGCATCCGCTAGCGGTGAGGCCTCTGGTTCCGTCAAGCCCCGGGGAGGAGGGCTCCGGCCTCCCGGCCTCCAGCCGGAGCGTAGGCCCGCCCCTGACTCTGGTTTGCTGTGTGACCTTGGACTTTATGGCACCGGGGGCCCTTCTTCATTTGCACCCGGAGAGGGTGGAACCTGGGCAGTGCCAGGGCCGGTGCCCAAGTCTGCTTCCAGGCCTTGTCAGTCAGGGAAACTGAGAAGCAGGGTCCGACGCGGGCATGCCTAGGAACTATACCTATTTTCTTTTCTCTCTTTGTTTTTTTTTCTTCCTTCTTTCTTTCTTTGGTATTCCATTCCCTAAGTATACTGCTTAGAACGAATGGCGAGCAAAAAATCGAGGCCCCCACGGCATGTTGTGGCCAATGCTGGCAGACAGGATATTGGCTTATAAAGGTTAGTTAAAGAAAGAAGACAGAATTGGGGGTGAAGAGATGGCTCAGCGGTTAAGAACACTTGCTGCTCCTCCAGACGACCCTGGTTTGGTTCTCAGAACTCATTCAGGCACCTCATGTCATCTGTAACTCCAGCTCTGGAGGGTTGGCTCCCTCAGGGACCTGCACTCACCTGCGCATGCCGATATGCAGAAACACATGTACACATAATTAAAAATAATAATAATAATAATAATAATAATAATAATAATAATAATAATGGAGACAGAATTGAGCACAGCATTAACAGAGTTCCCTTGATCCTGAGTACCAGAGGAGGAAGATAAGAGTGTCTTGGGAGAAATAACTTTTTGTTTCTGTTTGATTTTTGTTTTTTAATTTTAATTTTTTTTTTGAGGTAGGGTCTCATTGCCTAGCTCTGACTAGCTTGGAACTCACTATGTAAACCAGGTTGACCTCAAACTCTCAGAGATCTACCTGCCTCTTTCTCCCAAATGCTGGGATTAAAAGTATGTGCCACCATGCCAGGCAAAGAACTTACTTTTATAAGTAATTGTTATATACATATAATAAGCTATATGTCAGACACTTCTCTGGCCTCTTTAGGTAGAAAAGTGAAATGGGCTGTCTGGGTAACCTTGAAGACAGCTGCAGATTTGTTACCCAGATAGCACACAAAACTTCACTTAATATTTACCTGGTATCAGAAATGTGCTAAGCATTGAGATCGACAAGATGAGTAACACAATCCTTGCTCGAGATAGTAGAGCACTGGTTCGCAACTTGTAGGCGGGGTCACGACATTTTGGGGGTCATCTAACGCCACTGGAAAAGACAGATACATTATGATTCGTAACAGCAAAATGACAGTTATGAAGTAGTAGTGAAAATAATGTTATGGTTGGGGGTCACTACAACATGAAGAACTGTATTAAAGGATGGCAGCATTAGGAAGGGTGAGAACCACTGGGCTATAGGAAAGCAAACGAATCATCCAGGGGCATAATGGCTGCATGAAGAAGTAATGTTTGCTAGGGCCTGCGGGTCAGAAAACAAGTGGAAGGGACTGTGCTTATTTCAGCTGCATCTTGAAGATGTTTGTTAAGTGCACAGGTGGGCAGTGGTATTCCAGGAAGTGAGAATAATGTGTTTCCAAAGACAGAGAAACTTAAGAATGGACCGTGTTTGGACTGCAGGATACTGCACATCTGCAGCTGTCAGTTGTTTTTGGAGAATGTGAGGTAGATGTGGGAAAAGGAAACGGGTTTGATGATGAGAACATTGTGAGCCACAGGAAGGCCTTGAGAGGAGCAACAAACAGGAAGTGACATGGGAACTGTGGCTCAGTGAGGTGAGAAGGGGACTAGTGGAGCACTGGCTTCAGAGACCTAGGACTCCTTCCTGAAGATGTTAGTGAAGACGTCAGGAGTCCTTTTGCCAGATGAGTAATGGAATTCTCATCACCCTGCCTTAAAAATATGTGGTGTTTTTAAGTTTTACTAGTCACTGGTCATTAATAGGTATGTGTGTCAGAACTTTCTGAATGAGGTTTTCTGAGACTTTTCTCCCAGAGTGCATTGCAAAGACAATTCTGACTTTATTTAAACAAACAAACAAAACACCTGGAAGATGATGAGCTGGGCATGCTACTGCATGTCTGTAATCCTAGGTACTCTGGAGGCAGCAGCATTGGGAGTTAGAGGCCAGCCTTGGAGATACAGTGGGAGCTTGTCTCAAAATAAAAGGGGACAGGGCATGATGATGCACTTGTTTAATCCCAACACTTGAGAGGCAGAGGCAGGCAGATCTTTGTGAATTCCACGCCAGCATGGTACTTAAGTTCTAGACCAACTGGGACTACATACTGAGACCTTGCCTCAAAAACAAACAAAACACCCAGAAGGGCTGGAGGTATAGCTTAGTGGTAGAGTCTTGGGTTTCATCTTTAGAACTTTGGGTTGGGGGGAGAACACCATCAAAACCAAAACTGTAAGATAAACAGCTATAGAAAACATGAGGATTTGAAAAAGAAGACCAGATGGGGCTGGGAAACACATAGACACTGAAATACCAACTCCTGAAACTTGTTTTTGGCTGGGCATTAGAAAGACATTTACTTGTGGAAATAATTCTTTTTTTTTTTTTCTTATGACACAGCATGACACAGTCGGTGCACTGGCCTCAAATGCATGATGCTCTGTCTTGTCCTCTTAAATGCTGACATTAAAGACACCAGAAGGGAATTTATGTAAGACAGTACTACCCAAATGAAATATTGCCATAGATGGAGAAGATAGCCAACAGCTAGGCATGGTGACATAGTGCTTGAGAGGTGGGACAGACAGAACTCTGTGAATTGCAGGCCAACTTAGCTACAGAGTGAGTTCTGAAGGCCAGCCAGAATTACATAGTGAGACTCTGCTTCAAAAATAGATAGCCACAACTCCACAATGTATCCTTCCAGTTATACAGATAACATCTATAATTTTGAAAGATACCAACAAAAAAGAAAAAAAAATCTAGCTTTGGGGTATTTCCTTGCTCCATGGGAAAATGGATGCTGGGGTCTTCTAGCTCACTTAGAGGGAGATAACAAAGAGTTCCCAGAGCTTTTTCTGGTGGGTATCTCCCCAGGGTAGGCTGGTGGTGGTAACCAGCATCTTGTGGCCGACAGGAGGCTAGGTAGAGAAAAGGGCATTACAAAGGTCACCTGCAAAATTACGAGTCCTTCATCAGACTCATCATCCCGTCTCATACATCTCTAGCTGCCCCCCACCCCCCCACACCAGACAGAGTTTCTCTGTATGGCTTTGGAGCCTGTTCTGGAACTTGATCTGTAGACCAGGCTGGCCTCAAACTCACTCACAGAGATCCACCTGCCTCTGCCTCCCAAGTGCTGGGACTCTTGGGCTCTTTATTCTTTACTGTTCTCAAGTTTTCTTACCCCTTAAACCTGTGTCTCTATCTACGAGTACCACTAATATTCAAATCTCTGTCACCAGAGAAAACCCATGACCTTGTAACACCCTCATATTGCAGGAAATTCATTTCTCAGTCACTGTCACTATGTTTTGTTTTTGGAGACAAGATTTCTCTGTGGAAAATCCCTGGCTGTCCTGGAACTCACTCTGTAGACCAGTCTGGCCATGAACTCACAGAGATTGCCTGCCTCGGCCTCCCGAGTGCTGGGATTAAAGGCGTGCGCCACCACCACCCGGCCCCAAATGTTTTCTTTACCAACTTTGAGTTATCCCCTAACTCACTTAGTGTCATACAACTTTTGCTAGTCTCTCTTTACCATACATCTGCTTTTTCTGTCTTTAGCACTCTGCTTCAGACGGTTTTTCTCACCTTTTAGAGTCAGTATCATCTGTTTAGCATGTCCACCATGTAGTGTCATGTAGATAGGACACAGCAACCTCACATTACCCTTTCTCATTTCAGCTTGTGTGATATGGGGACTGAGAAAAAGGAGGTGTTTCCCAAGGAAGAAATTTCTGAAGGATCCAAGCCACAGGGACCAACGTTAGAGAAACTGTCACAGGAGGTTTACCAAATTCATGAGTTTGGAGCAGCAAGTGACGAAGACATACTAGAGAGACGTTTGAGAGAGTCCTCGGAAGAGCTTATAGGACAGATGTCTCCTCAGGAGAGAGACTTTGCATCAGGGTTAATTATCTTCAAGAAGTCACCCTTAGATGAGAAAGAACAGGGTAACAGCGGGCGTGACAGAGGCTGCAGCCCCCACCCAAGTGTGGTGGTGTGCCATGGAGACATACTAGAACCTACTCCAGCAGAGAGGGCTAGTGCATTTGCTGCTTCCGGCCAGAGCTTCATGGAGAGTGTACAGCTTCATAAAGCACAGAGGACTTGCGTGGGCGAAAAGCCTCACACATGCAAAGAATGTGGCAAAGCTTTTAACCAGAACTCACACCTCATCCAGCACATGAGAGTTCATAGTGGAGAAAAGCCCTTTGAATGCAAAGAATGTGGAAAGACATTTGGAACTAACTCCAGCCTTCGAAGGCACCTGAGAATTCATGCTGGAGAGAAGCCCTTTGCCTGTAACGAGTGCGGGAAAGCCTTTATCCAGAGCTCACATCTTATCCACCATTATAGAATTCATACGGGAGAAAGACCTTACAAATGTGAAGAATGTGGAAAAGCCTTTAGCCAGAATTCAGCCCTGATTCTGCACCAGAGAATCCACACTGGAGAGAAACCTTATGAATGTAATGAGTGTGGGAAGACCTTTAGGGTTAGCTCACAGCTGATTCAGCACCAGAGGATTCATACTGAAGAGAGATACCATGAGTGCAACGAGTGTGGTAAGGCCTTCAAGCATAGCTCGGGCCTCATCAGACACCAGAAAATCCACACTGGAGAAAAGCCCTATCTGTGTAATGAGTGTGGGAAAGGCTTTGGTCAAAGTTCCGAACTTATCCGTCATCAAAGAATTCATACAGGGGACAAACCCTATGAATGTAATCAATGTGGGAAAACGTTTGGCCAAAACTCAGAGATTATTAGACATATTAGAATCCATACTGGCGAGAAGCCCTATGTATGCAAAGAATGTGGCAAGGCCTTCAGGGGTAATTCAGAACTTCTTAGACATGAGAGGATTCACACTGGAGAGAAGCCTTATGAATGCTTCCAGTGTGGGAAGGCCTTCAGGCGGACCTCTCACCTAATTGTCCACCAGAGAATACACACCGGGGAGAAACCCCATCAGTGTAACGAGTGTGCAAGGACCTTTTGGGATAACTCTGAGCTGCTGCTTCACCAGAAGATTCATATCGGAGAGAAACCTTACGAGTGTGGTGACTGTGAGAAAACCTTCAGCCAGCACTCCCAGCTAACCATCCACCAGAGAATTCACACTGGAGAGAAGCCGTATGAGTGTCAGAAATGCCAGAAGACCTTCAGCCGGAGCTCTCACCTCCTCCGACATCAGAGTGTTCACTGTATCGAATGACCTGCAAACCAGGAAGGATTGCTGTGGAAAGGCCGAAGTCAGATTTCTTCATTTGTTCATAATCTACCCAGGTTCTTGGATCAAATGAGAGGACAGGATTCCCTTGCCCATCCCCTGATTTTGTTTTGGTAGCCGGCTGAAAATGATGAGGCAATTTCATGAACTATTTATTGAGAAGTTTCGGTGTTCTGAATCAAATCATAAAAAGCTGTTTCAGGCCTTCATTCTTCTCTGTCCTTCTTCCCTTCCTTCTTTCCCTTTCCACAGGGATCTGCACCTATGTCTAGCCTAAATTGTTGCTCATTTTGAAAAGTGGGGCCAGGATTCCACTTCTAAGAACCATAGAGTTGACGCATTGTCTCCTGAGATGTTAGGAAATGGTGACCTATTCTCTGGTCCACTTCGTAGTCTTGGAATACTTTAGTAAGCCCCCCTCCCTTTTTTTAAGCCTTAAAATCTTCCAGCCATGTTATCAGGTTCCCTTGAACATAGCAACATTAATGAAAAAGCAGGAAGCTTGCATCGTTTCACATTTCCTGCTAGGCTTCCTTATTCATTTGAAGGGGGTTCCGTGAGAAGGAAAGTTTACAGATAGTAAGTGAAAGCCTGAAAAACTGGAGGAAGAACCGGGGAGACAGAGGAAGCCAGGCTACTGAGATGGGCAGGAGGGGCTCATTAGCAGCTCTCCAGTTCTGAGCTGTGCAAACGACTTCCCAGGAGTCTGCCACATGCACTTGCTCTCAAGTCCTGCTGCTGCTGCTATCCTGTCAGGAAGTGGTGAACAGGATTGTGTGGCCTTTCTCTGCCAGGTACCTGGCTGTGGTGATGAGCTGGGTAACCTGAATAGCCAGGCCTGGCTTTCCCAGTATTTGAACTCTCATGACCACCCAGCTGGGGGCTCTGGGTAATAGATGGGGATGTGCAGCCTCTTCTTGGATTGTCTGATGGCCATAGAATTCTTTTTTCAACATGTCCACATGTCTTCTGTGTCATCCATTTTCATGTTTCATGTTTGAGGCAGGTAGTAGGGATAGAAATTGCACTAAAGAAAATCTAGCAGGCCTGGATTCTCCTCTGAGAACTATTCCTTCAGTGAGGCTCCTGAGTTCCTGGTTTCATCTGCAAAATGAGGGCTGTTGAGCGAAATGATCTCTCAAGTTTCAGCCAGCCTCTAAGAAAATATACTAGTCACTATTTTTTTTTCAGTACTTGAGTTTAATAATCCAAGGCTTTGTGTATGCCAGGCAAGCACTCCACCACTACAGCCCTAGCCTCACTCCCCATGCAGAGACAGAATCCTGATGCGTGTTGGTCAGTATTTATTATTAACTATGTGCTGGGCAGTGTGCTCTCAGCTTACATTTTTTCCCATGATACTTGGATACAGTTTACATATCAGAAAGTTCGTGGTGTTAAGTGTTCAGTTGAGTGATTTTTAGTAAATTAGAGTTGCACATTTTTCCTTAGTGCAAGTATTCTTGAACCAATTTAAATGATGAATGAGTTTGGGTGGGGCAGGGAATGTTAGGTGATTTACCCATGATCATATTAAGTCTAGAGCCAAGATTCCAGTAGTCTATTAGCCACTGTGCTGTGGGATGGATAGGCTCATTCATTACTGTCTAATTTTAAGCCCTTTGCACACTTTAGAATTACCAGTCACTACACAGATTTTAATGTAAAGATTTTAAATCATGTCTTGGCAAGTGTAACTCATCACAGCCAAGTTCTGCAGAACAGGCTTGCTCTGTACCCCAAGAGTACTTCTTAGGTTCATACATTTGGCTTGAGAGAAAAGCAGTCAAGTAAACAGCTGCTCACTCCATTCCACACCTTTACGGGAAGATGCTGCTGTCATTGCTGGCAGAAGCTCTCTGGCTGCCTTCCTGTGGTGGTTACCAGGGCAGTGTGGTCTCGTTCCTTTTTGTGTCTTTGCTCAGGCTCAACATGAGCTGTGCCCGCATCATCATGAGGACATCACCTACCTCTTTAACTTAAGATTCTTGTGTTCCTTTGTTTTCCTTCCAAATTCATCCCTTGTCAGTCCTCGTACAGAGCCAGCACCTAGTAAAACTCAGTTGTCATGTGATTGAATAATTACAATAAAAATTAGAAATCCAAGTGGAAACCTTGTCTAAAAAAAGACACTCTTCAAACTCCCCAAAGGGATCTTACGCAAAACACATTCATGAGTAGTAGGGACTACCATGAACATGAACATGCTATGTAGAGGTGAAGGTCCACACTGTATCTGCTTTTAGACTTTATTCTCCGAGGACCCTTCTTGGTGAAACCAACAGTGCAGGGTTTTTGTTTGGTTTGGTTTAAGACTGAATCTCTCTATGTTGACCTGGCTTGTCCTGGAATTTGCTGTGTAGATCTGTCTGATCTCAAAGTCAGATCCACTGGCCTTTGCCCCGAGTGTCGGGATTAAGGAATACACCACCTTGTCTGACCCTTTTCAGCATGTGGCTTTGAGTATGCTGTTCACTCTCTCCTGTATCTGCACTCTCTCTCTCTCTCTCTCTCTCTCTCTCTCTCTCTCTCTCTCTCTGTGTGTGTGTGTGTGTGTGTGTGTGTGTGTGTGTGTGTGTGCAGGCAGTGCCCACGTGGGGGACATTTAAGGTGCAGATGAGCTTGGAATGTGGGCTGGTGATCCTGGAGCTGGGCTGTAAATAGTCCCTCCTTTCTGAGTGACATAGTGTCAAGTTTGCCAGTGATAGGCACTGGAGGGACAAGGCCTTTGAAGAGGACGGGGTGCTTCTAGTTGTGGCCTTTTCCAGTGTCTGTGTGTGTGTGTGTGTGTGTGTGTGTGTGTGTGTGTGTATGCACGCGCCTGTGCAAGTGCTGAGCAGTGCTCCCAGCTGTTAATGCATTTGGACAGCACATCAGCTAATGGATTTTCTGCTTGTCAGTCTTGGCCTGCAGCTCCTTAGTGAATATCACCAGGATGGATATACTGCTGTATTGGTAAATATTTAGCTCAAAACCAGAAGAGCCAACCAATCAAAGCAAACCAACAAGCAGCAGCTATAATAACCCCACCAAACGCCTCTTTTTTGCTTTGGAGGCTGTCCTGGAACTTGCTCTTGTAGACCAGGCTGGTCTCAAACTCACAGAGATCTGCCTGCCTCTGTCTCCCGAGTGCTGGGATTAAAGGCGTGCACCACCAAATGCCTCTTAATTGTTCCATTTCCATGTGGTGAATATCCTCACCATAGCTAATTCCAGTGCAGGTCAGAAGTAGTGTGCAAAATTGGCTCTGGCAAGGCTATAGTTGGCTCGGTCTAGTTAGCCTCTGAAATAGACACAGTCTCCTAAAAGTATGATCAGAACATGGACGATTTCCCTGCCTAACTTCCTCTAGCCTTTGGGTCCCAGTGTGTAGTGTAGTTTGTCTAAATACTATAGCTTGCCTGCATGATTTACATTAGCCACAGCAGGTCTCAACCATTCATGGACCAAGGAGAGCAGATCTTGGTGCATAGGTACCTGGCACAGAGTCAGAGTCAAGTAACCTATGCCCATGGGTTGACCTTGGATACAGATGAGTTAGTGTGCACCACACCAACAGAAGAACAGGAAGTGGAAAGGCAAGTGGCAAGAGGAAGGTCCTGGGCAGGGCACTCTGAGCCAAGTCCTATGCACCTCGCACCTCCATCCTTATAACAGAAGGGTACCAAGTCGGGTCCCCTCCTTGCTTTCAGAGGGAGGCCCCCAAATCTGCAAAGGCAGCAGTATTACTTTCAGGCCACCCCAGCTTCCAGTTCCACCAGGGACTGACATTGCAGATCATTTGAAGCGCCACCACCTCAGTCCCAAATACCCGCTCTGTCTCCACTTCCCGGACACTTCCCAAGACTAGGGTGATGATTCTCCCCCACGCCACCCCGCGGGCTCTCAGCTGCTTCCCACAAGCTGTAGTGGTTTCCATTCTCAACGCATTGCCCTTAGGGCTCCGGCTGCTGGGTGGGTGGCGGCTGCCCTCTAGCGTCCGTGGGGACACCAGCCAATGCATCGTTGGAGCCTAGAGGGAAATTCCCTCCCTCCTCTTAAAAAATCGATTTATGTTCGAGGTACGCGGTACTGGGTTTCATCAGAACATCATACAAGTATATAGGGTACGCTAAGCAAATTCCTCTCATACGTCTACCCCTGCTTCTTGTAGTCCTGTCCTTTTTTAAAAAAAATTTTTCTAGACAAGAGTTTCTCTATGTTGATCTGTCTGTTATTTTTTTTAAAGATGTGCTACATTTTTTTTAAAGATTTTATTTATTATGTATACAACATTCTGCTTCCATGTATATCTACACACCAGAAGAGGGCACCAGATCTCATAATGGATGGTTGTGAGCCACCATGTGATTGCTGGGAATTGAACTCAGGACCTCTGGAAGAACAGCTGGTGCTCTTAACCCCTGAGCCATCTCTCCAGCCCATGTCTGTTTGTTCTTTATACAGTTTTCTTCTACTTTCATGTGCTATATTATCTTTATGAAATCTAGGATTTGAAAAAATATGCAATATTTGTATTTCTGAGACTGATTAAATTTGTTTAATATGATAATCTCTAGCTGAACCCAGTCTCTTGCAAAAATGTAACTGTGTTCTTTTTATGACTGAACACACACAGACACTACATGTGCAGCCCACTTTTCTATCCATCCATCGGTTCAGAGACACCTATGTTGATTCCATAACTAGGCTATTGTCAATTGTGTCACAGAAGACATGGAGTAAATGTTTGTAATTTGTTGGCTTAAGTGTGCTTTGGGTAAGTAGAAGGAGCACTGTAGCTGAACCCCATGTTCATGTATTTTGAGCTTTCTGCAGATTGTCCATACTGACTTCAGTAGTTGAATCAGTAGTGCATAGGAGTCCTTTACCCCAGCACCCTTGTCTGCATCTATTGCTATTTTTTTTTTTTGCAGCTGGTGGGGGGGGTTCAAGACAGGGTTCCTCTGTGTAGCTTTGTAGGCCAGGCTGGCCTTGAACTCACAGAGATCTGCCTGCCTCTGCCTCCTGAGTGCTGGGATTAAAGACGTGGGCCAGCAACACTTGGCTGCTATTTTCTTTTCAACTATGTGTATGTGTGTGTATGTGAGCACTTGAGTGCAAGTGCTCTCCAAGACCAGAGGCACTCCTGACGTGGGTGGTGGGAGAGAACTTGGGACTTCTGGAAGAGCAGGTGCACTTACCCACAGAGCCATCTTCCGCCCCGGTGTTGTTTTCTTAATGACTGTCATTTCAACTGGGGTAAGACAGAATCTCAACAGTAGTTTGAGCTTGCATTTCTCTGATGGCCGATGAGGCTGAACTTTTCCCATGTTTGTTGGTTGTTCATTTCATTAGCTCATTTACTGATTATTTAGTTTTCTGAGTTTTTCATAATTCTAGGTATTGATCTTCTGTCAGATGTGTAGGTAGCAAGAGTTTTCTGGGAGTGAAACTTTCCATAGACAGTGGCTCCAAAGTTGAGACCTGCATGTTGTTGGGAGTTTGAGTCCTCCAGGAGTTCTAGACTGACCCAGGTCTCTGTAGAGTTCAGAGTAGACAATCCATCCCATAAGTAATTTCATGATTTTTTCTCTCTTTTTAAGTTTTTTTCTTTCCTTATTGATTGTGTTCTGTCTGTCATGCTCTGCCAAAGACTTATGGTATAGATATAAACAAGAAATGAAGTGTTTAAAAAGTACAAGTTCAGTGTATATATGTGGTGTGGTGTGGTGTGGTGTGGTGTGGTGTGTGTAGCAATGGCTCAGTAGGTAAATCTGTTTGCTGCCAAGGCTAATGACTTGAGTTTGATTCCCAAAATCCACATGGTGCAGAGAACCAACTCCCTCAAGCTGTTCTCTGTCTTCTTCTGCACCCCCACACCAAACAAATAAATGTAAAAAAAATTAAAAGTATGTGGTGATATATTATTTATGATTTAATAAAGATTGCCTGAAGCATCAGAATGCAAAGCCAGCCACACGAGTTAGCTAGAGAAGCTAGGCAGTGGTGGCACACACCTTTAATCCCAGGACTCAGATGGATCTCTGTGAATTCAAGGCCATTGAGGGCTACATGAGAGTGAATCAGTCTAAAGGATTAACAGAGCTCAGGCCTTTAATCCTGGCCCTAGAGAGGTATTGTAATTTAAGAAAAGCAGTTCACTAGAGAAAGATGCCATGGGACAGAGTTCAAGCAGAGGGGTTTTTTTTATTAGGGAAAGGGATCATTAAAAGGGGGAAGGGGAGAGGGGAGATTGGTCTCCAGGAACAGGAGCAGCAGGAGAGAGGAGAGAGGGGTGGCGATGGTTGGGGGAGAGGGAGGAACAGACAGACAGGGAGAGAAAAAAAAGAGAGAGAGGAGGATGGGAGGTGGGCAGGGCCCATTTTTGATTTTTACAATTTTTATTCATTTTATAGTTTATTTGGGTAAGATATTGTCTACAGAACTAAAACAAGGTCCCCTGCAAGAGCAACAATTACTTTTGCCACCTGAGTCAACTCTCCAGTGCCCACATACTGAGTTTGGAGGAAAAAATGTCTTCTGTCTCTTTCCCTTCTCTTGTAAGAAAACAGTCATGTTTGTTTTCTCCTTTACTCTAAATCCTTGGTCATATGTTCTGCTCAGTCTAGTCCAGACAGGTTCCTCCAAAGAAACGCTTGGGATGTGCTTGAGTGTAACGATAACTCTTTCTGTCAGCCGCCTGAGTTCTGCTGCCTCTTCAGGGCTCCCAAATAACACACAGAGACTTATTAGTTACAATGCTGCTTGCCCAGGACTAGTATTTCTTATTTGCTAGCTCTCTCTTAAGTATCAACCATAACTATTAATCTATATATTTAATAAGGACTTACCGAGGACACCAACCTCATGCATCCTCTCTTCCTGGGGTCACATGGCGACTCTTTTCCTTTACTGCATTTCCCAGAATCCTCTTCAACTCCTAGTCCCACCTATCTTGCTTCCCTATTGGCCAAAAGGGCTTTATTCATCAATCAATAAGACCAACATATACACAGAGGGACTTTCCCCATCACTTGAGGCATTAACTAAAGTGAATACCAGTAACCAAAACAAACCAGTACAGCAACAGGGTAAAGAGGTTGGGTAGAATATGTCAAAATCCAGTACTGTCCCTTCCCCAATCTGCGATTCAACTCATTAAAAGTATGTGGTGATATATTATTTATGATTTAATAAAGATTGCCTGAAGCATCAGAATGCAAAGCCAGCCACACGAGTTAGCTAGAGAAGCTA
Organism: Cricetulus griseus; assembly: GCF_003668045.3. NCBI lineage: Eukaryota > Metazoa > Chordata > Mammalia > Rodentia > Cricetidae > Cricetulus > Cricetulus griseus. The sequence goes on from NC_048600.1 coordinate 84,588,079, forward strand.
GGCAGTGGTGGCACACACCTTTAATCCCAGGACTCAGATGGATCTCTGTGAATTCCAGAAAGTATTCTCTAATTCTAGTGAAGTAATGGACTTTTGGCAAGGTGAGGGCAAGAGGGCAGAGAGCAATAGTTCCAGCTTCCATATCCTTTTATATGTGTGGGCAGGGCCCTTTTAAAAGGGAACACAGTGAATATGCTCAGGTGGTGCTCTTAGTGGATGCAGCTGAGGGCGATCCTGTCAGGACCCCAAGGGCAGGCCAGTACAGATGCCTGGGTACTAACAGGCATGTAAAAGACAGGAGCCCAGTGTCTCTGGCTGCATTCTGAGATTTAGTCTTCAGCCATGTTGAAGAGAGCTTGTGGAGACAGGATCAACCCTTTAAATCTGAGGTAGAGGTAAGAGCTACTGGCTGGCTGCTTTGCTTCTTTGGTCTTCAGCTTGAACCTTGAACCCCAATATCTGTCTCTGGGTATTTTTATTTTTCCTGTTACAAAAGTGCAAAAATCATGTACTCAGAAGTCAGTGTCCTTGCCCTCCAATTATGAGCTGTGTATCCTTGGAAAAATATCTGTTGGAGCCTAATCGTGTCCTCTATAAAGTAAGGGTAGTAATAGTTCCTTACCGCAGGGACACAGGGTATGAAATCCTATGAGATTTCATGTAGAGAAATATAGAGAAATCCTATGCTTGTTATGTTATTAAAACGATTGTAGTGGTTTGAAAGAAAATGGCCTCCAAAAGAGTGGCACTAGTGGGAGGTGTGGCTTTGTTGGAGTGGGTGTGGCCTTGTTAGAGGAAGTGTGTAACTGTCTCAGACCACTTCTTGTTTCCTGCAAGTCAAAATATAGGACACTTGGCTATTTCTCCAGCACCATGTCTGCCTGCACACCGCCATGTTCCTCCATGATGATAATGGACTGAACCTCTGAAAATGTCAGCCATCCCAATTAAATGTTTTTCCTTTTTTTTTGCTTTTTTGGTTTTGTTTTTTGTTTTTTGTTTTTTGAGACAGGGTTTCTCTGTGGCTTTGGAGGATGTCCTGGAACTAGCTCTTGTAGACCAGGCTGGTCTCGAACTCACAGAGATCCACCTGCCTCTGCCTCCTGAATGCTGGGATTAAAGGTGTGTACCAAAGCTGGGCAGGGAAGGGATTCTTGAAATACGGAACATGTGCCATGAAAGCCAGAGAACAATTGTGGGAGTCAGTTCTACTGTGTGGGTCTCAACTGAGGCTTCCTCCTCTCTGATCACTCTAGTTTGTATCAAGTCGATATAAAACTAGACAAAACACTTAATGAGATATCTTGCGATGGGAACCAAGTGTAGACATGAAATTATGTTTAATTTGTATATTTTTTAGAAAGGATATCACTATATAATTTTTAAAAAAAGATTTATTCATTTACTATGTATTCAGTGTTGTGCCTGCATGTATGCCTGCAGGCCAGAAGAGGGCACCAGATCTCATTACAGATGGTTGTGAGCCACCATATGGTTGCTGGGAATTGAACTCAGGACCTCTGGAAGATCAGGCAACCACTGCTCTCAACCTCCGAGTCATCTCTCCAGCCCCAAAGTTAATGGACTAGCTGATTTTGGATTTTGACTCTTCATTTATCTGCTTTAGTGTTTTGCCATAGTTGTCTGGTCCCCTGGAACAGAAGTTACATACAGTTGTGAGCTGCCTTGTGGATGCTGGGAATTGAACCCAGGTTCTCTGGAAGAGCAGTCATTGCTCTTAACTACTTGAGCGACCTATCCAGCTTCACTAATATAATTGAGATCGTGATTCACCGCTAGGTGGCAGTGTTTGCAACCTGTGGTTTTAAACTATACCTTCAGGTCAAAACATCTTAACTACACCTTTATTTTAGGGAAAACAAAACAAAACAAAACATTCCCCAGCCAAGTGTGGTGGCTTACATCTGTAATCCCAGTATTTGGAAAATTTAGGCAGGAAAGTTGAAAGTTTGAGAGCAGCCTGGGGCGACTAAGCAGATGGTTCAGTAGATGAAGTGTAAGCATGGGGAATTGAACCCATGTAAAAATCTGGGTACAGTGGTGGCCCTCTGTAACCCTAGCCGCCAAGGGCAGAGACAGGTGATCCTCAGAGCTTGCTGGCCAGCTTGCCAGCCAAAGCCTAGCCAAGTCAGCAAGCCCCAGGCCAGTGAAAGACTCTTGTCTCAAAAATAAGGTAGAACAGAGGAAGATAGCTGACATGGCCTCCGGCTTCCACGTGCACATGCAAAGGTGACCATGCACTCATGCACCATAGGCAGCTCTCTAGCTATTCGGGCCTTTGTTCCCTTCCTTGTGAACTGGAGATCTCTGTGGAAAGGCGCCTATAACAGAGAGTTAGGATGGTAAGTTTCAAATTCTCCCTTACTGCCTTGCTTCTTCACTCTCACAAAAACTTATTTAGCATCATGTGCTAACCTGTTCTATGTGGCAAGAAAGGCAACATCTGTGTGGCTGCCATGGAGCTGAAAGTCCCTTGTTGGTGGACATATATGTTGGTGCCACTGTCTCATTCTGGCGAATGACACAGCAAGGGACATCTCATACAGGCAGTTGAGCATCTTGAGGACATTGGTTCTCAAAGTGTGGCCTGTGTCACAAGACTAGAACTATTTTCATAACGGTGACAGGTTATTTCCACTGTTTATGTGGTCTTGAATGAATGCACAGAGGAACTTCCAGAGAGACCATGGCAGGGGCTGTGACAGGTTGGTTGTAGAAACAGATGACAATTTGGATGTTCTCTGTTTAGCTATAAGGAAAGAGATTCAAAAAGGATACAACATAGACAGTGACACTCTTCTTATTTTGTTCATTTTGGAAAATAGACTTATTTATTTTTATTACATTTGACTTGTGTGTGTGCATGCGTGCACATGTGTGCATAGATAACAGAGGACAGTTTTCAGGGAGTCAGGTCTCTCCTTCCGCCATGTGGGTTCCAAATATCAGACTCAGGTTGTCAGGCTTGGCAGTAATGACCTTTACTGGCTGAACCATCTCACCAGACTAGACTTATCTAGTTTTTAAATATATTAACATGTGTGAGTTTATTGCTGTATAAACAGAGTATTTTTAAACTTTCTCAATTTTTTTCTTTTTCTTTTGTTTTTCCGAGACAGGGTTTTTCTGTCTTGTCTGTCCTAGAACTCACTCTATAGATCAGTCTGGCCTTGAACTCACAGAGATCCGACTGACTCTGCCTCTGCCTCCTGAGTGCTGGGATTAAAGGCATTCATCACTATTGTGAGATGATCCGTAGTCCGTAAGGCTAAGATTTCTTTATTCAGATAAACACCAGCCCAAACGCAAGCCAGAGCGTGCCCAGAGGCCGCAAGCTAGCATGGCCAGAGAGAAGGGAGGGTTCATGTGTTCGTGGCCTCTTAAGAATTCTCTCTGTGTCATCTTTGACCTCCTGTAGTGGCTACGGTGTCTCCCTACACATCACCACCTCCCAGATCTCAGTTTTCGTTTCTAATGAGAGAAATACCAGTAGAATTTTTCCTTTCATGTCAGATTGGTAATGATCTATTAACAAAGTTTGCTGAAAGTACATCTCTGAACATGATGTGGAAATCCAGTCATCATGTTTAGGAGCAAAAGAAACAGGACCACAGCAATTATTTTAATAGTGTGATGGAGGCACTGGAGAGATGGCTCAGTGGTTAAGAGCACTGGTTGCTTTTTCAGAGGACCTGGGTTTGGTAGCCAGGATCCACATGGTAGATCACAACCATCCATAACTCCTGTCCTAGAGAATCTGATATCCTCTTCTGGCCTCTATGGGCACTGCAAGCACCTGATACACACATGGACACACATAGAAAAATGAAGGTTAAAAGAAAAAGACCTACATTGTTTTATGTGCAGATGATCTAAGCCTTTAATGACATTTAATTTTATTAATGAGATAAATGGATAAATCTACACAAATGATTGAGGTTTGCAGTAGATGCTGCCAAGGGGAAGCAATATTAATTGGTTGGTTGGTTTTTTACAATGGTTTTGCACATTCTGCTTTAGTAAAATGAAATGTGGCCGCAGTCAACAGTCACCTACCTGAGCTCTTCCTAGTGGGAAGCCTTAAGCAACCAAATGTGAATCAAGTGGAAGTTCACTTGGCCACTTAACCAAGACAGAGCACACACGTGTGTTAAGGGGGAGCAGACTGTGTAGGTTATGAACCTATGTGCATAATGAACACATGAACCTATGTAGCACACCCCAACTCAGGAGACACGCCTGAAACAGCGCTAATCCTAGTGAAGTAGCTTGTAGCACAAGAACAATAGAAGTTGCTTTTCCTCTGCCCTTAGTAGGTTATACACACTATCAGGGGAACTGCTTGAGGGAATGGCAACCTCAAGCAGATGGGGTGATCTACTGTATTTTTGTATGCCTGTACACCTGTGTATGCATGTGTGTATTTGTTTTAAGACAGGGCCTCGTTTAGCCCAGGCTGGCCTGGAACTAAGAATGACCTTGAGCTCTGATCCTCTTGCCAGGATTACCAGTGAACACCAGCACACCAGGCCTTAGTTATCCTAATAGCTGAGCTCCTGGTGTTGGGTTCTACAGCTATTGGTCTAGGTGGGAACAGGGTTTGAAGTGGAATTCTATGGAGAAGGACCTTTCAGGAGATAACCGTTCAAGTTGTCTCTGGTCTTAGACTTGTGGATTACTGACATTTTCGAATTGTGAAGGATACTTTAATCCAAAAATTGTCTAATCAATTACATGTTGAGTATCTTTCATCTGGATTGTTTAGGACTAAGAGTAATTCAAATATCAGCCTTTTTTTCAGATTTTGAAATAGTTTTGTATACTTAATGTCTAACATAGGATTACTATTGCTATGATGAAAACACCATGATCCAAAGCAAGCTGGGGAGGAAAGGTCTTATTTGGCTTACACTTCCACATGGTAGTCCATCACTGAGGGAAGTCGGGGCAGAAACCTGGAAGCAGGAGCTGATGCAGAGGACATGGAGGGGAGCTGCTTACTGACTTGCTTTTCATGACTTGCTCAATCTTCTTTCTTGCAGAACCCAGAACCACCATCCCAGAGATAGTACCACCCACGACAGGCTGGGCCCTCCCCCATCAATCACTAATTAAGAAAATGCCCTAGAGGCTTGCCTGCAGCCTGATCTTATTTTCTCAGCTGAGGCTCCTCCCTCCTCTCTGATGACTCTAGTTTGTGTCAAGTTGGTATAAAACGAGACAGCACACTTAATGAGATATCTTATGATGGGAAGCAAGTCTAAACATGAAAGTCATTTGTTTCATTTACATATTTTTCTACAGATTATTGTTTTGTTTTGTTTGAGACAGAGTCTCACTATGTAGTTCTGGCTCTCCTGGAACTCATTATGTGGATAAGGCTGGCCTGGAGAGATCCACCTGTGTCTGCCTCCTAAGTGCTAGGATCAAAGGTGTGTGCCACTCCAATGGCTAAAGTCTTATTTTTTATTTGTGTGTATGTGTTAGGTCACTTGTCTATACAAGCCCTACATGAATTCAGTGCCACCAGAAGCCAGAAGAAGGTATTGGATCCCCAGGAACTGGAGTTACAGATGGTTGTGAGCTGCTATGTGGGTGCTGGGCACTGAATCCAGGTCCTCTGGAAGAGCAGCCAGAGCTAACCACTGAGAAATCTCTCCAAACTTACAAAAGTTTTTTTTTTTTTTTTTTGTGTGTGTGTGTGTGTTTTATTTTGTTTTCCTGAGACAGGGTTTCATTGTGTAACACTGGTTGTCCTGGAACTTACTTTACAGGCAAGGCTGTCCTCGAACTCACAGAGATTCCCCCACCTTTGCCTCCCAAGTGCTGGGATTATAGGTGTGGGCCACCATCACCGGGTTTACAAAGGTATTTTTAATAATTGATTGAACATGGAAAACTAGACAAATCCATTTGAACTGCTACACTTAGCAGTTTATCGACTTCAGTGAATAAAGCAACAAAAACTCCAAGGCAGTCCAGCTAACACTAGCCTTGGACACGCCTCTCACACACGGCCTGATAGGAGCATCTTCAGTGTGCTGAATTTCTTCTGTAACCTGCACATGAACTTATGTATGGAATTTTCTGTTTGTGGCATCATGATGCCCACATTTGGATTCTGGTAGTTTTGTGTTCAAGATTTTCAAACAAGGAATGTTGGGCACATTTGTTGTTTTTGTTTGTTTGTTTGTTTTTCCAAGACAGGGTTTCTCTGTGGCTTTTGGAGGCTGTCCTGGAACTAGCTCTTGTAGACCAGGCTGGTCTCGAACTCTCAGAGATCCGCCTGCCTCTGCCTCCCGAGTGCTGGGATTAAAGGCGTGCGCCACCACCGCCCAGTGGGCACATTTGTTTTTGTATTTGTTTAATAGAATTAAAGAAGATCTAGGCAGGATCATTTTTTGTTTGTTTGTTTTGTTTTGTTTTGGTTTTTCGAGACAGGTTTTCTCTGTGTAGTTTTGGAGCCTATCCTGGCACTCGCTCTGGAGACCAGGCTGCCTCTGCCTCCCAAGTGCTGGGATTAAAGGTGTGTGCCACCAATGCCTGGCAGCGGGATCTTTTTTTTTTTTTTTCATGCCTCTGTGTGACAATAATTTTTAAATACTTGTATCACACAGACACTAACATAATCACAAATAAGTGGGATAAACACACAATTTTATTATCCAAAGCAGGACACCTTTGAGAGTGAAAAGAAGCACTATAAATAATACCAGGCTATCAAGCAAAAGTCACAAGTACCAAACAGAGTGGAGCCTGACACCTAAGGGAAAAGATAGAGGGTAACCACAGGATGATGATGATCAAGCTTTACAACAAGAAAAATGCCAAGGGAGGATACAGCCGAGCCTCGGGGCAGAACTCTTAAGGTCATGATGCTCCCTCTGGCCTCTGAGGGAAACAGAGTTCCCAGCAGACAGAAGAGAGCAAGACCCCTAGAACCGATGTGACATGTTGGGGAAATGCAGGTAGTTTCCAGCGATCTGGCTGTGGTGGGAGGGCAGGAGGTGTTAAAATGAGGCCGGTGGGGCCAGTTTAGCCAGATTTGCATGGTGTACTACTGAGTCTGGATTTTGTCTTTGTCATTTTCATGAGCCACTGTAGGATTTAAAGAGGGCTGTGACCCAGTCATGTGTGTTTGAGAAAGTTCCCTCTCATGGCAAGTGGGAGAAAAATGGGAGGGAAGGCCAATAGGCAGGCTTTTACATTAGGTCACATGGAAGAGAATAAGTCCACTACGTAGGGGATGGGTCTGTGGGTAGAGTGTTTGCCATGCCAGCGTGAGGACCAGGGTTTGGATCCCAGCACCCCTGTACCCTCTGGGCAGCCTGCCTATAATATCAGCACAGGACTGGTGTGCTCTGGCTTCAGGTGAAAGACCCTGTTTCAATGCATAAGGCATAGAGTGATCAAGAAAGATACCTGATGCCATCCCTGGGCCTTCACACACATGCATATACACATGTGCCCACATACATGTAAACACACACAGAGATGAGAAGATCAAGACTGGGCAGTGGTGGAGGGAGGGGTCTTAAGGGGGACACTGAAAGCATGTGCAGAATATTGGCTCATGTGATAGGAGTCCAGAGGTCATGCCCACGGCAAGCATGGCTACATACAGGAGGTCAACCACTGCTTTTAAGGATGTGGAGCCTCTACTTATCTCAGTGTCTCCTTCACAGTTTATATACTTTCAGCTTGAGATCCCGTGAAAGCCTCAACCAACCAATCAGAGTAGCTAAGGGAAGGAGACTCTCCAAATGGCTAATCTGAGTCGCGTGCTCTGCACATGACTGAAAGTAGAATCAAAAGAGAAATCTGGAAGTGTTTTTCTAGATGAACCACACGACAGGGACTTGGAGAAAAAGCACCATGTGGAGGCAGCGATGGGCTGGCTGACCCCAGGGTGTGCGTGGTGAGACCACTGTGCTTTAGACGCTCTGTAGGTCCGCACAGCCAGGTCAAGAAAGGTCATCCCCTGGGCAGGATGGGACCTTTTCCCCTTCGTTTCCAGAGGAGAAGGAAGAGCCCCCTACACAGGACAGGGGGGTGACTTTGTTGAACTTAGTTGTTGCGAATTGCTGAGAAAATGGATAGTGTCTCTTTGCTTTGGCAGGGAGAGCAGGCACCAAGCTTTTCCATTGGCTTCTGTGAAGAGGAACCTACAGTTTTTCCATCCAGGACACGTGGGTAAACAGTTGATAACAGGAAAGCTCCTTCAAAAACCAAAACAGACTAACAAACAAACAAACAAAAGCCCTCCTCAGACCTGAAAGTGAAGGCTCTAGAGCCATCGGTCTTGTCTTTAGTGTCTCAAGATAAACTACAGGCATCAGTACTTCATCTGAAGATGTCAGTCTCAAATATGTTGCATTCATTAAGCAAAGCTCAATATTTTGTACACATTTTTTTGCTTTGAGTTAAAGTTCATGTAGGTTGAAATGCAGGAGTCTGAGTTTTGGCAAATGCAGGCAATTTTATAACCCCACACCTGGGAGACTTCTTATTATCTAAGAATGATGTCGATGGCATCTGTCTGTATCCAAGAAAGCAGGACAGATCTAGTCCCTCAGTGCGTTTCAAGGAACACCGAGGACAGAGGGTGGAGGGGAAGGCAAGAAGGACAAAGCTCTTCTTTGTTCGTAGCCCATTGGCACTGCCAGTTCGATGCCATGGTTACCCTGCACTGTGAACACCCACCCACAGGAAGGGCTCAGTCAGGGTTGGCTCTGTCACTGCTACTATCAATGTGCTCCTCATGACTGGCAGTCCTTTATTATGCTTATTAGTCAGAACCCTGTAAGTGAAAGGTGAATGGCAGCATGCAAGAACCCAACACCTCCAATACTGAACACTATGTGTGGGGATGTAATGTCCCAGTGAGATGCCAGCTGGCTTACCCGCAGCTTCAACCTCCCGTTTCTTTGATGGCAAAGCCCACCTCAAGCCAGAAAGACAGGACATGTTGTTTTCACCCCATTTCTCCTATAATGTGTGACATTGTCTGAATATTTGTTTGTGTTAGGTCCAAAGTAGGGCCCTCAAAATGGCCCTGCTGGTGGCAATGTCCTTAACAGAAAGACTCTGAGTGGGTAAACACAAGGGTTGTTACTGGAAAAACAGAAACCTAAACTTGCTAGGAAAGCCACTACTGCCCTTATCTAGCCCAAGGTCAACTATGGGCAAGGCCATGTAGTTCTGGGACAGCCTGCTACAGAGCAAAGCCCCCAGAAAATCCAAAGCTGTTCTGCTGCCTCTCCTCCCAAGCTACCTGTTCTCTCAAAAACTGACAAGGTTTTCCTGATGGCTGACCATTCTCTGACCCAGCAGTTTGATTCCCCAGTTTCTACTCATGGACTGGTCTAGTTCAGTGGTTTCACTGTACACTAGAGCACAGTTTGTATCCCCCAGATCTCATATATGGACATACCCCCCCCCACACACACACACGTGGAAGTGTTAAAGCATAGGTCCTATGCTCTCGCAAATGGATTGATGCCCTTATAATAGAAACCCCTGGAAAGCTGCCTTCTGCACCCAGCATGAGGGCAAGGCAGGCATCATCTTTGACACAGAGTGATGGCTCTCACCAGACACTGAGTCTGATGGTTGTTCTTGGAATCCTCACCTCCCACAATGTTGAACAGTGGATTTCTGTTGTTTCTAAATTAACTGGGGCTATATTTTGGATCTTGAAGATCCTTCCAAAGCCTGTGTATTAAAGGCTTGGTCCCCAGACTGGTGGTTTGGGAGAGGATGTAGTCTTTAAGTGGCAGGGCCAAGTAGGAGGTCCTTTGGTTATTTTCGGGGTGGGGGGTGGGGTTGAGGAATCGTTGGGGGGACAGGGGGTGTTCTCAAATGGGTTAGCAAGACCCTGAAGTGCATGCATGATTTTGCCTCACCACCCTCCTGCTATGATGCAAGCCTACTAACCCACAGTTCTAAAGCAACAGGGTGAAAGCAACCATGTATTGGAACTTCCAATGCTCCAATGACCCAGAACCAAAATAAACTTTTTATCTTGACACACGATTAGCTCCGGTATTTTGTTATAGTGGTGGAAACCCAAGTAACACAACCCATCTAAGCTACCTTCTTACGGCTGCCCATAGACTTAGACAAAAAGTGGTACCTGAAAAACGGCATGCTCTGCTGTTAGGAAATACCAAAGAATGTGGAAGTTGTTTAGGAACTGGGTGCTAGGAAGAGCCTGGAGGTGTCTTGAAATGCATGTTGGACAAAAACTGAATCACAGACCCTGAAGGGAGTTTCTTGTCAGGGCTCAGAGTGAGTTTTAGGGAAGCCTCCAGTCTTCTCAGAGATCACATGAGAAACCATGAACACCAGCAGAAACAGGAACACGGGCAGGGTATCAGGTGGAAATGGGGAAAAGGTGATTAACAATGGAGGAAAGGTTTTTTTGTTTGTGTGTTTTTTTTTTTTTGTTTGTTTTTTTTTGTTTGTTTTTCAAGACACAGTTTCTCTGTGTAGCTCTGGAGCCTATCCTGGCACTCGCTCTTGTAGACAAGGCTGGTCTCGAACTCACAGAGATCTGCCTGCCTCTGCCTCCCGAGTGCTGGGATTAAAGGCGTGCACCACCAACGCACGGCTGACAGGTGATCTTTATTGTAAATCAGCAAGAGACTCAGCCCATTTATCTTGGCGTTTTCCGATGTTCGGGACAATGACGAGGTCGCTTGGCGGGTGGCGAGGAAAAGTCCTGTGGGTTTGGCATTCTATCCTGATGGTTTGTAGTGAAATGTGAAAAGATCTGGAACATTCTCAGCCTAGCCATACCGTTAAAGAATGAAACAAACCTAATCATCAGAAAACATCAAAGACACGGCCAGGGGCCTGTTGGTGGAGATTAGCTCTGCTAGATGCTATACATCAGGACGATGGCAAACACAAAGATGGCATCTTGAGATCTCGGGAGCCCTCCCCAGGCCAGGGTGCTAGGGCCCTGGAGGTGGGATGGTTTCTGGACTCTGTTCTTTGCATTATGATTCAGCACTCTTTCGCCGCCCAGCTGTGGTTCAAGCAGAACCAGGCACAGCTCAGGCCGCCAATGGTACAGCATGGATGCCTGCAAAGTGACATCCCCAGGAATAGCAAAAGGTATTCTCTGTCTGCATGGATGCTTGCACCTCAGTTTCAAAAGATGCCACAGACATCCTCAAGGCCAGGAAGAGAGCTGTGTCAGAGCAAAGAACAACAGAGTCCTTGCTAAGGCAATGCCCAATGCAGCCAAGGGGGCCTTCCCGAGGCTCCAGAATTGTAGAAACACCAGTGAGTACCTGTAAGGCTCCAACCTGTGAATGTACCCTACAAAGCAGAGAGTGGGGATGTGGGACTCTGGAAGAACAGGAAGTGCCCTTAACCGCTGGGCCATCTCTCCAGCCCCATAATTTTGTTTCTTTTTCTTTTCCCCCAGTTTTTCAAGACAAGGTTTCTCTGTGTAACACTGGCTGCCTGGAACTCACTCAATAGTCCAGGCTGGCCTTGAACTCACAGAAATATGCATGCCTCTGTCTTCCCAGTGCAGGGATTAAAAGCCTGAACTACTACTGTCTGGCTTTTTGTTCATTTCTTAAAGAAGCCACGACTTTATCTATTATCAAGAGAACTATGGGGGTGCTGGAGAGAGAGCACAGCAGTTAAGAGCACTGGCTGCTCTTCCAGAGGACACAAGTTCAATTCCCAGCACCCACCCACATGGCAGCTCACAACTGCCTGTAACTCCAGTCCCAGGGGATCCAATGCTGTCCTCTGACGGCACTGCACATACATGATGCAAATACCCATACACATAAAATAAACATAATTTACAAAAAGGAGAGAGCTATGGTGCTGGGATTTGTAGCATAAGTTTTTAAAGCTGCTAAGGTGGCCAATGAGGACTCGTTCCAAAATGATATGTCAGCAGTGTCTTCGTTACCCTTAGATAGTAAACTCAGGATGGAATCTGTTTTCTTATTTCTAGACTCTTAAATCAGTGATTATGTACCTGAGTGCTTGGCTTGGAATATCCTGTGGGGCTGGAATATACACTAAGTCCTCTGAGGTCTTGATATATTTAATTCTGCCATGCAGGTTGGCAGTAGAAAACACAGTCTTGTGACATGAACCCAGCTCAAAGTCTCAACAAAATTATAACTGTCCAAATTTTTTATTTTATTTTTTGCTGGCAATTAATCTGTTTGTTCCTTTTCCCTGTGTGCTCAACATTCAAAAAATGTATTTACTAAGTGCCTTCTATGTGTCAGGATTTGTTCTAGACACTGAGAAAATAGAAATTAGCCTAACAAACTCTGTCCTAAGGAGCCTTGGTCACTTTCACATCACTGTGGCCCAGATACTTGAGAGGACAACCTGAAGGAGAAGATTTATTTTGGCTCATGGTTTTAGCAAGTTCAGTCCATGGTCACCTGGCTGGGGTTTCTGGGCCTGTCGTGAGGCAGAACATTATGACAGGTGAGCACGTGGGGGAGGCTTCTACTCTACAGGTAGCTGGGAAATAGGAGTGAGAGGAACAGACAAGAGAGGGGCCCAGGGTAGAACACAGCCCTTGACAACACACCGCCGGCAACCCAGTTCCTCAGTTAGACCTCACCTCCTAACGTTTCCAGACCCTCCCAAAGTAGCACCCCCAGCTGGGAAACAAATATTCAGCACATGAGCCTCGGGGGGACACTTTATGTTTAAACTACAATAAGCCTCCAGAATAGGGAGAACAGAAAGTAACTGGCCAGTTATGTAAAAGAGAGAAAACTTTCCACAGGGCCAAGGACCTGTGAGAGCCTGGAAGAGTTGATTAATTAATTAATTCATTCATTGATTCATTTGATCATTCATCATACCCATTGACCTCATCCACAGCATGCTAGGAACAGGTAAAGCAATGAGGAAGAGAAAGCCCATCCCTTCTCTGATCTCACCTTTGGTCAAATAGAAACGAAAGTCACATGAGCAGATTGTTACAGATGCTAGAGTTACAAGGGGAAAGCACGTACCCAGGGAACCACTACTTCTGGGACAGTGCCCACATGTTGGGTGGTGAGGATGGAATGGTGCCTGAGATGCAAAGCTGGGGAGGAATCTTGCATATAACAGGGGCAAGAGAGACCATAGCAAAGGTATTTTCAAATAGAGGAGAAACTCTGGGCAATGTGGAGGCTGCAAGTGAAGTTAGCCAATAACAAGATCCTGACAAATCTTGTAGGCTGTTTAAGAGTTTGGCCTCTTTCTGAGACTAATGGTTAAGTTTAAGAAATGGGAGGAAATGTTCAGTTGCTCACTTTAGAAGATCACCAGCTGCCAGTCAGTGTTTTGGAGTGGTGAGATGCCAGAGGCAGGACCCTGCTGAGAGGCTCTTAACGTTCTTTTTGGGAAGTGCTGGCCATGGCTGAGCTGGGAGTAGTGATGGGGACTGAGCCAGCTGAGGAATAGTCAACAGGGGTGGGGAGCACTGGCAATGAAGGACATGAGGAAGGATACTAATTTCTGCCGTCAGCAAAGGAGAAAATAATCCAGCACAAGACACTTGGGGTTGGGAGTAGATCTCCAGGGAATATACTGAACTGTGGGGTAATCAGATGGACATGTCCTGTGCAGCCTGGAACTGTAAGGAGAGTGCTTAACTGGAGCCTGCAGTTGGGAGGTGGTTAGGGCAGAGGAGGCTCTGAGCCCTGTGGACACTGCTGACATCACTCAGGAATGCTTAGAGGAAGATAAGAGATAACACCCCAGAAAAGATAGGTATGGAAAAGAGAGCAATATGGACTAAGAGAGGTAATAATGAAAGTCACAGAAGGGACACTAAACCCTGAGCTCGTGTCTTGAAAATCTGGGCTGGATGGTGCTTTCTGAAGACTTCCTGGGGAAAACCTTCTTTTCCTGGCACCACCAGCACACCCACTGCAGGAGGCAGCTGGAGGCGGAAGTCAGAAGGCCACCTGTGTCCTCTGTTGATTGTTAAAAATACTGTCTAAAAGCACAGGAAATAAGCTTGTGTGAGTACTCGATTTTCTTTGATGGGTATGATCCATTCTGTAACGGTCCTAGGGGTTGGAGCGTGAGGGGGTGGGGTGGCTTCAAAGAACAAAAAGTCTCTCAGAGTGTGGTGATCTGCACACCTCAAGAACCCTCAGCCATCATGACAGGCCACAGCCTCTAAGAGGTGCAGGAGTGGGTGGGGCCTGGGAGGAGGGACACAGGCATCCTTAAGCCATGCCTAGATAGGGATGGTAGCTGGGAGGCTCCACACAATCAAATACCAAGACTTAAGATCTCTCAGAGCCACGTTTACCAAGGGAACACAAGGGGAACGTGGAGAAATGAGTCGGTTCTCATAGGCTCAGTGGTCCACACTAAGGAAACTTCCTCCACAGACGTGTAAGGGCTAGACCTTTTTGACTCTCAGGCCAGAGCTTCTGGAGTATCAGAAACACCAGGAACATCTGGAGCAGCAGGAACACCTGGAACATCAGAACACTTGGAGCATTGGGAACACCAGGAACTTCTGGAGCATCAGGACAAACATCAAGCTGTTCTGTCCTCTGACATAGCTCTCACATAGCTGAGCTGGCTTCCTCCAGGATTTGGGAAGTGCCTATGTTACAGTTCAACATTCTAAAATGAGCTGTGTAAGCCCTTTTCAGCTTGCCAAGAAGGCGTGGTTGTTTTAGAATGCTGGTTTTCAGTGCTTGCTGGGATCTCAACGTCATCGTAGTCGTTTTCGGAGCCCGAGATAGAAAAGACCTTCTTGTTTCTAACTTTCCTCACTGATGAGTACCAAGCCGGTAGTTGGCTTGGAGCTTCCTGTGGAGCTAAAGCACAGGAAAAGGTCATTACATGCAAGGCTACTCTGTGTTCATGTATTTTTGGCCGAGTGGCTCAGCATTAGATTTGAGCCCATTACAGATCTTTCCACTTCCTGGAAGGCCAGTTCCCCATTTCACAGATGAAAACCAGTCACAGACATGACACATGTCTCAGGATCGCCCAAGTGCATGAATGACAAATGCTGGGCAGACTTCTTGGCTCCCACATCTCTGTTTTAAGAGCCTCACATCAAGGGAACTATGATGCAAATACTTAGGAAGCAGACCACAGCCAGTTACTAGGTGACCACAGTTGTGTCCACAGATCCAAGATCACAAGGGTCTTATGGACTTGTTGGTGCATCCCTCCCCACACCCTGGGACTGTTTGCCATTGCTTACATGCAAATCTGCGTGCTAAGAAGGAAGGAAATGGGGTGTGTATGTGTGTGTGGGTTGCTTTCAAAGATAGAATCACTGCAGAATGGGTCTATAGAAGGAACAAGAGTGATTACTGCCGTTCATCTGAGACTTGAGAATGATTCTCCTGAGGTTCGTGTGTTGGAGACTTGGTCACCAATGTGGTGACATTAAGAGGTGTGTGCCTGTATGTGTCTGTGTGTGCGGAGGGGCTCAACCGTTACCAGTTCCTACTGATTTGCAGAGGACCTGAGTTCAGTTCCCAGAAACCGTATCAGGTGGCTCACATCCACCTCTAACTCCAGCCCCAGGGGATTCAATGCCCTCTTCTGGACTCTGGACACATGTGTACTTATAGTACTTATAGAACACATGTGGGCAGATACTCAAACACATATGAGCAAAAAACTAAACTAAAAAAGGTGGTAGGACCTTCAAGAGTTGGAGCCTAGTTTGAATCGGTGTGGATCCCTCCCTTTGCTCTCCACCCTGTTCTACCATGAGATTTCCTGCTGTTACATGGGCTCCCGCTATGGTGCCAGGCTTGTCATGCGATGTAGCTTTCCAGTGCCATGCTGTTCGGACACTCAGCCACTAAAACTGCAAACTAAATAAGCCTTTTTAAAAAAGCTACCCAGTCTCAAGTATTTTGTCGTAGTAACAGAAAATGGACAAATACACTGATGAATAGCTTAGCCACACCTATACTAAGAACCAGATTTGCCTTCACAATAATTGTGTCTTCCTCTAAAGAAATTGAAAAACCATTGCCATTCCATTTCCTGTAAAATGAGTTTAGACTCCAGCAGTCAGTTTTGTGATCATGGGCAAATCACTTAACTTCCCTGGGCCTTAGTATTGTCAACTGTCCAAGGGCCATTGACAACCATCAGTTTCACAGAGCTATGAGGGTTTACATGAGGTCATGTCTAACAGGGAGCCAGTCAAGGGAACCAGGGAACATTCAGGAATGGTGGGGCTCACCTGTAATCATAACACTCCCTTAGCAGCCAAGGATTAACTTGAACTCCTTGGATGCTAAGGAAGTTTAAGGGCAACTTGAGCTACATGAGACCCTGCATCAGAAAACAAAGCCAGGTGGTGGTGGCACACGCCTTTAGTCCCGTCCTTGGGAGGCAGAGGCTCCCTGTCTTGAAAAAACCAATAAATAAATAAATAAATAAATAAATAAATAAATAAATAAACAAAAAAGAAAGAAAACAAAACACAAAAAAGGGACTGGGGAGTTCAATCTGTAAAGTACTTGTCTTGAAAGCATGAGGACCCAAGTTTCATTCTCAGAACCCATGTCTGTCTGTCTATCTATCTATGTGTCTACCTATGTATCCATCCATCCATCCATCTATCATCTACCTATCCATCTATCTGGAGTCTTTCTATGCATCTATCATCTATCTATATCTTTCTATCTACCTATCATCTATTACCTGTCTATCCATCTATCTATCATCTATCTGTGTGTCTATCTCTCCATCCATCTATTATCTATCTATCTATCTATCTATCTATCTATCTATCTTCTATCTATTGTCATGTGTGGTTGTCATGGCGGTGCACATCTGTAATTCCAGCAGAGGACAGATCCCTAAGACTCACTGGCCAGCTCTGCCTCATCTGCTTGGTGACTTCTAGCTAATGAAAGATTGTTTTTGTTTTTGTTTTTCTAATCTTTTTGAGACAGGGTTTCTCTGTGTAGCCCTGGCTGGCCCAGAACTCTCTCTGTAGACCAGGCTAACCTTGAACTCACAGAGGTCCGCCTACCTCCACCTCCCGAGTGCTGGAATTAAAGGCATGCACCACCACCGGCTGAAAGATTGTTTTCTAAAAGACGTGGGTTGTGCCCAAGGAACCACAGATAAGGATTGTCCATTGGCTTTCATGTGCATAGGACATTCATTCTCCAGCACCTGTACACACATGAACACACACTAAAATTGAAAAAAAAAAAAAAAGCCACAATCTGCAAGATGGGAAGAGCCCTCCCCAGATACCAAAGTAGCTAGAGCTTTTATCTTGGACTCTCAGCCTCCACAACTTGGAGAAAATAGTATTCCCATTGTTGAAGCTGCCCAGTCTGTAATATCTTGTTAGTAAGCTAAACAAGACACCTCCATACATTCATTATCCTACCCAGAATGAAACTGTTATCAGTAAAATGTACTTACCAGGGTCTCCTGGGAAAGGTGAGCCTCTGGGTGGCAGAGCAGGTAACTGCCCTGGTGATGGATTAAGAACATTCCTAGTGGGGGAGGGGAAGAGAGGGAGAAGAAGAGGGAGTGGGAGAGGGAGAGAGAGAGTCACTGGTCTGAATCAAGCCTATTGCCAGCTGCTTTGTAAGATATTAAGGCGAGTGAGTGGGTTGAAGATTCAAATCTAGATTCCTACAGATTGGAAGCATTTCCTTCCCTTTCTAGATTCTGCCTTCCATTTCTGTCATCCCAAAGAAAACATTTCCTGTAGCCCAGGGAATGGCACGGATCGTCCTTAGGGCCCAGGGTCTGTCCTCCTGTGTGAACACAGTGCATCAGGGGTATTCCAGTTACCTCCTACTGATGTTAGGTGTCAACACTATGACCAGCAGCGATGCTGCAATTTACCACATATGTGTCCAGAATGTTCTAGGTGGGGCTATTCACAACATCCCTGCTGTTAAGTGGCCCCCGAAGGTCCAGTGTGGCACTGTTGGAAAGTGGTGAAAGATTTAAGAGTTGGGACCTAGTGGGAAGTTTTCAAGTGCTTGGAAGCATGTGTTCAAAGGTGACTGTGGGCCCCAAGTCCCTTCCACCTCTCTTCACCCTTCCTCTTGTTCCTGGCTATGAGATGAACAGTTTTATTCTGTGGTGCACTCCCGCCTTACCACAGGCCCAAAGCAACAAGGCCAACCAATCATAGCCTAGAAACTGGAGAACTGTGAGCCAAGAGAAATCACGTCTCTTTAGAGGCTGATTGTCACAGGCATTTGTTTCAGTAACAGAAACTTACATACAAGTCACCACCACACTACCCAAATGCCCACTCACAGTAGATGGGACAGATTGACCATAGCCTACGCCTACAGTGGAATGTTCTACAGCAAGCAGAATGAACAATCTACAACAACACTCAATGAATCTGACAAAAATAGTATTGACCTGGGGTTGTAGCTCAATAGTGGAGCCTTGCATGTTATATGTGAGGCCCTGGGATTGTAGTGAACCCCTAGTACTGAAAAAGAAAAAAAAGCAAAAGATGCAAAATATTGTGTGCTATTCTGTTCATGCAAAGCACAAAACAAAAACCAGACGACAACAAAAACACCTTGCTGATCCCTTCTGGCTAGTAAGCATTTAGGGGTGCCATGCTGCAGGCCTTGGAAAAGAAGTGGCTATGGTGTTAGTGTCATCCACAGAGCTGGGCTACGGTGTTAGTGCCATCCACAGAGCTGGACACTGTTACCTGTGTCTGCTCAGTTCATGGAAAGTTGTTGAGCTGTGTGCTTCCTGGAAACATTTTTCTGTAGCAATACCACACTTCTGTGGGAAGTTTTCACTGTAGTACCAGTAAGGCGTTGGCTGTCTGGTTGTGTGATACACGATTGACTTACTCATCAATGGATCAGACTGGGCAAGGAGAAGTTGTATTTGTTGGTCTCTTTGAACCCCAATAAAATCCATTTGAGGAAATGTAGGGGTGTGTGTGTGTGTGTGTGTGTGTGTGTGTGTGTGTGTAGGGAAAGTCTGGCTGGGTCCTGGGTGACCACCTCTCAGCTTTGAGAATATCACATTGCTAATGGCTGTGTTTATGCACCTGGGACTTTGGCCACTTCTCATGGTTATGCTCATAATTTATGGGAGATGCCTGCTTCTGTTTGTCTGGGCCCCTGACTCGTGGAGGGGCTGGAGACTGCACAGTTTAAGTCAGACATGGGATGTCTATCATGATCCCGGTGTACCAAGGCTCAGCTGAGCTGCCTGGGTCTGTGGTGAGCTGCCTGGGTCTGGGATGCTTCACATTTGTTGACACACATATTTGCATACACAGTTGCTGGGATCTGTCCTCAGAATTAGCAGGGAAGGACAGCTGGAGGCTTGTCTGGTTCTTCCTAGATACCACCCTGTGTGCCTTTTTTCTTCTGCTGATTTTTGTCTATTTTTGGCTGTATTAAACTATAGTGTGCTGGGCATGGTGACACACAGCTTTGATCCCAGCACACAGGAGACAGAGAAAGATGGACCTCTGTGAGTTTGAGGCCAGCCTGGTGTACATAGTGAGTTCCAGGCTAGCCAGAGATACATAGTAGAATCCTGTCTCAAAAAAACAAACGACTGTGTGAGTGAGGTAACTTCTAGGTCCCATGAGTCCCTCTCATAAACAGCAATCAAAGAGCTCAAACACATCACAAAAAGCAGAAGTAAGGCTGATGCTCCAGCTGGAGGATCTAGGTTCTATTCCCAGCACCCACATGGTGGCTTACAGCTGTCCATAACTCCAGTTTCTGGGGATCCAGATATCACCCTTCTTGGGCATCAGGCACACACTTGGTGCATAGACATACATGTAGACAAAACACTCACACATATCAATCTTTAAAAGTGGAAGCAAGTACTATGCTTTTTTACAACTTTTTCAGAGGATCACACTTGTAATCTGCTTAAAGCGAAGAAGTATTTCGGAGTCTGGAACACAAAGCCTAAGCAGCAAACTCTGTCAGAATAGATATGTTCACAGTGCCAGAGGTGCTCTGCACTTACAATGCCCTGGCCTCCCTCCTCCAACAGATGGAGAAAGGGGGCATTGCAGACACACCAGAACAATAATGGAAAGGCCCTGATGGCAGTGAACAGATGGTTCTCAGAGTTGAACAGCATGAGTCTCCCCACACTTACTCATACATCTTTT
This sequence comes from Cricetulus griseus, assembly GCF_003668045.3. NCBI lineage: Eukaryota > Metazoa > Chordata > Mammalia > Rodentia > Cricetidae > Cricetulus > Cricetulus griseus. Next base: position 84,608,243 of record NC_048600.1, read on the forward strand.
CTTCATCTCTTCCATTGTGTTTCGAGGGCTTGGCAATCGCCCATTTCTTGCCTAAGGGGGAGAACCATATTCATTAGTGACAGTTGTGACTTCAGAATTTTGAAGTCCTTGGAAAACAAGCAGATCCAGGACATTTGGAAGGGAACTGCCAAGAGGCAACTGACTTAGGAACACCTAGCTTGCAAGTGACAGAGCTGGCATATGGACCCTGGCCATGAAGCCACAGAGCCTGGGTGTCAACCCAGGGCTGGCAATAGCCACGTGGGCTGTTTCTGCATTGTTTCATGCCATGATTAGCACCTGGTAGGTTGTGTGTATAGGCAGGAATGATTGGGATGAAATGAAATAAGAAATGGGAAGAATAGTTTATGCTGTGATGTGTTGGGTATGTGTAACGGCTGTTCTTGGTCGTCAACTTGACTACATCTGAAATTAACTAAAACACCCCAAATGGCTGGGCACACCTGTGAGGTATTTTTGCTTAATGAAATAATTTGAAGTAGAAAGATCCACTTCTAATTCAGATCTTTGAGGTGGGAAGACACACCTCTAATCTGGATCACACCTTCTCCTGGCAGCCTATATAAAGGACATGGAAGAAGGAAGCTTTGCCCTGTGTCTGCTTGCTCTTGCTCTCATTGGCTAGTCCATTCCTTCACTGATGTTAAACTTCAGGGTTCCAGCACATACTGAACACCAGCTGAGACATCCAAACTTGTGGACTGAATGACTACTGGATTCTTGGAGCCTCTGTTCATAGTCAGACATGTACTAGTTGAATCACAGATGCCTGAAGGACAGTGCCCTGGCCTTAGGGAGGCTCACCCAGGCACCCTGTATACTGTCTACAACCTCTGGGCATGCTCCTGGCTTAGGCCACATTTTATTTTTCTTTTAAATGCCTGGGATCTCAAGGGACTATACCACTGATTGGGGGTTTATGTTTCTGGAGATAAACAGCAAACCAGAAAACCCACTTATAGATAATCTAAAGTTAGTGTTAATCTCCAAGTAGTCTGAGGAGGCCAAAAACTTCTGGTCAAGATGGAGATAATAGCGAAAACAGGTCTTGGGGAAAGAAGGCAGTCATGGTGGAAAAGCACATTCATCATGGATTGGGTCTGTGTTTTAATGCATGCAGGAGACAGTTGACTTTCTAGAGACTTCTGTTTGTTCCCATCTGAGCACCACAGAAAAGATGACATCAGCACCAGGCAGAAACAGGGCTCCAGCCCCAGTGCCTGGAGACAGACTCTGCCTCTGCTATTACTCAAATCCTCTGACAAGGTCTTTGGAAATAAATCTCCTCCCCTTCACCATGTCTATGAGAAACTGAGGCCCAGGGACAGAGGTGAGTGGCATGGCTAGAAACCATACCCAAAGTGTGTGTGATGCTCCATCTAAGCTCAGCCTGCACACGTCCAGGCAGATCTGGAGCTCCACTGCACTGACACCACCTGCCCCACCCCCATCTGCCCAGGTAATTTGGCCATCATTACCTTGTCGAAACTGCCTCCTGCAGACACAGTACAGGATGAGACCCAGGACCAAGGAGACAACGACGATGGCCACAGCCAAGATGATCCAGAAATTGTCCCTCCACCAACTCATTGCCGTGGAAGCCTAAGAAGAATAGAGACGGAGGCATCAGTGGAAAGCCTGCAGGGTGGGGCTGTGACCTACCTCGCTTCCTGACACATCTGACGAGGAACCAGACAGTCAAACCCTATAGACAATTCCTGAGCAGGCCACAGGCAAGTCCTTAACATCTTCCGAGTCTGTGCCCCTTCTCTAACATGGGACTGATGCTGCCAACTGCTTCATGAAGTTTGGGAGGTTTAGCTGTATGTCATGTACCTACTAGGCACTCCAGAAATAGAGGATGCAGCTGAGGGACCATGTACCACTGAGAGCAATCCCCAGCTACAGTTCTTTATATCACAAAGACAAGATACACATTTTATTAGTGTGGAGAGAGAATTTTGTTGTTTGTCTTGAGGCTGGGCTTAGAAAAAATAGCTTGATATGTGCTATGATTTGAATACAGCTTGCTCTGCTAGAACTCACGCTGAGGTTTGGTCACCATGACACAGTATTGAGAAGTGGAGAGATTTTTTATTTAATAAAAATTATTTGATATGTATGAGTGTTTTGGCTGCATGTATCTCTGTGTACCACATGCCGTCCTGGTGTCCATGGAGCCAGAAGACAGTGTCTGATCCCCTGGAATCGGAGTTTTGGACAGTTGTGAGCAGCTGTGTGGGTGCTGGGAATCAAACCCTGAACCTCTAGAAGAGTGGCTGGTGCTTTTAGCAGCTGAACCATTTATCCAGCCCCTAGGATAGTGGGATTTCTTTTTTCCTTGTTTTTGGATTTTGGTTTTGTGGAGACAGAGTTTTTCTGTGTAATAGTCCTGGGTGTCCTGGCACTTGCTTTATAGACCAGGCTGGCCTCCAGCTCACAGATATCTGCCTTCCTCTGTCTCCCAAGTGCTAGGGTTAAAGGTGTGCACCACCACTGCCAGGCTGACGGTGGGATTTTTAAAAGTCATTTGGAGCTTGGTATGGTGGTTCACATTTATAACCTCAGCACTCCAGAGCCGGAGACCTCAAGTTCAGGGCTAGCCTTGACTACAAACAAACAGCTCTCCCCCAATAAAAGACATTTGGGTCATGAAAGGTCCACTCTAATGAAACAATTGACACTATTTTATGTGAAGGAGCCTTCACTTTTACAGGACTCGGTACACACCAGTTCCCTTCTAGTCAAGAGTTGAAATAGTAAGAGACCCTCTCCATGTAATCTTGGAATTCTCAGTTTACCTCTAACTTTCCAATTAACCATGAGCCAAAATAAATCTTTTTTTTTCCAAAATGAGTTATCCAGTCTCTTGTAATGCAACAAACCCAGACCACGAGTCTCTTTGAGCATGGTGTGGGACAAGCTGTAGATGCAGTCAGCTGAGTTATGCATGTAGAAAAATATCAGGAATTTAGGGGTCCAAAGACTGACAACAGAAGAGTCCAAAGACCCGGGGTAAAACCAAATATAACTGGTCAAACAAACAAACAAACAAACAAGAATCAATAAAGTGACTCCTCATGATTGATGTTCGTCTACACTCAGAGATTAGTGCCTTATCCAGTCATCATCAGAGAGGCTTCCTCCGGCAGCCGATGGGAACAGATGCAGAGAGCCACAGCCAGACATTATGCAGAGAGAGAGAGAGTCTAGATTGAAGGCCTCCATTAAATCCCTCCCCTCAGAGCTCAGGGAATCCTGTAGAAGAGGAAGCAGAAAGTGTATAAGAATCAGAGGGGAGCTGGGTGTTGGTGGCACATGCCTTTTAGCCCAGCACTCGGGAGGCAGAGGCAGCCGGATCTCTGTGAGTTCGAGGCCAGCCTGGTCAACAGAGTGAATTCCAGCATGGCCTTGTGTGTGTGTGTGTGTGTGTGTGTGTGTGTGTGTGTGTGTGTGTAGGCAGGGGCCAGGATAGGCTCCAAAGCTACACAGAGAAACCCTGTCTCGAAAAACCACCACCACCACCACCACCAACAACACAGTAAAAGGAATCAGAGGGGATGGAGGACACCAGGGTAACACAGCTCCCTGGATCAACTAAGCAAGGCACATATGGGCTCACAGAGACTAAAGCAGAAATCACAGGACTTACATGGGTTTTCTTGAGGTCCTCCATGCATGCCCTCTAGCTATTAGTTTAGTATTTTTATGGGAGAAAGGGAGTGGAGGTAAGGAGGAAAGTAGAGGTGAGGAGGAATCTGGAAGAGCAGAGGGAGGGGAAACTATAATCAGGATATATGGTCTGAGAAAAGACTGACAAGAGACTTAGAAAGGGTTAGCAGCAGAGGGTAGGGTCAATAATAAAGCCAGTCACACCACAGTTAGAAAGTCCCATAGTGGAAAATGATCAGTGTGTTTATAAGGGAGTTATGTGTTAATCCCAAGAGCCACCCTGAAGCCACTATGAGCAAGAATTCCTGGAAAGAATCTATGTTTGCACAGGCTGATGGGCTGGCTAACCTGTCAATGGTGTGGAGAGATTGGGAGTTTGTATATAGCTCCAGAGCCTAGTGATAATTTATCTTGGCCTATGCCTAGCCCGTAAAGAGCCATTCTTTGCCACTTCTGTGTGGGAATTAACATCCTGTGACTAGAGATAAGGTTGAGCTAACATTCTAAGCAACAGACTGTATCAACTGAACAAAACCCCTGTTTTCCACCAATCAAATGGTTGAGAATGCTATCAGCTAGTATCTGAGGTCTATAGCTAAGATTTATCTGCTGTTGCAACCCATTTCTCTGATTTTTTGTTTGTTTTTGTTTCCTTTTGGTTTTGGTTTGTTTGTTTGTTTTTGTTTGCTTTGTTTTGTTTTGTTTTTTGAGACTGAGTTTCTCTGAGTAGCCCTTGCTGTCCTGGAACTCACTCTGCAGACCAGGCTGGCTGGGAACTCAGAGATCTGGCTGCCTCTGCCTCCTGGGTGCTGGGATTAAAGGCATGTGCCACAATGCCTGGCTATCTATATGATGTGTTTTCTAAATGTTTTAATTTGAGACTAGAGAGATGGTCTGGTGGTTTAGAGCACTTGTTGCTCTTCCAGAGGACCTGAGTTCAATTCCCAGCACCTACATCAAGTAGCTCACAACCATTTCTAGGGGAATCTTTCACCTCTGGCCTCTACACACACACACACACACACACACACACACACACACACACACACACACGTAATTTAAAATGATAGAAATAGGTGCTGGAGATGGCTCAGTGGTTAAGAACACCGGCTGCTTTTCCAGAGGATCCTGGTTTCATTCCCAGAAACCTCATGGAGGTTAACAACCATGTGTAACTCCAGTTCCAGGGCATCTGTCGCCCTCTTCTGGCCTCTGAGAATACTGCACACACTTAGTGCACAGACACACATGCAGGCAAAACACTCATATAGGTAAAAATAAGTAAATATTTTTAAAATGATAAAAATAAATATTTTACCAAGTCTTGATTTATGGCTTTGTTTGTGCTGTTACTTAATGAAGCTATGTGCACATTGGAACATGGAATTGTAGGTAACCTAAAATCATTCTTCCTAGGCCATGGTCATTTATATTTGGCTCTAGAGTAAACAAACTCTCTCAACCCCCTTGAAGTGAAAGCTGTTTTTACATTGACACTGTATTATAATTTCCTATTACCACTAAACCTTCAGTAAAATGCATGACCTCCCAAACCTTGCATGAGCAGAGCCTGAGGGTGAGAATGGCATATACACAGTGGCTTCCCAAGCCAGGCAGGACATGTGAGCAGGCAGAGCAAGCAGCGGATGCCAGGCTTCATGTGAGAGTAGGGAAGGAGCTGTGGATTCAGCTCCTCAGTGATTCAGGAGCTTCTGGAGAGAGATCAGGCTCTGCATCCATGGACTGGGCACTTTGAAAATTGGAGACTAAGGTAGGGGTCATTGGACATGTCCCAGCATCTTGGTTATATGACAGTCAACTTCCTGTGTCAATGTGCAGGCAGTAGAGACTCGTTCATGCATATTCACTTGGCACCATTTCAGACTGATGCTTTTTAGTAATAGTAGTAACATTTAAAAGTGTTGAGGCAAGTAGCAGAGAAACAAGGTAGAATTATGCCTCAGGAAAGCAAGCTGGCCTGTCTCCCGCCACCCAAAAACATTATAGGTGGTGGGGAAATCTATTGTGCACAGCTAGCATTCTTTGACACCATTTATTTTGTACTTTTCGATTCAATGTGACTTTTGTGATTTGTCCACATCGATGCACTGAGGATCTACTCTTAGGCTCCAAAGTGTCTACTCCCTGTGACATGGTTCACGCCTAGGCACACAGGGCAGAGGGTTTACTGTAGATCACTTGTCCATGGTGTGTAAAAGAGAACAACAGAGAAAGAAGAACCAAAGGAAAGTGAAAACAGAAACTGGAAATTCTCTTGGCATACGCCTGTGAAGTTTGCATCTACAAGACCCATGGAGGTTAAAAAACAAACACCAAAAACCAACAGGACACTGGACTTACAAAGGGGACACATATCAGAAGGCAGTGGCTTCACTCTCTTGACAAACAGGAATAATGTTCTTTCTCTAGCCTTGGGGAACCAAATAGACAGAAAGATCTGTGTGTAGACAGACAGACAGGATTTCTTCCTTTCCTTTTGTCCCCCCCCCGACTTTTCAAATGCTTGTGTCTTGGTTCTTTGTCTATCTGTATTCTATATTTTTCTTTCTGTTTGTGTTTTTTTTCCTTTCTAATTTTCTCCAAAAACCACACATATCTGCAGCCTAAAGCAGCAGAGATTGGCATCAGGACACAAGAGTTAAAAACTTGTTCTGGAAGACTGGATAAAAGGAGAAAGGGAGATAAGGGGCCATCATTCCCACTGTCAACCTTCTGTGCTACCTGACTTTTTTTTAAAAAAACATTTTTTATGTGTATGGGTATTTTTTTTAAGATTTATTTATTATGTATACAACATTCTGCTTCCATGTGTATCTGCACACCAGAAGAGGGCATTTGGTCTCATAATGGATGGTTGTGAGCCACCATGTGGTTGCTGGGAATTGAACTCAGGACCTCTGGAAGAGCAGTCAGTGCTCTTAACCTCTGAGCCATCTCTCCAGCCTGCTACCTGACTTTTGAACTACTTGTGTCTACTCTGATAAAACAGGGGGAAGATAGACAGACAGACAGACAAACAGACAGAGACAAAGAGAGAGAGAAGCAACCATGTAGTATGCTTCCATGAAAAGCTATTGTTTAAGTTTCAAAATTAAAAAAAAAAAAAAACCACCGTATTTTCACTAGATTTTTGGGAAAGATGATAGAGGAAGACTTACGTTGCCAGGAAGTGAAACTATGGACCATTTCAAAGCTGCTCAGGGAGCTAAGGGTTTTGTTTTCCCAGTTTATCTTAGAAATGAAACTGATTAGATTTGCCATCCGTGTTTCTAGTGTGTCCAGGGCCCCGAAAGTCTTCGGAATAAATACATCCCATCTCTCACTTCATCCTCAACCCTTACACTGTTCCCCAGATGGGGAGCAAAGACCAAGGAGAAGTGACTTTCCCAAGGTTACCCAGAAAGGCCAGAATGCTTTCTCTCTGTGTCACAGGGCCTTCATCTAGTGACAATAATGTCTCGAGTCACTATGGAAAGGCCAATTGGAGTTCACACACCCTGCTTTAGAGGGAGAATCACTCGCTATGATATGGTGGTGTGACAATCAGTGGTGTGAATATTCAGTGCCCACCATGGATAATACTCTGCAGTCACCCTCTTCTCCATGGACTGTTGAGAGATGCTTTTTCAATGAAACAGGGTAATTTGCCTTGCTGAGAGTCAAGCTGAGAGAGGGAGCCCAAGAGAGTCACATTCCATTTCTAGTCATCTGAGAGCACCAGGCTAGTTCAATGGTGAAGGCGCTTCCAGACTGGAGAGGTGTTCTGCAGAGGTATGAGGGGAGTACATGCAGGGCGAGTACAGGCCCTGGAAAGACAGAGAAACCAGATCTTACTCTGACCACAGCCTGGGGCCAAGTGGGTAGATAAGACTGTAGGTTGCAGGATTGCTGAGCATAGGACAAACTAGTGCCTGACTGAGAAGATGCCCAAGGCTGTTGCCACAACTCTCAGAGGACAGTAGGCGTCTCAAGGGCAGGCTATTTGAGAGGGTGGGCCAGGAGGATGACTTGAACCCAGGAGCCTGGGACCAGCCTGGGCAGCATAATGAGACTGTGTATGTTTAAAAGATGCTATATTGGGGTAACAGAGATGGCGCCTTGGTTAAGAGCACTGGCTGCTCTTCCAGAAGACCTAGGTTCTGTTTCCAGCACCCACATGGCTGGCTCCAGTTCCAGGGAACCCAGTGCCTTCTGCTGGTCTCTGCAGGTCCTGCACGTACAAGATGCATATATATATATATATATATATATATATATATATATATATATATATATATGCTGGCAAACAGTCATACACAAAAAACAAAAATTTAAAAAGTCATCTTTCAGTTCTGGAGGTCAGAAGTTCATGAATATCACACTTGTAAATCTAAAACCGAAGGACTGTGGTTGTGAGTTTTAGAGGCTCAATGAGAGAATCCATTTTCTTATCAATTTGGTTTCTAGAAGTCACTCACAGTCCTTGGCTCATAACCTTTTCCCTGTCTTCAGAGCCAGCCCTGTTACAAGGCTCTGATAATTGTGTGTTCATATCTCCCTCTGCTTCTCCTCTCCTGCCTTTCTTCGCCATGTGTAAGGACTAGCTTGCACTAGGTCTTGCCGGGCGTTCGTGGCTCACGCCTTTAATCCCAGCACTCGGGAGGCAGAGGCAGGCGGATCTCTGTGAGTTCAAGACCAGCCTGGTCTCCAGAGCAAGTGCCAGGATAGGCTCCAAAGCTACACAGAGAAACCCTGTCTCGAAAAACAAACAAACAAACAAACAAAAAAGATTGCACTAGGTCCATCCTCTGACTCAGGATAATTCCCCCATCTCAGTCATCTGATTAGAAGCCTTGATTTTCATTTACTATGAACTCCGGCATCGTCTGGTGGACATTTTGAAGAAGGAAGGGCTGTGACACAGATGATGTCATGCTCACTCCTCTTTAATTAAATCTGATCCATGGGATTATATTGCCACATCTTAAAAAAAAAAATACTTTGCCATCTCTGTGATAATCCAAGGAGGAGGCTGGGGAACAGTGAGATGGTTCTGCCATCTTTGACCAGAAGTCAGTCACCTGGTGCTGTCACCTTGGTCACGAAGCAGCAGAGTCTTGCTTTGCTACAAGGCAGACTGGGGCTGCCATATGGGAGAAGTAATCTTTGTTATCAAGTCAGGAGGGGTTCTCAAGGCAGGACTCGAGCTTGGGATATAGCAGGGCCCTTGGAGTCAAAGTGAGACCCAAGAGTAAGCTTAGCCTGGGAGAGCAGAACTGTAGGACCGATGCTGGTCTAACCCTGACCCAAATCCACAGATGCTTAAACCACTTATATAAAACAGTGTATGTGTGACTTGAGGAGGTAAGTCTTTGTTTGCATAAGCCTATGCACAGTCACACGGGCTCCACACTGTAACTCACACACCTGGTCTGTCGTAAGTGCTGCCGTGTAGACAGTGCTTACACTGTGCCGTTGAGGGAGTGATGACAATGGGGAGGGCATACATGTTGAGTGCGGAGGCGCTTGGTGTTTTGGAAACTTTCAGTCCTCTGTGGGTTGCATCCATAGATGCAGAACCTGTGACTGAGGGATGACCACATTTCCGTTTCAAGAAGAAGAAGCAGAACTCAGGTTAAGCGAAATGGCAACCTGAGATTCCAGCTCAGGCACCGGAGCCTGTACTGTTTGTTGCTCTGCCACCTCGACACGAAACCCACAAATTCCTTCTCTTCATAACATAACTGAAAGCAGAACCATCGCTAAAAATTTCCAATATTTGCAAGACTTCAGTGTCTCACTGCAGCTTGTTGCTCATAAAGGGAACCTCAGTATGAAGACACTTAGAATACACATCTGTAGCCAGGTGTGGTGGCACATGCCTTTTGATCCTTACACTTGGGAGGTGGCGGCTGTGGGGCTCTGTGAGTTCAAGGCCAGCCTGCTCTACTTATCGAGTTCCAGGACAGCCAGTGAGGCCCTGTCCAAAAAAAACAAATGAAAACAGCAAAACTGCCATATGTACTGTGTACTAACTTTCCTTGAGTTTAGGAAATGCCCCAGCTCATTTAAGCCTCAACAACAGCTCCATACGCTAAGTGATCATCATTATTATTCCATTTTACAGGTTAGAAAATAGAAGCCCAGGAGAGCTAAACAAGATTGCAGAGAAAATAAGTGAAAAAAAAATCAGACACCAAATCAAAGTTTGTCTGATTCTAGGGCCTTAACTTTTGACCACTAAGTCTGGAGTCTGGGCATCTCAGAAACTTTGGATTGCCTGTGACATGTGTTAAGATGCATCTAACTACAAGGCCTTGTGTGCCTACTCCACTTCCAATTCTGACCTGTGGCTCTGGTATGAGAATCTGTATTAACATAGTCAACAGGCCATCTAGAAGGTTCTCTGGCCTCAGCGAGGAGCTCCACATTCGGCGGTCTGAAGGGTTCCTAGTTAGTGCTTATTCCCTGGTGCCATTGTAGGTGGTGGCAGCAGGAGCTGGATGGGATGAAGAGCCCTGAAAAGACTCCTTGAACCCAGGTACCTCCCCGTGTGCTTGCCGAGGTCCTGGGAAGGCGATCACCAATGAGCAAGTTTCCCCTCATCCGCAAGGCTGCATGCCGACTTTTTCTCTACTTCCCCTTCATTTAAACTCGCGTGCCTCCACATCGAGGAAGAAAACTAACTCCCTAGTGTCTCTGGTTTCCTTCCCAGGATGCGGCTCTCTAAGGTCCTTGGAGGACAGTGGTAGACCGCAAGCATTATCCCGCATCAGACAGCCATAGCTGATGTGATGAGGACGTAGAAATATAGTTCCTAGGGGATCAAGGGGGCCCAGGAAGACCTTTGTGACCTCCTTGTTTTGTGTCCCCTCCCTAATGCTTAACACGTCCTGCTCCTGTGTTTAGAACGCATGCGCACTCTTCCCATCTCTCCAGTCATCCTGCCCTTAGGAAGTCTCAGAGATTTATAGAATCTGTAAATCTGTAGTTCGGGGGTGTGTGTGGGCGGGAGGGATGGGATGGGGGATGGAATCTGTGCATCAAGACGAAAGAAAGAGGAAGAACTTAGGAGAAGGGGTTGCTACAGGAACAAGGAGGGCGAAGGTGTCCTCACAGAATAGGAAACCCTGAATTTCAAGAAGGGAAGGAAGAGTCTGAGGCCCAGTGTGCTGTTTGTTTAAAACATGATTTCAGCCTCTTATTGACTGTGAAGGTTCCAGAGAAGAGAGGAGAAAAATGAAATGCAGGGATGAAAGAGAGAGAAGAGGATTCAGAACCAAGAGGGAAGGAGCGGTCACCAATCAGTAGCAGGCTGAGTTTTCAAACAGGAGCAAGGGTCAGGAGAGGAGGGATTCTGAATGGAACAAGATGAAAGATAGGCCATGTATGTGGACAGGATGTTGGGAGCTCACACCAAAAGCCTTCATTTCCTCCAAAGTCAGTAACCAGGGAGGAGGGAAGGAAGATGCAGGGTAGGAAAGTAATGGAGGACTTTGCTGCTTACTTGGGAGCACTGTTCTCAAAGCCTCCTTCCTGAACCCCTTGGGTACCCCTCAGCTACAGGTGGAGACACCCCTGACCCACCTATTCTGTGACGGATGGATGGATGAAACACCCACCTGTACAGTGATGGCTCCTTTCCCCTGGCTACTGTGTGTTGGTTTGGTCATTGTCTCACGCTGGTATGTGAGCACCATGCCAGCAGGGCCCCTCACTCCTCTCTTTACAGTAAGTTCCTGGTGTCTAGATCACCAGGCACATCAGGTGCTGCACATGTGTCTGTGGATGCATGGATGATTAAAAGATACGACAGCCCCTTTCTCCTCTGTGGGTAGACTTCCCTGGTAGCCAGGCAGCCTGGTAGTGAAGAGTGGCCACGCCTTTGCGAGATGCCCTTTGCAGCTACTGCCCTTTGCCTCCTTTGCAAGATTAGTTCTCCTCCCTTAGCCTGACACTCTGAATTATAAACATGAACCACACCTAAATGATTAAGACAGTAACTGCTAGGGCTGAGGATGTGGCTCCGAGGTAGAGTGCGTGCCTTGTACTCAAAAGCTCAGAGATCGAGTCCCGGCACCGTAAATAAAAAGATGATACTTGAGAATAATCTTTATTTAGATCTGCAGAACCAGAACATATGTGACCTTGGGTTATACCACAATGAGCAATACTTCTTACTTTTTTCCTTCTCTCCATTAGCCAACACAGAGTGAGTTAACTACTACAAGGTTTAAGTTGTAGAAAACAGAGCTGTCTAGAGAATGCAGGAACCAGTCATAGGAGATTGCAATGTTATAGTCAGAGAAAAATAAAAAAAGGAACTGCATGCCCTGGGTGATGAAGGACACCCAGAAGTAGCCTTCCTGTCCATGGCCCTCTGTACTTCCTCTCCTCTCCATGTGAAATTCTTTTCATGTAGCCAACTTCCCTGGGATGAAGCATTGTGGACGACAGCATTCACCTTCTAGGGCACCACTCCTTGCATGAAACTGATCTCTTCCCACCAGCAGTCCTGTCCTGAGTTTTGGCTTTTGGGCAGTAAGCCATCAGATCCTTGCTTGGTAATAGTACAAAGTTTTGATTGAAGGTCTTAAGTTCCTGTCCTGTGTAGTATTATTCCTAAGGCACATCTTTAGGACACATGACCTTACGTGAGCACCCTGTCTTCCATCTTCCACCCACCACTGAGGTAGGAGGTGGGTTGGGAAGAAGCCATTGTGAGCATCAGGGAAGGGGCATTCTAGCTACCCCCTGGATGCCCTGCACTCCTCAAGTTGCCTAAAAACATTTTTAAGGAACCCCAAGGAGCCTGATGCAATTCTGTACAGTTTTAGGGGAAAGGATTGAGCAAGACCTTCCATGGGGTGATGGTGGGCAAGCAAGGTAGGAAAGCAAGGAAGGGCAATTGCTATCCCAGCCTCAACCTGCTCTTGTCCAGAAGGCAATTCTGGGACAATACTTAATCTTTATCAGGAATTCCTGGGACTGGTGGCACATGATTTTAATCCCAGTACCTGGGAGGCCGAGGCTTGGGGATCTCTGTGAGCTCCAGGCCAGCTTAATCAATGCAGCAAGTTTTGGGCCAGCCAGGACTAATTAAGGAGACCCTGTATGAAAGAAAGGAAGGAAGAGAGAGACAGACAGACAGAGACAGAGACAGAGAGAGACAGAGAGGAGAGAGAAAAAAGAGTCAAGGAAGGAGAAAGGGAGGGATGGAGAGAAGGAAGGAATTAAAGAAAGACAGGAAAAAAGGAAGACAGAAGAGAAGAAAGAAAAGAGGGAGAGAGGGAGAGAGAGAGGGAGGGAAGGAGGGAGGGATGAAGGAAGGAAGGAAGGAAGGAAGGAAGACAGATTGCCATGTAGAAAGTCACACACATTCACAGAAATGTGAAGCATTGAAAGGCCTTGAGCTGGGCACCCAGGAACAGGCTTCTTTCCCCCAACTTGCTGAGCACTGGCTTGCTGAGCACTGACTTACTGAGCACCTGTTTACTGAGCACTGGCTTACTGAGCACCTGCTTACTGAGCACCAGCTTACTGAGCACCCGTGTCTGTATCTGGAACAAGACCCTTAATGTCTCCATACAAGTTCTGAAACTTTTCCAACAGATGATGCATGAGAAAAAGCTCTTAGGATCACCAGATACAGGCCTTATCTAGAGCAAACCAAAAATGAAGGTAATTACAATTACCTTCAAGGAAGGGCAATCATATTCCCTGGGAAGCCACAGAATACCCACTGACATTAGCTGGGGAGTGTTGGATTCTTTGGGACTATAAAGGGGGAATTAAGAGCTGGAGGCCTAGAAGGACAAGTATGAGAAGAGGGACAGGAGGAAGCCAAGCACAAGTCAGCTGCCAGCCCAAACCTGGAGAAGCTACTGACATAGCCGCATTCAGTTCACAGACGCACTGTGCACCCCCTGGTGGTCTCCTACCCAGTCCTTGATAAGATCTCCACATCTACCAATGCTTTCTCGAGCAGGTGTGTTTTGGTGGTGTGTGAACCAGGAAGGGGGCCTCCGTTCATACATGAGTAGTCGATGTAGTACAGTGTCACCCACAGAAGTTGTGAGCCCGTGCTGACTAGGAAGAAAGAGGTGCCTCCTAAGTGGCTCCCCACACTTGCTAGCCAGGGCTTTGGAAGGCTCTTAAGCGGGGCGTGGGATGAGGGTTGGAGCTGATTTCAAAGGCACAGGAAGCTAAGTGCTATCCAAGCCTGTCAGCATGAGAAGTTCTTGCCTGGTTCCTGTCTAGTTGCCAGCCTGCCGCTGATGGTCAGGGAGTCTGTATTCCCACCTGACCACCTTGCTGACAAGCGTGCTGGAAATGGCAACCTAAAATGGAGTGTGGACAGGGCAATAAAAAGAGTCCAGTGTCCCTGCTCGTTCCCTAGTCTTCCATTTCTGTGGAAGGCAGGCAAGCTCAGCCCCCACCCCCATATTTCTACTCCCCTCAGCCTCCATGTCCCGCCTCCTTCCCCAGCCTTCACGTCCATCATCTCCTCCCTCCGCTCCAGTGCATCAGCTCGGGTTCTAGTCATCTATGCAAACGGCCAATTTGCTGTCCCCTCACCTGTTTGGCCCACTGTTGGCTGCCACAAATAAATATGACCCCTTGTTGCCTTTCTGTAGTTCCTCGCCAGTTAAACAGTGAAATATGAGCTCCCAAGGTTAGTCCAGCATGGCCAAGATCTATCCCGATCTGCCCTCGCCTACCATGACAGCCTCGGCACTCCCCCAGACTCCCGGCGTCCCATTGAGCCTTTGCTCTGCAAGGGACCTGCAGTTCTAGAGTCCTTGCACTCTGCCTGGCCTTCTGTCTTGGGGCTCACTCTGTCAGCTTAAAGCAATGATGCTCAGAGTCCTGATCCTGGGCCTTCAGGTGACGGCCATGGCTTCTATACAGAAACTCCCTAGGGACAAGAGCTTGCTGACTATCTTGAGCCTGCATTTGCATACCAAGCATTGTGTTTTTATTTAGATATTATGCAAAAATCAATAAAAATGGAAGCACTCCCTGTAGACACAAAATTTACAGTTTAGAGTAAAACTGAAGTAAAACGGAGAAAATGTCAACTCTCCACACTCAAACTTGGAAATCTTTTTATTCTGATGGCTTGAAGGAGGGACATGGAGACAGATTCAGGGGGTACTGGCCCTGGCGCAGAGGCCTCCTGTCCTCCAATCCTTCCCTCTATCTACTGCCTGACGCTGAGAGAGCCCAGGTACTCCACATGGGTCTTGAGCATACCATTTTATGGAGCCAATCTTCAGTTCTCCTGTCAGATGGAATACAATGTATAACTTCCATTCTTATGTAAAGAGTCATTCACCAATAGCTTCTTAAATTATTCATAGCTACTAAAAGGTGATGTTCTTGAACTAAAATATCAGGCTCCTAGATTTTGCTGAGTACTCCAAATACTATTCCACTAGAAAGTCTAGACACTGTGACTCCTGGAAGTGCCCCCAACATCCCACTCTGATAACTGTGGGTTCTTCCAACTAGAGGAAAGGCTGTCGCCTGGAAGAAGCGGTCATGACTGCTTAGCTGTTACGATACTTGCACTTTGCTGGTTTGTTTGTTTTTGTTTGAGACAGGGTCTCTCTATGTAGCCTGGTGGTTCTGAAACTCTCTTTTTTGCGGGGGAGGGGGGTTTCAAGGCAGGGTTTCTCTGTGGCTTTGGAGGCTGTCCTGGAACTAGCTCTTGTAGACCAGGCTGGTCTCGAACTCACAGAGAGCCGCCTTCCTCTACCTCCGGAGTGCTGGGATTAAAGGCGAATGCCACTGCAGCCGGCTGATGTTTGGAACTCTCTATTTAAATCAGGCTGGCCTCAAACTCACACAGATACATCTGCCTCCATCTCTCCAGTGCCACCACATCTGGCTTGGTTTTTTTTTTTTTTTAAGAGCAAAAAATTATTTGTGTCTAATGTGCATAGGGTATGAGATGCAAAGGTTAAGGTGACTGGACCTTACATCGAGCTTAATAAAGAAATGGCCTTCTGGATAAAGGAAGGTGTACAGGCTGTTAGAGGGCTTCAGGGGAGGATGTAGACAGCAAGCAAAGGATTTTTGGTGATTTGTAATTATGTATTATGACTGGTTTAGCTTCTTAATCAATTAAATTTATTATGAGGTATCTATGATCACTCACGTTAGGACTGTATGTGCCAATGATTTTTCAGTAAGTTGATATTTACATGTTGTTGCTTAAATATACATTATGTCCATTAAAACTGTCGCTAAAGAAGATACATATTTTGTAAAACACATTTACATATTTAGATAATTGTTTTGTGCCACTTGGTGGGTGATGTTTACTTTGTGAATTTCTGTGAGGTTTTCTCTTTGTTTAGTGCTGAAAATTAAACCTAGGCCCTTGCACATACAAGGCAAGCACTATACCAGTGAACTACACCCCCTAGCCCATGCTTCTTTAAAATATCATGCAATATTTTACTAAAGTAAATGGGATGATCAAGTTGCTTGTAAATGAATGTACTAGCATTGTTTTATATACAGAATTATAAAATGACTTTTTTTTTTAAATGTGGGGTTGAGACAGGAGCTCTCTACACAGCCTTGGATGTTCTGGAACTCACTATGTAGAAGAGTCTGGCCTTGAATTCACAGAGATCCACCTGCTACTGCTTCTCAAGTGCTGAGATTAAAAGCCTGGCTATAAAATGTTTTAATATGGCCAGATGGTGGTGGTGCACAACTTTAGTCCCAGCACTTGGGAAGCAGAGGCAGGTAGATCTATATGAGTTTGAGGCCAGTCTGGTCTAAAAGTGAGTTCCGGACAACCAGGACAGGCTCCAAAGCTACAAAGAAACCTTGTCTTGAAAAAACCAAAATAAGAATGTTTTAATAGAAAACTCTGAAGTAAGGGAACACATTATGATCACATCCTTATTCTGTATTCTGTACTTGCTATCCCACTATATAATGATGGCATCGTGGTTAGTGTTCCATTAAAAATGATGTCAGGTCAGAATGCAAATCCTGTAGAACTAGCAAGGTGAGGGTGCTTATGCATCATGAGTGGTTGCCTCCTTTGTTAATTAAATTTGTTATAGGCTAGCTGTGATGCTTGCACGTGTGAACAACAGTATTTGGGGCCAATACTGGGCTGGCAGTTGGCCACACTGTCATGCTGCTAGATGCATGTCTGTTAGTGTGGTAGCTCACAAAATCAGGACAGCTGCACATTAATCTTGATTCTGATTTATCTTCTCATAGGACTCCACTCTATTCATATATGCTCAGCCATCACAGCTTATTGCTTGCCTAGCAAATCTGTCTGCCTGCAGTTAGGAAATATATCCATTTTCTAGGGATAAAAAGGAAGGCAGGAAAGAAAGGGAGGAAAAGGGGAGATGTAGGGAGAAGGGAGGAGAAGGAAGGAAGAAGGGGAAGACCGGAACTGTGTCCTGACAAACTTCTGGGGAAACTGATCCTCCCACTTGGGCGGCAGCGGTGGCATAATACATAGATTAAAAGAATGATTTTTCAGGGACTAGACCATGGCTCAGTGGTTAAGAGCATTGCCTCTCTTTTTAGAAGATTTCCAAGTTCAATTCCCAGCACCACATGGTGCCTCACAACCATCTGTAACTCCTGTTTCAGGGACCTGATGTCCTCATTTGGCCTCCATGGGCGTCAGGCATGAAAACATCCATACACAGTAGTAAAATATTTCCTTTTTTTTTTTTTTTGAAAAAAGAATCAAGAACTTTTGGACTTCAGTGCTCTTAATAACTGAGCCATCTCTCCAGCCTCCTTTTTCTTTTTGAAGGTAGGGGACTCGCTATCTTATCTTCTGGGCTAAGTGTTCTTCTTTCCCAGTCTTCTGGTGCAGGGCCGTGGCCACTCCATCTGGCAGGGAGGCTCCTTTCAATGCTCCTTCAGACACCTACATATACACAGCCTCCAGTTTATCCTTGGTGATTTACCAGGGTAGTAAGTCAAGGGAAGAAGATGCTTAGAGCAAGTGCATAGTGGGTGGAGAGATGGCTTGGTCTTATTGCTCTTCCAGAGGATCTGAGTTTGACTCCCAGTATCTATGTTTGGCACCTGGAACTCCATATCCATAGGATCTGATGCCTTTGGCCTACACCCCCCCACACACACCATTAAAAAGAAATCTTTTTGTGGGGTGGTAAGGGCACACACTTTTAATCCTAGCAATTGGGAGGTAGAGGCAGACGGATCTCTGTGAGTTCGAGAACAGCCAATGCTACAATGCTACACAGTGAAACCCTGTCTCAAATAAGCCAAATAAATAAATAATAAATCCTTTTTAAAAAGTCTCAGAGCCGGGTGGTGGTGGTGGTGACACACATCTTTAATCCCAGCACTCGGGAGTCAAAGGAAGGCGGATCTCTGTGAGTTCAAGACCAGCCTGGTCTACAAGAGCTAATTCCAGGACAGCCTCCAAAGCCACAGAGAAACCCTATCTCTAAGAACCAAAACCAAAACCAGAAAAAAAAAAAGTCTCAGTCAGATTAAAGAGAGATAGGAGAGTACAAGTGTCTAGGCAGTAGAACAGGACATGGAAAAGCTGAACCCAGGCTTCCATCAAAATTAATTTTCCAGCCGGGCATTGGTGGCGCACGCCTTTAATCCCAGCCCTCGGGAGGCATAGGCAGGCAGATCTCTGTGAGTTCGAGGCCAGCCTGGTCTACAGAGCGAGTGCCAGGACAGCCTCGGTAGTTACCCAGAGAGACCCTGACTTGCAAAACTAAATAAATAAATAAAAAAATAAATAAATAAATAAATAAAATTAATTTTCCAGGCTGGGCATGGTGGCACGTGCTTTTATTCTCAGTACTCTGGAGGCAGAGGCAGGTGGATCTCTATGAGTTCAAGGCCAGCGTGGTCTACAAAGCAAGTTCCAGTTCCATGCCGGGCTGTTGCACAGAGAAACCCTGTCTTGAAAAACCAAAAACAAAGGAAAACAATAATTTTTCAGAGGCTAAAAGCAGATGGCTCAATCAAGATCTCACACTAGCCTAACACACACCTGAGTCCCAAGGCCTGTGGAGGTACCAGAAACTGAGTGACAAAGATACCAAGAGCCATGGTCTTCTAACTCCTTCATCCAAGAGCCCCAAGATGTAGCCTCAGTTTATGAAGTTAGAATTTTGGCAGCCCCAGCACAGTGCTGCTAGGGTCCTCTAACAACTGAATACCAATTTTCACCCAGACAGTGATAACACCTTATACTTTATACATCTCACTCCCAGATGCTAATCAGCCTGAAAGGTAAACCGTATCATCCCTGGCGCGCACACACTGGAGAAGTAAAGAGATGGCTGAGGTCACACGGCAGCAATGGTACACTGGACTCTTCAAGCCATTGTTCCTCCAATTGCATCCAACAGTGTACCACAGCCTCACGCTACAGTCCTTCAGCCCTTGCCTGAGAGATTGCTCACTTGACCACAAGTCTAACACCAACACGGACAGGGTGGGAAAAACAAGATGTTGGGCTTAGGAAAGTTGATACACTTACTTGGACTTCCAGGGTGTTCGATGCAAGCAGCCAGACAACAGCAGTGGACTGAGGACTGTACTCAAGCGCAGCTGGGTGAGGCCTTGCTCGCCCACGTACCCTCACTCACCCTTAAAGGCAACAGGCATCAGCCTGACCACACTTCCTCTTTCTGGTCAGCTCAAGGCAGTCATCCCCTTTCCAGGGAAGCTGCCTGCCTACTCCAGGTTTTCTCGAAGCTAGAAGCTTCCCAGTGCTCTTCGTGACTCCAGCAGAGGCCCACAAAATCTCTTCATTCAGTGGGAGGGGGTCTGGGAGAGACCAGGCTCCAGTGAGTCTCACTTGAACATTTCTAAGCATGGTCATGTGGGGCTCCAGAAGAGAGACAGGGCTCTGAGTCAACCCAGAGATGCATGGTGAGAGACAGGTGACAGACAACACCATCCCCAAGAGTGCCTCTTGAAACCCTGGAACTGCCGGCCCAGCTTCTGCTCAGAGGAGGAAAGGAAAGTCTGCTGGTCTCTAAGAGAGCACGATGGGGATACCTAGAGTGTTGCCAAGGCTGACCTTGAACTTGTGATCTTCCTCCCTCAGTCTCCACCGGTACTGGGATTACCGGTGCATGCCACCACAACCAGCCAGTGGACCATTTTGATTGAATTGAGTCATTCCCTACCATGCTGTGACGTAGAATTCCCGGGGATGCCCATAGCCTCGGAAAATGGAAGCGTGGGGCGGGGAAACAAAGAGACCCCTTTGCAGAAGTAGCTGCTTCCAATGACCAGTGTGGTACAGATGGGCATGAGGTCACTCTCCAGGGGCAGGGGTGCTGTGGCACCCTGGAGCAATGACCACCAAAGTGACTGGCAAATGTCCCCCCCACCTGCTCAGGAGATTCCCCGTGTGTAGCTAGTGTTTATGGCGGGACTATCCCTATTGTGGCCAATTTCAAAATATCAACATGACATCAAGAGACTTGGAATTAGAAGGAAAGTGCACATAGGTACACTTCCCAGCCTTCTGGGCCAACATCACCGAGCTGCTAGAAGCCATTGCTGAGCACTGCTGCTGGCTAGGACTTCAGTGTTTCACATCTCAACAGATCTCCACTTAATTGGATTCTTTCCTTCCTTTTTTAGAACCCCAAAGCATGTAGAGGTTACACCATGGACTGAGCTTTACATGCTGGGGGGGGGTGACCTTCAGCTCAGACCTGTCCACTTGTCCCTGTTACACTCATCTGAAATTTAGTTACTCAAAAATTGTCTTTAAGGTAGGCATGGTGGTGCATGTTTGTCATCCCGGTACTGAGGAGGCAGAGGCAGGAGGATTGCTGCCAGTTCAAGGTCATTGTGGGCTATGTGGTAAGACCCTGTCTCAAAACAAACAAACAAAAACCTTACCTTTTTAAAAGCAAATTTAAAATTACCTCCTGAGAAGTAAGCCAGTGCTCCTGTGGGTGTAGCTTAGCCAGGCTGGGGGAGCGATGGCCTGTGGTTTATGCTCTATTCATCCAGTGTTTTGCATCCTTTGAGGTCCCCCATCCAGCTGTGGCACTGCAAACTCTGTAGACATACTGAGTTCAACAGTCTGAGGCAAGTTCAAGCCCTAAGAAGCAGGAGATCAAAATTCTGGGCCAATTTGTCACCAGCTTCCATGTAAACCCTTCCCTTCCACCTTAGTTCTGTTGTTTGTAAAGTCAAAGTTTCCAACAGATAAACATTAAGTGGTGCTAGAGATTCTGCTATGAGAGCTTTCTCCCCCATCCCCTACCTTGGCTTTTTGATAAATAGGAATCACACATATTTAAGATACATGATGTAAACAGGGTGTTGGTGTCGCACGCCTTTAATCCCAGCCCTCAGGAGGCAGAGGCAGCTGGATCTCTGTGAGTTCGAGACCAGCCTGGTCTCCAGAGCGAGTGCCAGGATAGGCTCCAAAGCTACACAGAGAAACCCTGTCTTGAAAAACCAGTGTGTGTGTGTGTGTGTGTGTGTGTGTGTGTGTGTGTGTGTAATGTAATGTATAGCTTGGTAAGCATATGCTTTGTGAGATGATGGCCACACCCAAGTTGATTAAAAAATTAAATTTGGGTTTATTTTTAAACATTTTGTAGTATGTGTATATCTGTGTGAATATGCTGCATGTGTGCAGGCGCCCCTGGAGGTCAAAAGAGGGGGGCAGCTTCCTCAGAGCTGGAGCTACAATTAGTTGTGAGCAACCGTGGGTGCTGGGAACAGAGTCCAGATCCTTTGCAAGAGCAGCAGGTGCTCCTAACTGCGGAGCCCTCCCTGCAGCCTCCTGCTTGTATCCTGTGTGAGGAAACTTAAGGCAGACTGGCTGAATTTCAAGCTGTGTGAAAGACTCCCAACCTATTTCTATTTTTATTATTTTATTTCTGGAGTTTGAGCCCAGGGCATTGTTCATGCCAGGCCAATGTTCCACCACTGAGCTGGGTCTCAAGCTTTCTTTTTACTTTTTATTTTGAGACAGGGTATCACTAAACTTGCCCAGACTGCTTTTGAGCTCCTTGTGAACCAGGCAGGCCTTGAGAAGCCTACTCTTCTGCCTTAGTTAGCCTCAAGCGTACACAAAAGGCCTCGATTTTAATATGTGGACTTTGAGGGTTTTATTTATCAGGCTTGGTGCTGCACAGTACAAGGGTTACAGAATCAGACCAAGTGCCTACCATTGGGAGGCCCTGGTGCTGGGGACATAGTCCAAGATATGGCAACGGTGTAGCATACTGAGATGCCGGTTCAACCCCAGCTCAGCAAAAATGAAACAAGAATGACAGCTAAGAACCTTTTAGGGTTCTTAGGAAGGTGAAGACATGGCATTATACTGGTGATGTTTGTCTTCCCTTTGTATGAGACTCCACACTACAGGGAAGACTTGGAGCCCAGCAGGTCGTGGATGGAGCTCATGTTTGCAAAGACATTCGGGATTACAAGCAATGCCTGACAAAGTGCTTATGCTGAGGAAGTGTGGGAGACAGAGCTGAACAGATCCAAGTGGTACCATTTGGTCTAGGCCTTCAAGCACGCATAGTAGCTCAAGAAGTGGAAACCATGGGGCAAACAAACCCCAAGTGGCACAACAGAAGATGGTGTGACTGACCAGGATGCAGCATGTCGGGAAGGTGGGTATCTCTGAGCGGTTTACAGTTCACAGCGGGGCATCTGGACCTACCCATTTCCTTGCCACCTGCCCACTTCCGCTGACTTCACATCTTGTCTTTATACCACACAAAGAGAGCAGCAGGAAATTGGGGTAGACATACTTAGCCTACTTTTTGCACTTCTGAAATGCCACCTGCAGGTCTCCGTTGCTAAAGGAGGGAGGCCCCAAGGGCTATCTAGATTAACTGACTGGGAATGGAGAGGCGCCGTGCGCCATCTGGTGGTTATATGTGGTACTTCTAAGAAGCCTGGCCCTCTGTCATCTCCCAAGGGAGTATCTGAACACACACACACACACACACACACACACACACACACACACACACACACATACATGTAAAATTACAGAGTGGGAGACTGATTGCCTGATTAGATGACAGCCAGAAGAATTCTAGTCCTTTCCTCATCTTATGATTTTATGCCTTCTGATCACGAAATTACTGGTCCTGAAGGCTTCGCTTCTGAAGAACAGTATGGAAAGAAGTCCTCTTGGGGGCTGGCACCCCTGGAGGGAGTGCTCACTGGAGGGTGGAGGCCTGGAAGCTTCATACAACATACTTTGTTACTTTCAACCATAGTATGCAGTAGGTAGCTTTTCACAGAAAAGCACATACCATACAAAAATAAAAGACTTGACTTTTTTAAAAAAAGATTTTATTTATCATGTATATAACATTTGCTTCCATGTATATCTGCACACCAGAAGAGGGCACCAGATCTTATAATGGATGGTTGTGAGCCATCATGTGGTTGCTGGGAATTGAACTCAAGACCTCTGGAAGAGCAGCCAGTGCTCTTAACCTCTGAGGAATCTTTCCAGCCCCTTATAATTTTTTTTTTTGAGACAGGTTTTCTCTGTGGCTTTGGAGCCTGTCCTGGAACTAGCTCTGTAGACCAGGCTGGCCTCGAACTCACAGAGATCCATCTGTCTCTGCCTCCTGAGTGATGGGATTAAAGGTGTGCACCACCAACGCCCGGCTAAGACTTGACTTTAAAATACGAAATTACAGGGTCTGGGGAGCTGGCTCTGTCAGTTAAGTACTTGCTTCGCAGGCTTGGGGACTCAAGTTCAGTCTCCAGAACCCATGCAGAAAATGAGGTGTGCTGATACACATTTGTAATTCCAGCACTGCGGAGGTGGAGACAGGGGCATTCCAGGGACTTGCTGGCCAGACATCTTAGCCTAATTGGTGAGCCTCATGTCCCAGTGAGTTAGCCTGTCTCAAAACAGAGGTGGTGGCTACTGCCGAATGACCCTTGAGTCTGACGTCTACATCCACGGGCTTCCGTGTGCATGCTTCCCCAAGTGCATACGCACTCGTATGCACACATATGTACAAGCACGGATGCAAATGAAAAGAAGAGAAGATATGTGCAATTTCCTTTCAAGAATACTCAAGATAAGGGAAAGACTTCAAAGTTTGCTACAAAATGAAAAAATAGAAAACATTAATAGATCTTAGGCTATTTTAATACATGGCTTCAGCTATCAGCTTGACGCATGCCTAGAGTCACCTGGGAAAAGAGATTCTCAACTGGAGAATTGCCCAAGTGAGA
This sequence comes from Cricetulus griseus, assembly GCF_003668045.3. Lineage (NCBI taxonomy): Eukaryota > Metazoa > Chordata > Mammalia > Rodentia > Cricetidae > Cricetulus > Cricetulus griseus. The sequence goes on from NC_048600.1 coordinate 84,632,180, forward strand.
TTGGTTTGTGGCCATGTTTTCTTAGTTGCTATTTGATGCAAGAGGGCCCAGCCCACTGTGGCAGTGCTCTCTCTAGGCAGGTGGGCATGGGTTGTATAAGAAAGGTAGCTGAGCAAGCCAGAGGAAGCAAGTGGGTAAGCATCATTCCCCCGTAGTTTCTGCTTTAGTTCCAGCTCCAACTTGAGATCCTGCCCTGGTTTCCCTTGGTAACAGATCTCCTTCTTCAGAGAGAGCGAGAGAGAGACTGAGAAGGGCATGGGCTTTTGAAATCTGAAAGCCCATCCCCAGTGACATATCCTCCAACAAGGCTATACTTCCTAATCCATCCCCAACCAAGTTCCACCAATCAGGAACCAAACATTTGCACATATGAGTCTATTGGGGTCATTATCATTCAAATCACTAACCAAATCACAGGAGCTGAAAGAAAAATAGGACATCATTTACAAAAGTATTTGAAGGATTGGGCGTTGGTGGTGCACAACTTTAATCCCAGCACTGGGAGGCAGAGGCAGCCGGATCTCTGAGTTCCAGGACAGCCTGGTCTACAGAGTGAGTGCCAGGATAGGCTCCAAAGCTACACAGAGAAACCCTGTCTTGAAAAACCAACAACAACAACAAACAAAACAAAACAAACAAACAAAAGAGCCCAAAGTATTTGAAGAATGGGAGAAACTACTTACATGGGTATAAAGGCTATATAACTGAATGGAGATAGTAGCTATTTAGTGCCCAAGGAAAAAGAATTCAATTTCCTAACTTGAAAACACCTTTTACAAACCAAAGAGAAATAAGCACTTTTTATATAGAAAACTGGGTAAAAGTTATGAATAGGAAATTCATAGAAGAAACACAAACTATTGGCAATGATATAAAATAATTATATGTCACCAATAAAAAAGAAACACAAATAACCAGTTTATTAAGGTGAAATTTTTTGATTTACGGGGGTGGGGGGTTGGGGGTGAGGAGGTGGGGGTGGGGATGGATTTTTGAGACAGGGTTTGTCTGTGTAACAACCCTGGCTGTCCTGGAACTCACTTTGTAGACCAGGCTGATCTCAAACTCACAAGAGATCCTCCTGCCTCTGCCTCCCAAGTGCTGGGATTAAAGGCCTGTGCCACCACACCTGGCTTTAAATTTTTTTTTGTTTATTTTCATGTGTATGGGTGTTTTGCCTACTCATCACTAGGACATCTGATGTCTGAGGAGACCAGACAAAGGCATTGAGTTCCCTGGGCCTGAACAGAAGGTTGTGAGCTGTCATGTATATGCTTGGAATTAAACCCAGGTCCTCTGGAAGAGCAGCCAGTGATCTTCATAGCTGAGCCCTTTCTCCAGCCCCAGAATGTAAACAGATACAGCCTTCCTGCAGAGGGATGGCACTCTGCAAATGTATCAGTTTACAGTGGTTACTATAATAAAGTGTCACAAACTAGAAGACTTTGTATAAAAAGAAGGTATATCAGACCTCTGTGAGTTTTGGGGAATCTTTCAGCCTTTTCCCAGCTTCCTGGGACAGCTGGTGGTCCTCAGCACTCCTTGGCTTGCAGCTGTATCAACTCTCTGTCACTGTCACTGTCACTTCAAGGTCTTTTGATGGCCTTCTCTCTGTGCTTGCCTGTATCTGTTCAGATTTCTACCTCATATAAGGGCACTGATTATACTGGATCAAGACTACCTAACAACCTCTTCATGATTTGAGGAGGTCAGCAAAGACCTTGTTTTCAATTGTTAGAAATATGTCCCAGGCTCCAAAGAAAGAAACCACCACTCCAGTTGAAGTTTCTCAAGAAGACAAATCTTTACTATCTTACCTTTTGTTGTTGTTATTTGAGACAGGGTCTCTCTACATAGCTCTGACTGTCCTGGAACTCATTACATAGACCAGGCTGGCCTTGAACTCACAAGATCAGTCTGTGTCTGTCTGTCTTTGATCTTAGTACTGGGATCAAAGGCATGTGCTACAACAGCCAGCAAAACTTCACCCTAGATCAAGAGGTTGTGTTACTCACAAAGGCAGAGGAACAAGCACACAGGGGCTGGGAGGACACTTGGTTTTTATTCTGATATAGTGACTGATGTTCTGATAATGGTGACTGTCTTTTCCCTATTGGCTGGAGTCTGACTACATAGTCTTTCATGATTGGCTGATTTTAAAATCTATACAAAGAAAAAAACAGGGGTCAGCTACTTAAGCCACTTAAGTTGTGAGAATGCACCAAGGCCTTTCTATAAACAATGGTTTGGGGGGCATTAAAACATTTGCATAAGCCAGGCAGTGGTGGCAAATGTCTTTAACCCTAGCACTCAGGGAGGCAGAGGCAGGCGGATCTCTGTGAGTTCAAGGCCAGCCTGATCTACAGAGCGAGTGCCAGGACAGCCAGGGCAACACAGAGAAAACCTTGTCTTGATAAAACAAAAACAAACAAACAAAAAACAAAGAGAAAAGGTCACATCCATAGACATAAGGATTATAATTTCAACATACTCTTCTTGTGGTAAAAGAAGTAAAACACAAATTAACCTATAATGCTACCCAAAGTAAAATGGACACACCTTAGACTCAGAAGCCCCGGGGTTAGAAATTATTACTGTAAACATAGATGGTCAAAAGCCAGAGGTCAAGAATTGTATTTATAATGTGAAAAGTTAGAAAAAAATGTACTGTATTAATCACGTTATAATATTAAACCAATAATAATATAAATCAATTCTATACTCATTCTCTAGAAAGTGACCAAAGCACATTTTTAAAAGATTTATTTAAATTCGTATTTATGTCTGGGTGGTTGTGGCACACGCCTTTAATCCCAGCACTTGGGGAGGCAGAGGCAGGCAGATCTCTGTGAGTTTGAGACCAGCCTGGTCTACAAGAGCCAGTTCCAGGACAGCCTCCAAAGCCACAGAGAAACCCTGTCTCAAAAATAAATAAATAAATAAATTCGTATTTATGTGTCTATATAGGTAATCCCATGTGAGTGCAGTTGCCTATGGAGGCCAGCAGAGGGCATCAGCTCCCTTGGAGCCAGAGTTACAGGTAGCTTGTGAACTGCCTGACATGGGTGCAGACAAACTAGGATCCTCTGGGAGAACAGCCAAATGCTCCTAATAGCTGAGCTCCATCGCTGCAGCATATTCGTAAAGGAATTAAGAAAACTACAAACCACAGGCGTGACAGTTTCAGACTTGTGAAGAAGGTGGTGCATATTCATAAAGGAATTAAGAAAACTACAAACCACAGGCGTGACAGTTTCAGACTTGTGAAAAAGGTGGTGCACAGTGGACGGTGGTTCCCTTTGAGTTGGTGGAGTTTCCAGGGACTTAAATTGTCTTCTTTTTGTTGTTTGAGGGTGTTTGGGTCCGTTTTAAAATCACAAAAGCAAGAAATGGTCTTCAAAGAACTGTGGGAGGTGTATGAAAGGCTGAAAAACTCAGATGGAATGGGGAGCTGTCCTTAAGCCCCCTGCAACTACTTTGCCAAGCAGGCCTTTCCCTGTGTCCATGTCACCAGCTGAGGTTTAAGAAGGTGAATATGTAGATATGGGGCCAAATTGGTGTCTCTCCATCTCTCTCTCTCACCCTCTTCTCAAACCCATGGAAAAAGTTGCAACTTTGCCTTCATGCTCTGTTCACCAACACACCTGGGTAGCTCTGTGGGGGCCAGAACACAGAAGTATATATCTCTGGCAGAGGCCAGAGGGATCCAGGCCACCTGTTTTCTGTGTCAATACAAGAGCCTTCCCAGTGCTGGAATACCAGACTTCTATGTATATTAAATGTTAAAAAAAAAAATTGTTTTTTTTTTTTTTTTTGGTTTTTTCGAGACAGGTTTTCTCTGTGGCTTTGGAGGCTGTCCTGGAACTCACTCTATAGACCAGGCTGACCTCGAACTCACAGAGATCCACCTGCCTCTGCCTCCTGAGGGCTGGGATTAAAGGCGTGCACCACCAACACCCGCCAAAAGATGCTTTCAATTAAGAGGTAAGATCATAGCTAAGGCTACAAAAAGAAATCATGAACCTCATAATGTCACCTTTCTTATCATTAAGGTTTGTATTGTTGTGAAGAGACACCATGACCACAGCTACTTTTATAAAGGAAAACATTTAATTGAGTGGCTTACAGTTCCAGAGGTTCAGTTCATTGTCATCATGGCAGGGACAGGTGCTGGAGAAGGAGCTGAGGATTCTACATCTTTGATCCACAGGAAACAGGAAGTGAACTGAGTGTCACACTGAGCAAAGCGTGGGCAAAGGAGACCTCAAAGTCCACCCCCACAGTGACACACTTCCTCCAACAAGGCCACACCTCCTAATAGTGCCACTTCCCATGAATTTATAGGGGCCAATTACATTCAAACTACCACATCATCCATTTATTATTTAATTCTCATTAGCTAGTGAGGGAGCCAGGTACATGTTATAACAAGTTTAAAAGCAAGTCCAGAGACTGAAAGACCCCCAACTCAAACCCAGCCTGATACCCACCAGCATGTATTTGAAAATCACCCTCGTCACACACACACACAGCTCTGGGAAAAAGAACACATGAAATGGTCGGTCATGATGACCAGTCTCTGGAAATTGTTATTATTACTAGTTTCCAAGGAATGTTGTTATCTCCAACAACTGTCTGGTTTCCAAAAATTGTTATGAGTTACCCTGCTCCAGAGAGTCATAACCACCCAGGTTTTGAAAGTAAATATAGGTCACTATGTTCCCAGAAAAATCACCAGCTGCCCCATGGCGTTGCAGGTGTAAAATCCAAAATAACATTCCAAACCCCTCGTGGGCAAAATTGTAAGTTCAGTTCCCAACCAATCAGTAAATGACTCATGTATGGTATAGCCAATCAATATGTTATCATACTCTTGCCTAACGACCAAAAAGATATAAAAACTGCTTACTTTGGAAACTCAGGGTCGATCTCTTCTCAGAGATCCTTTTGCTTTTGCATTGAACTTGTGTCCTGTGAGTGACTCTGTGGGGTGCATCTCCTGGAGTTAGACTTCACTTTTGGATCCAACAAGACCAGACCACATTGGTATACAGGAATTTTGAAATGAATGTGTGGATGTAAACAAACTCTTTTCGTTTTTCACAGAGAGAGTGGGATGTTGCTGTAGTTTGGATGTTGAATGTCTGGCAAAGCTTCATTAAAAGCTGGGCCTCTGCCCATGGAGCTGTTTGGACATGTTAGGATCCTTAGGAGTTAGGATCCAGTGGAAGGAAGTTAGGCCATTGGGGGCATGCCCTCAAAGGAGATATTGAGATCTGGTTTCCTCAGTCTCTCTCTCTCTCTCTCTCTCTCTCTCTCTCTCTCTCTCTCTCTCTCTCTCTCTCTCTCTCTCTCGTTGCTATTCATCACCAAAAGAAGTCAGAGCAGGAACTCAAGGCGGGCAGGAACCTGGAGGCAGGAGGCCATGAAGGAGTGCTGCTTACTGGCTTGCTCCCTATGACTTATTCAGCCTGCTTTCTTATATAACCCAGAATTGTGGTGATATCTTGTTTATGATCTAACAAATAAAGCTTGCCTGAATGAAGATGAGTGCAAAGCTAGCCATAGCCATAGAAGCCAGGAAGTGGTGGTACACACCTTTAATCTCAGAACTCAGGAGACAGAGGCAGATGATCTCTGTTCAAGGCCACACTGAGCTACATGAAATTTATCCAGTGTAGAAGATAAACAGAGTTTACGAAAAGGTAATCTCAGCACTTGGGATCTCTTGCCTTTTATCCCACCACCAGAGAGGAATATAAGGCAGGAGGAGACAGGAGCAGAGCAGTCTGAGGTTTGGTGGAGAACAGTGCAGTCTGAAGTTCGGTGGATGCCTTCTGAGGACAGGATCACCCCTTCAGTCTGAGCCTTGGTAGAGGCCACAGCTGGATCTTTTTGTTTTGTTTTGTTTTTTCGTTTTTTCGTTTTTTGAGACAGGGTTTCTCTGTGGCTTTAGAGGCTGTCCAGAAACTAGCTCTTGTAGACCAGGTTGGTCTTGAACTTACAGAGATCTGCCTGCCTCTGCCTCCCGAGGGCTGGGATTAAAGGCGTGCGCCATCACTGCCCCAAACAGCTGGTTCTTATGGAGGCATTTTCTCAATTAAGATACCCCCCTCAGGGGCTGGAGATGGCTAGTGGTTAAGAGAGCTGGCTGCTCTTCCAGAGGACCTGGGTTCAATTCCCAGCACCCACATGACAGCTCACACCTATCTGTAATTCCAGTTCCATGGGCTCTGATGCCAATGTACATAAAATAAAGTTAAGTAAATTATAAAAAAAAAGATCCCTTCTTCTCCAAGCCAGGCAGTGGTGGTGCACACCTTTAGTCTCCACACTCAGGAGGCAGAGCCAGGCAGATCTCTGGTCTATAGAGCGAGTGCCAGGATAGGCTCCAAAGCTACACAGAGAAACCCTGTCTCAAAAAAAACCAAAAAAAAAAAAAGAAAGAAAGAAACAAACAAAAACAAAACAACAACAACAAAAAAAGATCTCTTCCTCTCCAATGACTCTACTTTGTGTCAAGTAGACATACACTAGCCAATACAGATTCCAAAGCAATGGAGAGGAACAATCATGGACAAAACCCCAGAAACTGCACTGAACTTTGCTCTTTAGAAGTTGTTTTTCTGGGGTGTTTCATCACAGTGATGAAGCCTATCCTGGCACTCGCTCTATAGACCAGAGATCTGACTGAAAGCTGTAGCAAGCTTTCCCAAATATAGTCACACTTTCCTTTGGGGACACTGATAGCTCCCCAGTAATAGTATGGAGATTTAATATTAATTATGAAAGCTTGGCCTTTAGCTTAGGCTTTTTCCCAACTAGCTCTTATAATTTAATTGACCTGCTCTTATTAATCTATGCTTTGTCATGTGGTTGGGGTACCTCTCTGTACTATATATCCAACTTTTCCACATCTCGTTGGCATAATCCACATGCCTAGATTCCCTCTCCTCTTCCTCTCTCTCCCCAAAAGTCCCTCCTATCCTCTCCTGCCTAGCTATTGGCCATTCAGCTCCTTATTCAACCAATCAGAAGGTGCCTTAGCAAAAACACATCTTCACTTTGTACAAAAAGATTCTCTCTCACATCTCCCCATTTTGTCTAAATAAGAAAAGGTTTTAACTCTAACATAGTAAAACTATATACAATAAGAACACTATCAGGTAAGAATTACATTCACAATGTCTAGTCCATTTGTATTTGGCATATTCAAAGAAAATACCCTATTACCTATACTATCTTGATGAATCTAAAGTTTTATACCACTTTCTATCATAACTTGTATTATCAACCTAAAAATATCTTTTTAGAGCTTAAGACATTTTCTTAGATAAACAATTTAAGCTTTTATGTCTCTCAGCCTTTATAAACTTTACATCTCTTTTCTAAGTTTCATTTTTGAATTTGGTAACAAAAAAAACCAGGTATAATTATCTAGTCTTCAACCTCCATCAGAGACCTGAGAAGGATAAACTCTTACTGGGTAAACAAGAAGCTCAGAACAAGCAGCTCCCAAAACTGTAGAAGTGACAGACATCTGGTTGCCTGGACAGTCACTCCAGGTTCCTCTGCAGTGCTGGGGCATCCATCTTCAGCCTACAGGCCTACAGTGTCCGACAGACTTTTCTGTGAAGCAGAAATTTTGAAGGACTGGCCTACCTTGTCTTGGAAAAGTTCAGCAGTCACCTTCTTTTGTGTCCTGCTTGTCCAATTTGGACAGCATAGTGTCAGCAGTTGAGGCAAAGACAGTTTCTTTGCACAGTGGCTAACTTTGTCACAAATGAGTGTAAACTCCATCTAGAGGTTCTTTAGTACCCATCATCCTTTTTGAAGTAAATTGGTGCTGCCAGGTGTAAACATGTCTCACTGTCGTGAAAAGCCTTATGGTATTAAAACATTTTAAAAGTTATATTCTATAGATCTCTGAAGTGTTTGAAGACCATCTGTCTATTTAAAATTTATCTCTATTTGACCTTGAAAACATACCTACATGACTCCAAGTTTGATTGTTATAGATGACTAACTACTGACCTACATTTCTTAATTATACTAAACAGTTTATAATAATAGCCTTTAAGGACTAGAACCTTACTTTTTTTTGAAACAGGGTTTCTCTGTGGCTTTGGAGGCTGCCCTGGAACTAGCTCTCGTAGACCAGGCTGGTCTCAAACTCACAGAGATCTGCCTGCCTCTGCCTCCCGAGTGCTGGGGCTAAAGACCTTCACCACCCCTGCCTGGCTGAACTTTACATTTTAAAATGAGCTGCAGAGGTACAATAACCTTAAACAAGAGTAGAAACATATATACAGTATGTTAAAATAAAAATAACCTTAAGTTTGTATCATTATACAAAAATCTATACCATCATTATACAAAAATCTATACCAATTTAAAATAGTTAAGATTAGTAGTTGCTTTTTTTTTAGTTTAAAAGTAGATTAAATAATCTACCCTTTTATTCTATCATTCCTATATCCCCCCGCCCTTTTACTTTTCAGAAAGAGATCCTTGAATCCAACCTCCCTTGTTTAGTTTCCTCCCTTACCATGACCAGTAATAATTTGCAACCAACTCTGCTAAATGATGACAAACATCCATAACCCATCGAAGAACCAAAAACCACCCACCCCACCTCTTGGTGATTGTTGTGTTTTCTAAACTGCTTCCTGTTGTCTGGGGGACAATGGCATCTTTAGAAGACCCTGAGAAAATTTAGACAATGGTCAAATCCCAGGAGAACTAGCTGCAATATTTTTTGTTTAGTCTCTGTGTGATGGGAAAGAGTAGAGCTTATGAAGTCCTGGCTGGAGTGGTCTGTGAGGCTGGACCATCTCAGTCAGCAGCATTGAAGTTGTTCTCTTGTAGAATTTTGAGAAAACTGCAACAGAGGCATTCTGAGAGGTTGCATCACTTAGGCTACTTGTTTTCATAGGTGTCTGGTCTTTTTTTTTTTCTGAAAACACAAATTTTTTAAAGTAACACACACACACACACATACACACACACACACACACACACACACACACACATATATATATATATATATATATATATATATATATATAGGCACAAGTATGGAATATGTATGTGCACAAGTCAGCTAAAGATGATTTATTGTTTTATGTTTGAACAAGTAGAAGACATCTGCTAACTTTATTATGTTTTATTGTTGTTTTCTTTTTCAAGACAGGGTTTCTCTGTGTAGCTTTGGAGCCTATCCTGGCACTCGCTCTGGAGACCTGGCTGGCCTTGAACTCACAGAGATCTGGCTGCCTCTGCCTCCCGAGTGCTGGGTCTAAAGGTGTGTGCCACCAACGCCCGGCCAGCAATAATAATCTTAAAAGATCCTATCATAAGATTGAAAGGGGGGGAGCTGGAGAGATGGCTCAGAGGTTAAGAGCACCGGCTGCTCTTCCAGAGGTCCTGAGTTCAATTCCCAGCAACCACATGGTGGCTCACAACCATCCGTTATGAGATCTGGTGCCCTCTTCTGGTGTGCAGATATACATGGAAGCAGAATGTTGTATACATAATAAATAAATAAATAAATAAATAAATAAATAAATAAATAAAATCTAAAAAAAAAATAAAATCTAAAAAAAAAAAAGATTGAAAGGGGGACTGGAGAGATGGTCAGGGGTTAAGAGCACTGCTGCTCTTCCAGAGGACTTGAGTTTCATTTCCAGTACCCACCATGGCGGCTCACAACTATCTATAACTCCAGAAGATCCAACACACTCTTCTGGTCTCGGGGGCACACAGACATATATGTAGATAAAGCACACATACACATAAAATAAAAAAAACATTTTAGAAACAAGCTATCTGTTAACTTTATAAGTCCCTTTGGATTATATAACCAAACCACTATCCATGCCATATGAAAGAATGATATGTAATAATAAGTCATGAGGACTCTGTAGCAAACAGTATTTACAAGTCTCACCCAGTCTTAGAGCTGTCCCTTAGAGGGATCAGCATATACATCCCCTGTCTTGTAGTTTTTCTTGGTTTTTTTCCCCTTCATGTCTGTAGCCACGATTTTCAGGGCATCTCCCCTTATCAAATCTGGTCTTTATTAATTTTGAATGAATCTGTAACCTTTTGTTTCCTGTGGAAACAAAAGCAAAACCTCTCCCACAATGCAACATATTTTCTGACTTACATTTTGAATTTAAAACATTCTTAAAATATTTAGGTTGGTTTAATTTAGCAGTTTCCATAATCCAGTGCCTCTCAGCAGCTATTGTTTTTTGCTCATTAGTATTTAAAAAAAATCAAAGTCAACAAAACACCATACAGGATCCAGACACCTTATGTATTTTCCATCTTTACATGGCTTATTTTTTAAATATTACTTTACTCTTTCTTTAAAGACTTTATTTTTTCTATGATGGTCTATACCCATTTTTCTTTCTTTTTTCAGTACATAAGCGTATTTTTAAACCTATTGTATCTACTTAGAGGCTTTCTTGTCCTGGACCTGGCTCTCTCCATGCAGCCAAATCTTAAACTGTCATGCCGGCTGCTACGAGTTGGCTCCACCCACTTTGGAGCCACAGGTAGTGGCAGGAGCTGTGCCTAACTCTCCCAGCTCAGAGGCACCATTGTGTCCACACTAGGCAGGAGTTTGTACCTAGTACTGAGTAGCACCCCGGCTGCTCAAGTTCTCAGCTGTATAGCAGGGCCTCTTAAAAGAGCTGTGCCTTGCCAGGCAGTGGTGAAGCACACTTTAAATCCCAGCACTTGGGAGACAGAGGCAGGTGGATCTCCATGAGTTCGAGGCCAGTCTGGTCTACAGATTGGGTTCCAGGACAACCAGGGCTACACAGACAAATCCTGTCTCGAGAAACCAAGATAAATAAATAAGTCACATTATTAGCTGAGTGCCCAACCTGTAGGAACTGACATAGTCTAAGGTGCTTGGTGTCTGAGTTGGGTTATGATAGATGACAACTAAGCACGGCCTCCCAGTGGTTAGAATCCTCACCTGGTGTTAGAAGTCTTCTGTTTGTGGTGTAACATGGTAGAGATAGGAAGACTCTGTTTTTACTAACACATTTCAAAAAATTTGAATAGCAGTAAGATGGCAATCCTGCCCAAACTGATCTACAAAATCAACATGGTTCCAGCTGAAGTCGTAAGGGAGAGAATGATAGTGTGGCAATGATTCTGAAACTCACATGGAAATGCAAAGGAGTGAGGATGGCCAAAACAACAGTGAAAAGAGCAACGTCAGAGGTCTTAGCACAGCTGGATTCAAGACACTGATGAAGCCACGGTCATAAAATGGTGTGTTAACTGGTGTGAATGGAGAGACAAATACATCAGTGGGAAAGAGCAGAGTCCAACAGCTACTGCACACATAGCGTTCACCTCCGACGAAGGATTAAAGGTGATTTGCAGGAGTAAGAATACTTTTTCTGTTTTTTTTTTAAATGGCTCAATAGAACAGAATAGAGATACCAGAGCTAACCTATACATACACTGTCAATTAATTCAATAAAGATACAAAGATAATTTGGTGGAAAATTTCTCTCTTTTTAAGCAAATAGTGCCAGAACCACAGGGAATACATATAATACAAAACAACAACAACAACAACAACAACAACAACAACAACAAAAGGTTCAAACTGGATCACAGAATTAAATACTAAATGTGCAACTTGAAATTATAAAACTCCAAGCTAGGTATGGTGGCTACACACCTGTGACCCTCAGCATTTGGGAGGCAGAGGCAGAAGGATTGGGAATTCCAGCTTAGCTTGGGATACATGAGCCCTGTCTCAATAGTTCAAAAGGGTGTGTGTGTGTGTGTGTGTGTGTGTGTGTGTGTGTGTGTGTGTGTGTGTGTGTGATATTTAAACATATACTTCACCAAAGAAGATATATAAATAGCAAGCAGTCATAAGAGAAAAATGTTCAAGATTGTTAGTTACTAAGGAAATGAGAATGAAAACTTCAACAAGATCCCTACTCTGCTTTGCTGATACTGTAACAAAATGCTTGACACAAATAACTCAAGGGAAAAAAAGATTTATTTTGCCTCACAGTTTCAGAGGATTTGGTTCAGGCTAACTTGTCTCTGGGTTTCAGGGCCCACTATGAGGCAAAGTGGTGGGAGGTGAGACTAAAGGTTTCAGATCATGGTGAACAGGAAGTAGGGAAAGGAGCAGCTGATAGAGGGTGTTGGAGCAAAATGTAGCCCCAGGTTTATACCCCAGGATCTTCCACAACCTCCCAAAAAGCCATTCAGAGTTTGAGTATATCAACAGTGACTAAACTATTTACCAGATCAGAACCCTCAGGACTTAATTAACCCGGAAAAAGTGATTACATCTGGGGGTGACCGAATACTTTATAAACACCCTGGGTGTTTGTTTGTTTTTTCCCTGAGACAGGGTTTCTCTATGTAGCTTTGGACCCTGTCCTGGAACTCACTCTGTAGACCAGCCTGGCCTCGAACTCACAGAGATCTGCCAGCCCCTGCCTCCCTAGTGCTGGGATTAAAGGTTCGAGCCACTACCACCTAGCCCAGGTGTTTTTTTTTTTTTATTTAAAAAATTATAGCCAGATAGTGGAAGCACACTGGAGATTGTGTGTGTGTGTGTGTGTGTGTGTGTGTGTGTGTGTGTGTGTGTGTGTGTGTGTGTGCGTGTGTGTATGTGATATATATGTAAGCCTGAAGAGGGCATCAGATCCCCTAGAACTGTACTTACAGGCAATTGTGAGCCACCCAAGACAGGTGCTGGGAGTTGAACTCAAGTCCTCTGCAAGAGCAGTATGCATTTTTGCCCACTGAGCCATCTCTCCAGCCCCACTAGGTATTGATTTATCCTGTGTATGTGTATGTGCATGTGCCTGGGTGTATGTAAGTGCACCATGTGTGTACAAGAGCCCACAGAGGTCAGAGGAAGGTGTTGGATCCCCTGGAACTGAAAGCATAGGCAGTTAGGAGCTGTCATGTGGCTGCTGGAAGTAGAACTCAGGCTCTCTGCAAGAGCGTTAAATACTCTTAACTGCTGAGCCATCTCCCCAACCCCAGGTTGTCACGCCCACCCTTGACCAGCAAGAAGATGCAACACCGAGGAACCTTCTTCACACAGTTTAATCGGGAACCTTGATTTACAGTGAATGGCGGCCCCGAGTAGAGTAAGACGGGGCCTGATATAGTCTACATCTACCAATAACCTAACCCTACGTAGCGCGCCAGGATAGGTTGTCTCCAAGCAGAATTAAGAGGATACATGGCCTTTACCAAATTAGGAGTTGTTTACCACAGAGAGCACTGGCCGGCGGAAGGCGGAAACCGGTGCCATCTTTTGGGCGCGGTACTTTGCAGCTCCCAACACCAGGTGTTTTTAATCCAATCAAATTTGCTATCATAGCATCTAAATGGCTAAAAGGAGAAAAACAAAAGACAACTGAGCATTGAAATTGGCAAGGATCTGGAGACACTGGGATTGTCATGCACAGTGGGTCGAAGGTGAAACTACTTGAGAAGTTTTGTAGCTTCATAAAAAGTTAAACATGCACTTGTTGCACACTAACTATTGTCCTGTGTGTTGGTCCAAGGAGTGGTTTGATACTAAGATAAATGTTCATAGCAGCTTTATTTGAAAGAGCAAAAAAATGGAAGCATTTGGAATGTTGTCAATGTGCAAATAGACACATTATAATGTATTCTTACAAAGGAATACTATTCAGCCATAAAAAGAAAGGAGTTATTGATACACTTAGCAACATGGATGACTCTCAGAATACTGATGATGAGTAAAAGAAGCCAGCCAGCCAGCCTGTTGTGAAATACATGTTTAACTAGGTAACGGTGTGTTTTTTTGTTTTTGTTTTTGTTTTTGTTTTTGTTTTTCGAGACAGGGTTTCTCTGTGGTCTTGGAAGCTGTCCTGGAACTAGCTCTTGTAGACCAGGCTGGTCTTGAACTTACAGAGATCTGCCTGCCTCTGCCTCCCGAGTGCTGGGACTAAGGGCGTGTACCACCATTGCCCGACTGTGTTGCATTTTTTTAATGCTGCATTTATTTAACTATGTAAAGATGTGTTGCAGTTCTTTTACCTTGCCTGCCTAAGGCCCCCGATTGGTCTAATAAAAAGCTGAATGGCTATTAGCTAGGCAGTAGAGGGACAGGCAGGGCTGGTGGGCACAGAGAATGAGTAGAAGGAGGAATCTAAGCTCTAGAGAGTAGAGGATGAGGGAGAAAAAAGGGAGACACCAGCCAGCCAGACATGGAGGAAGCAGGAAAGTAGGACATATAGAATGAAAGAAAGGTTAAAAGCACTAAGGCAAAACGTAGATGAAGAGAAATAGGTTAAAATAAGTTATGAGACCTAGTGGGACAAGCCTAAACTATGGGTGAGCATTCATAGCTAATAATAAGTCTTCTTGTCATGATTTGGGGACTGGCAGTCCGAGAAAGCCTACTATACCAACCTAATAGGCATGTAGACAAAAAAGAAACAGTAGTTGTAAATTAATCTGCAGCTACAGGCCACAGGCTAGTGGTTGTGGTGCTGGGGCTGGGGCTTACAGGAAGAGGGGAAATGGTATTCCCAAGGGGCAGGAAGAGGCTGTGGGATGAAGGATCATGATCACTATGATGGCCTTGTGAATGTACACATAAACATTATCGTATCATAGATAGTTTTCAAATGATAGATATCTTCGGCTTATTTCACATCAGAAGAAAATAGTGAGACTGGCGAATGTGTGTGTAGTCAGAACATAGAAGATTTCAAGGCCAGAAGGAGCAACATGGATGACCTCAAGATGAGAGGCAAGTGTCCAGGAATTTCAGGCAGGGTTTTGTGGAAGGATCTGGAGCATAGATAGGAGACCTTGCAGTGGCCCTATCAGAGAGTGAGGCCTATCAGAGAGTGAGGCCGGATGCTACAGCTAAAAGGAAGCAATGGGAACCATAATGATCCAGGGTCCTCCCACCAGTCCTCAGCTTAGTCCTTTGATAACTTTGGGGCAAGGAAAGCCTGGGGCTTGAAAAAAACAAACAAACAAACAAACAAAAAACACATCATTTCTGCTTCTCTCTGGTTTCTCTTTGTGGCAGTGTCCTGTGATCGAAGGTCTTTCTGCTGACTGCAGCAGGAGCTGCTCAGCTCTGCTCACCTAGCAGGGAGGGGCCTGGGAGGTTGCCTCTACACCTATCTGGCCTTCAAGACAGCAAGGGCCCCAAGAGACTTAGAGTTCTTCCTGCCGATGCCAGGGGTGCCTCTGTTACCTTGTGCAATCTAGGAGCTGGAGTCCAGTGTCTAGAGTCAAGTTCTTTTGTCTGCTCTCAATTCTGGGTGTAATGTAAGCCACACATGTCACCATCCTTCGGGGCTTGATTAATGAGCCTGAGGTCAATGTCCTGTGTACTTTCTTACATCTTGTCCCACCTCAGTTTACTCCCTAAGGGTTGCAGCTGCCACCATGCCCTGATTAATCTATAACCCCATCAGATGACAGAAATCTAAAAATAACTTTGGCTGACTGGCTGGTTTCCTGTATGTTAAGGCAAGAGACCAGGGCTTGTCCTCTTGCTGGTCTTGCAAATCTGGATCCCGCTGACTTGAGTGGCCCTTAAAGTATAAGCACAGGGTATTGAGGAAAGAGGAGAGAGAAGAGGGGCCAAAGAGTACACCTAAACCAGAGAAAAAATTTAGTGTCTTGTGGAGTGATTTAACATCCCTAAACCAGCTGGGTGGTGATGGTGCATGCCTTTAACCCAGCACTTGGGAGGCAGAGGCAGGCAGATTTGTAGCACATGCCTTTAATACTAGCACTTGGAAGGCAGAGGCAGGTGGATTTCTGTGAGTTCAAGGCCAGCCTGGTCTACAGAACAATTACAGGACAGCCAGGGCTACAGAGAAACTGTGTCTCCAAAAATCAAAACAAAAGAAAACCTACCTGCATGTTATAAAGAAAGGATATTACTGATAGGAAAATGCGCTATCTTTATTTTTTTCTGTGAATCTAAAACTATTGTAAAAATAAAGCATATCTTAAAATACTATATATCTATTTTAAAATACTACTGTATACTGCTTTATAATATTACTTTAAAATACTATATATCTCAATTACAGTGGTGTAGTAAAGGCTAGAGAAATGGCTCAGTAGTTAAGAGCTATCCCTGCACTTCCAGGTGACCTGAGTTCAGTTTGCAGTACCCATATACACAGTTCACAACCTCCTGTAACTCCAGCTAATAGAGATCTGTCACCCTCTTATGGCATCTGAGAGCACTACATGCAGTTAGTTAACAGACATGCGGGGAAAAAAAAAATCCCATACACATAAAAATAAATAAAATTTTAAAACTAACATTTTTATAAAAGTTACTTCTAAAGCTCCAACATTAAAAAGACAAATGCCAAAACGCTTATTAATTTAACATTGAATTTAACTGAAGATCTATCTTTGGCTAAATTATTGGTATTCATGTTACTGCCTTCATTACCTCAAAGACAGTGAAATAGGTTGAAGAGGGTTTGGATTTGCTACCAGAAGAGTCTGAAGAGAGATTTGGCAGTCACTAGTTGTGTGACTTCGGATTTCAACCTTGGAGACTTACATTTCCCATTTGCAAAATAGAGATTAGCAACTAACACAGACTCTAAATTTCAACTACTCAGAAGGCTAAGAGAGAAGGGTCACTTGAGGACAGGAGTTCAAGATCAGTGTGAGCAACTTAGAAGGGCCTTTCAGAACAAAGAGAAAATTCAAGCCAGGCATGGTAGTGCACTAGGCAGACAGGCAGAGACAGGTGAATCTCTGTGAGTTCCAGGACAGCTAGGGCTGCCATACAGAGAAACCCTGTCTCAACTCTCACCCCCACCAAAAAAAAAAAAAAGAAAAAAAAAAAGAAAAAAACAAGCTAATGTAGGATATTTGAGAAGCAAAGGTGGGTTAGTGGGTCAGTGGGACGTACTGAGGTAAGATTGAAGTGTCGGGTTCTAGCCTCTCTCTCCAGTATTACCGGCTGTGGTGAAGGATAGAAGTATGATCGTCTCTCGGGGAACAGCCCAGCTGCGCAGTAAAAGGATAACCATAGTCACCTATTTCACGTCGGAGATCAGAAGATCCCAGTCACTGCAGTGAGACTGGGAGAAGAGGCAGTGAGTGTCGTGACTGCTAGAAATAGACTCATTTGGCTGGAGAGATGGCTCTACTGGGAAAGTGCTTCGAAGCAACTACTATGTTCCATTCCTTAAACCTGTGTTTAAAAAGAAAAGCCTGGGTTGGGTGGTGGCGGTGGTGGCGGTGGCCGCGGCAACAATGGTGCACACCTTTAATCCGAGTACTCAAGGCAGAGGCAGGGAGATGTCTGTGAGTTTGAGGCCAGCTGGATTTCCAGAGCAAGTTCCAGGGCAGTCAGGATGAGAAACCCTGTCTTAAAAAACAAAACAAAACAAACAAAATAAAAGAAAGAAAAGCAAAGCCTGGTGTGGGGGTGAACATTTGTAATCTCAGTGCTGAGAATTCCTGAGGCTTTCTGGCCAGCCAGTTTAGCCCAACCAGCAAGCCCCAGGTCCCAGTGAGAGACCCTGTCTCAAAAAACAGGGTGAGAACCAGGCATGGTGGCAAATGCTTATGGTGCCAGTTCTCAGGAGACAGATGGACGTCTGTAAGTTATAAACCAGCTTGGTTTACATAGTGAGTTCCAAGACAGCCAGAGCTACATAGAGAGACTCTGTGTCAAAACAAAACAAAACAAAACAAAACCCAAACAAAACAAAACAAAACAAAAAACAAACAAACAAAAAAAAACCTGGGCAGTGGTGGCACATGCCTTTAAGGCTGGCACTTGGGAGGCAGAGGTGGGTGGACTCTGTGAGTTCAAGGCCTGTCTCAAAAAACAAAAACAAAAGAAAGAAAGAAAAGAAAAGACAAAGAAATCAAGCAGAAACAAAATTAGAGGAGAAGCAAACAAATAAATATTTTTAAAAATAAATTAAAAAAAAAAAAAAACAAGGTACACAGGTCCCGATAGACAGCACCCCAAGGTTGATCTCTGGCCTTCACATTTAAGTGCACACACATGAACTTGAGTACACACACACACACACACACACACACACACACACACACACACACACAGAGAGAGAGAGAGAGAGAGAGAGACAGAGACAGACAGAGACAGAGACAGAGACAGAGAGAGAAACCTTAGTTAAAATGACAATGAACTATTATTGGTCATGCTATTTGGTGAGAAACGGGACAGAAGATTCATTTTGCCAAAATGGTTTCTAAATGCTATTGTTTTGTTTAGCACTATGCTGGAAGAAGGAAGGAAAGGTTACACTGTGGTAGAACAGTCAGGTGTTGCCAAAGATCTGATTTATAATTCAACCACACTTGCTTGCATCTCTGTCTTTCTGATAGTAATAGTTCCTCTCGCTGTATTTACCATTCAGGGAGAAGGAAACGAAGAGGTTCCCTGAGATACTCATCTATGAGAACACAAGAGGCTTTTTGTTGTATAACCTCAGAGGAATGTAACCTTTAACTACAAGTTTGGGATAACCAGAAAATTTGCAAAACGTATTTATTATGACAAACTGTATTTGTCTAGGTAGACTATAAAATATGCTTGTTGGAGGCAGCTGAATTTGCCCACGTGATCTGCAAAGAACTCAGTGGTTTGGTGATAATTATGGCAACATTTTGTAATGAAGTGTTTCCCAAGCAAAGACAAGCGAAGAATTGCTGGAAGACCTGGAGAGCTGGCCCTGAGGTTGGGAAGTAAGAACCACAGTAACCTTGTGGCCTACAGCTACCCTGGCAATCACCTCTCTACTGCAGCTCTGTGGGAGTAGGTGATTCTGCTGCTGCTGCTGCTGCTGCTGCTGCTGCTGTTGCTACGGAACCGGAAACTGGAGGCCTGGCCCTGCTGCCACCTCTGCTACCACCTCCACCACCTGATGCTCCACTACCTTTGCTTTCTTTCTAGATTTAAATCTAGATTTAGAATTGGTGACAGTGCAGCTAATTGGATGCACACAGGTGGTTTGAATAAGGATGGCTCATACATTTGAATGCCTAGTCACCAGGGAGGGGCACTATTTGGAAGGATTATAAGGATTAGGAGGTGTATGAGGACTTGTCGGATGAAGTGTGTCACTGGGGTGGGCTTTGGGGTTTCAAGAGCCCAAGCCAGGCCCAGCCTCTCTTTCACTGCCTACAGATCAGGATGTAGCTGTCAGCTACTGTTCTAGCATCTGGCTGCATGTTCCCCACCATGATGAAAAGTGGACTTTTGAACCTCTGAAACTGTAAACAAGTCCGCAGCTAAATGCTTTCTTTCATAAGAGTTGTCTCCATCATGATGTCTCTTCAAAGCAATAGAACAGTGACTAAGATAGGTGGTAAAATTGTTTTAGCTGCAAAGGAGTCTGGGAATGTAAATGTCTGGCAATGGTAGCTTTTTATTCAGTTTTGAGAGAGAGAAAGGAGTGTGTTTGTATGTGTGTGTGTGTATGCACACTCTTGTACACATTCACCCACAGAGGTCAGAGGAGGACATTGGATCTCCTGGAGTTGTGAGTCATCCACCAGTGTGGATGCTGGGAACTGAACTATGGTCCTCTGCAGGAGCTGTGCTCTTAACTGCTGAGCCACTCCTCCACCCCCACCCAGTTTTAGCTTTTATGCTAGGGAAAAGATTGTAATATTCACTAGGACTGTTAGGATAGAGTTTCAGATATAAGGAATACTGGAAAATGGTTTCAGCACATAAGAGTTTCCAAATATGAGTAGCCAGTAAAAATGTCAATCTCAGAATGTAGTTCAGTACTAGGGGTGGGTACATAAAAGTTCCTTGTATCTTGTTAACTCCAACTGTCTTCTTAGTCTGTACCTTTGTCCCTGAAAAGTGAAGGTTGGAAGAGAACATGACCTCACCATTCTCACTGGATCCTGACCTCACATTCTCAGTATATGGACACACACAAGTCTTAAATGAATTTGCAGCATTGCCAGACTAGTCTATCCACTTTCCTCAGAAGGTCTCTGTTATTTTCTGAGCTAGCCTTTCTTTTTTCTCTCTCTACAGATCTTCCACATGGCCCCCTCATCCAAATGGTGCTTTAGTGCCCAGAGGAAGCAGAGGAAACCAATGAGGTCTGTTGAAATTTTCTCTTTCCAACAGTACAATCCTTCCATTCATTTTCTGTAACTCATCTCCTCTCCCCTACTCGGCTTGTGCCTGTAATCTCCCCTTTCATACTGTTCTGGATCATTCTACTGGCATTAACATATCTCTTAATATCCCTCATGACAAAACCATAAACAAAACAGAAGCTTGCTTTGAGCCTGTGTCCTCTTCTACCTTCTCACTCTGTTCTCTTTCCCAACAAACTTTGTCATTCAGATGATCTATTCAAACTCACACTCTTCATCTCCAACTTTGCCTTCAATTAGGCTCTTGTTTCACTATTTAACCAAGGTCACTAATGTCCTACATCTTGCCAAAGCCAAGGTTTGTTTGGTTTTTCTGTTGGCGTCTTATTGAACTTCTTAGTATTTGAGACTGCTGAGTGCTTGGTCCACACACACAGACACACACACAGACACACACAGACACACACAGACACACACAGACACACACAGACACACACACACACACACACACACACACACACACACACACACACACACACACACGTGCCTGCACACACATGTATGCACACTCTTTTGTCTCTCCTCTTTCATCTACTTGGCCTCCTGAGAATTCTGCCCAGTTACTTCTCTCCTCTATTTGTATTCTCTCTAGGTAATTTCTTGTCTCTTATTTTTTTCTCTACAAATTTTATCCTATTTATCTTCCACTTATTTTTGAAAATTTTCAAATTTTCTTCAAAGCTGGAAGAATATAAACACTGAACAACACACATGCTCTTCAGTGAAACTCATCGGGTACTGATAGTTCCCCAAGATTTATATTCTTTCTTTATCCCTGCTCTGTCCTGTGCACTTAGGTTTAGCTGATACATTTCAAAACTGGAATAAAGATTTCTCCAAATAACTATATGACATCTAAGAAATAAAAGAATGAGTCTGGGGGTATAGCTCAGGGTAGAGCATGTGCTTACAAGAACTTCAAGTTTGGTGCCCAGGACTACAACAAAGAGAAAGAAGGAAAAGGGAAAAGTAATTAAAAACATCTACTACCCAGTCCACATTAAATTTTCCCCATTTTCTAAGCTGGGTGTAGAGACACATGTTTTTAATCCCTGCACTCTGGAGGCAGAGGCAGGCAGATCTCTGTGAGTTTGAGGCCAGCCTGGTCTACAGAGTGAGTTCCAGGACAACAGGGTTTTGTAGAGTGACCCTGTCCCAAAAATTCCATTTTTCCAAAATATTTATGTTATTTAATAAGTATATTAATAAATGTTAATGTTTTAAGAATTTTAAAAAATATTTATTTATTACGTAGAAAGTGTTCTGCCTACATGTATACCTGCAGGCTAGAAAAGGGCACCAGATCTTATTACAGATGGCTGTGAGCCACCATGTGATTGCTAGGACTTGAACTCAGGACCTCTGGAAGATCAGTCAGTGCTCTTAACCTCTGAGCCATCTTTCCAGCCCCCTAATTGTTCTTAAGTAGTGCTATTCCCTGGTGACTAAATTCAAATATATGAGGCTATGGGGAGCTTTCTTTCTTTTTTTCTTTTTCTTTTTTTTTTTTTTTTTTTTTTTGCTTTTTGTTTTTTGTTTTTTGAGACAGAGTTTCTCTGTGGCTTTAGAGGCTGTCCTGGAACTAGCTCTTGTAGACCAGGCTAGTCTCGAACTCACAGAGATCTGCCTGCCTCTGCCTCCCAAGTGCTGGGATTAAAGGCGTGTACCACCAACACCCAGCCTTATGGGGAGCTTTCTTAATTCAAACCACCACATCCCACTCCCTGGCCCCCAAAGGCTTGTAGCCATATCATGATGTAAAAATGCATTCAGTTCAACTTTAAAAGTCCCCATAGTCTATCATAGTCTCAACACTGTTTAAAAGTCCAAAGTTTCTTCTGCATCTGACCATAGTGGAAAAGCCAGCTCCAGCTTACAAACAATTTTCCCTTTAAATACAGTACTCAATTAGAATTTCCCCATTGTACTTGGTCCCTATTCTTTTACTGTAGACTTAAAAGCCACCCCTCCACACAGTGAGCCTTTTTTTTTTTTTTTCTTTCACAACATTGACTTTTTTGAAGAGTCTACTTGTGGTGATTTGAAAGATAATGCCTCCCCCATAGGCTCATACATTTGAATACTTGGTCCCCAGTTGGTGGAACTGTTTGGGACAGATTAGGAGGTATGGCCTTGTGGGTGTGTCACTGGGGGTGAGGCTCTTAGGATTGAAAATGATTCTGTAAGCCAGTATAGGGGCACCACAGCATTCAGGAGGCAGAGGCAGAGGCAGGTGGACTCTGAGTTCAAGGCTAACCTGGTTTACAGGTGAGTTGCAGGATGGCCAGGGCCCAGAAAACAAACAAAACAAAACAACTCTGTCTTGAAAAAGCAACAACCAAATAAGAACCTCTTTACCTCTCAGTTGTAGATCAAGATGCCTGGGCTCTCAGCTGTTTCTTCCCTCTGCCATCATGAACTCATGAAACCCTGAGTCAAATTTAACAGATTCTTATATAAGTTGCATTGGTCATGGTGTTATCACAGCAATAGAAAACTAAGATACTGCTACAGGAGGATGTGTGGAGATCAGTGATGTGTGGAGTTCACTTGGTGATTTTGCCTCTTATGGAACATTTGGCAATGTCTAAAGACATTTTTCAGCTGTCACAGCTGGGGAAGTAGTACCTGTATATAGAAGGAAGAGGCCAGAGACACTGCTAAGCATTCTTCACAGAGTGAAGGAGAATCCTACAAAGCATTACCCAGTCCAGAATATTACCAGAGAAGGTTTAATGAGGATTGGGGCTTTTAGCTCAGTGGTAGAGCACTTGTCTAGCAAGTACAGGGCCTTGGGTTTGGTCCTTAGCTCTGGGGGTGGGGGGAGGTAAAATTACAAAAAACAAAACAAAACAAAACAACAACAACAACAAACAAATGAACAAAAACTCTAATAGTAACAATTAATGGTTTCTCCTTGCCTAGAACAGTGAGAACTCAAAATGTATGACCATGAGGTCACTTACCTATGAGTCATGAGTTAGACCAGAAGCTCAAAGCCCTGAATCTGCCCTAATGCCAAAGGGGAGACATTGCAGGGGCCATCATTTTGTACCAAAGTAACAACCGATGCATCTGATCTTCCAAAAAACTCAGGACTCCAGAGATAATAGCCATATTTTCCAAGCAGACTGCTTTCAGTTGGCATGGTAACCAAATTCCCTCTCAAATCCTTACATAAAAGGAGAAATCTGAGGTGACCTAACCAGTCAGCCATTCTCTATTGTCTCTCTAACCTGAGTGCCTTACAAAGAAAAACTGAAATGGCCAATAAAATAGGCTTTGTGCTGAGGGACCACAGGCTAATCCTATTCCCTTCTAACCAGTTCTACAGCGCAGATCTTGACACTACACAGAGCCTGTCAGGATCAGCAGTCATTTGAGAGGACAGGATAGTTTTGACACCCCCATCCCCACCAAGAAACTGAGTTTGAAACTTACTGCACAGACCTGTCCCTGTTCCATGTACCTGGCAGCCCCACTCCTAAGGCTTGTGTTTATTTGACCTGGCTCGGAGCTCACCTGTATGAACGGTCCTACCCCCTGGGCATTTGCAGCATACGAGGAGCTCTTGTTTAACTTTAAGCTAGCTGGTATGGACTTGAAAAGCTTGTGAATGAGATGTCTGTAGAGGGGTTTGATAACCTCTGGTTTATGTTTGGTGTTCTAGAAGGATACATGAATATGTCCTTTGGTTCATGTGCCTAAGAAAACCCCTGAGGAACCTTCAGTGTCTCACCTCTGGCTGACCTCAGAGCTTTTCACTAGGAAGAAATGAAGTGTGTGGCAGAGTTGTCAACAGTGTTGGAGCATTGGAAGTGTGGCCCTTGTCGGCTCCAGGCATGTAAGGAGATCTCGATCCAATTATTAGCTGGTCATCAAGTTAGTTGAATGGGTACATCTCAGAGTAAGTCCAGGAGGCACATTCAACAGCAACAGCAGTGACATGTAGTGGGAATAGGGGAAAGGACAGGATAGGGGAATTTGATTTCTAGAGTTATCACTTTTTTGTTTTTTGTTTTTCTGCTTTTTGTTTTTTGAGACAGGGTTTCTCTGTGGCTTTGGAGGCTGTCCTACAACTAGCTCTTGTAGACCAGGCTGGTCTCGAACTCACAGAGATCCACCTGCCTCTGCCTCCCGAGTGCTGGGACTAAAGGCGTACACCACCACCGCAGGGCCAGAGTTGCCATATTTTATTATTTAAAATAATCAGTTTCAGCCAGGTGTAGCAGCACACACATTTAATCTAATGGGAGGGAGAGGCAGGAGTTTGAGTACAGCCTGGTCTACAGAGTTGCAGAACAGGCAGGGATACACTGAGAAATTCTCTCTCAAAATATCAAAGTAAAAAAAAAAATATTTTCCAACCCAAAATGAGATATACAAAGAAACAAAAACATAAGGTACACACGGTGGGGGCGGGGTGCAAAAAACAGTGGAGAAAAGCTGTGACTAAGGAAGTTCAAACATTGGGCTTATTAAAAGTTCTATTCTTATTTTATTTTGTTATTTAATATTTTTAGTTTGGGTCTTTAGAGACAGGGTCTTATGTAGCCCAGGCTTGCCTAGAATTCATTATGTAGCTGAAAATGCCTTTGAACTCTTTATTCTCCTGAGGTAGGGTACCATCAGATCAGGGCTATTTTATTTTACATATGGTCTCACTGTATATTTCAGGCTGGCCTCAACAGCCTATATTCTGAGATTACAATTGTATTCAGCCATGAGCAATGTGCCCAGTGGGGCTGGAGAGAAGGTTTAGTACAGTGGTTTACAATCTGTGGGTCATGACCCCATTTGGGAGTCAAATGACCCTTTTACAGGAGTTGCCTAAGACCATCAGAAGCAGACATTTACATTATAATTCATAACAGTAGTAAAATTTCAGATAGGAAGTAGCAATGGAAATAATTTTATGGCTGGGGGTCACCACAACATGAGGAAGTGTATTAAAGGGTCACAGAGTTAGGAAGGTTGAGAACCACCAGCTTAGTGATTCAGAACACTTGCTGTTCTTGCAGAGAACCTGGGTTCAGTTACAAGCACTACATGGGGGCTCACAACCATCTGTAACTCTTGTTTCAAAGGATCCAATAACCTCTTCTGGCTTCCACAGGTACTCCCCTCAATGTGGTAAACATATACTCAAGCAGGCTCACATACATACATACAAACATACATACAATTAACAACATTTTTTTTGGTTGGGGAGGGGTAAACAGGGTTTCTCTGTGTAGCCTTAGATGTCCCGGAACTTGCTTTGTAGACCAGGCTGGCCTCAAACCAAGAGATTCACCTGCCTCTGCCTCCTATGTGCTGGGATTCAAGACAAGCACCACTACACAGTGACAAACATATCTTTTTGTTTGTTTTCTTTTAAATAACTTTATTAACTTTATTTCATATGCATTAGTATGGAGGTGTCAGATCCCCTGGAACAGGAGTTACAGACAGTTTTGAGCTGCCATGTGGGTGCTGGGAATTGAACCGGGGTTCTCTGGAAGAACAGTTAGTGCTCTTAACCATTGAGCCATCTCTCCAGCCCAACAAACATATTTTTTTTTAAAAAGGGGGAAACAAATATATTCAAAGATGACAGTTAAGGAAGAAACTAACAACTGGTCAAAGAATAGATTAGTGTCTGTGGAGTGTTGAGCCAGAAATGGGACATCTACATTCTACCTTATTTCCTCAAGGTTCAGGGACCATTACCAAGAGCCACAAGTATGGGAGGACTGGAATTGAATGTTGTCTTCAGGACATGATAAGATTGCTGTACTTGTGAACTCAGAACAGCTGTAGTTGCCCACACAAGATCAAGCCAGTCAACATTTCAACATGCAGCAAGAGGAATACACAAGGCCTCATCCCTAGCTGAGGAATTACTGTTAGTTGATGGTTTAGGTGAGAGGGAGAGTCAGTTTTCTTTCTTTCTTGCTTGCTTGCTTGCTTTTTTGAGACAGAGTTTCTTTGTGGCTTTGGAGGCTGTCCTGGAACTAGCTCTTGTAGATCAGGCTGGTCTCGAACTCACAGAGATCTACCTGCCTCTGCCTCCTGAGTGCTGGGACTAAAGGTGTGCGCCACCAATGCCCCGCTTGAGAGTCAGTTTTCTTTAAGGGTGTGGTCCCTGTAGATCTACCACCCTTTAGTGGATGGTTCCACACCCACAGGTTTATGGTAGTGCAAATTGGATTTGGTGATATCTGTATCTATCTATACATATATCTGTATTTACGTGTAGGGGAGAGAGAGAGAGAGAGAGAGAGAGAGAGAGAGAGAGAGAGAACATAAAGTTGGGAGGAGATTGATGGGGAATGTACTGTGTATGTTTATCTTATTGATTGTTAAATAAAATATTGTTTGGCCAACGAGACAGCAAGTAGACGGGACTAGGAGTCAAAGAGGATTCTGGGAAATGTAGTAGAGAAGTGATGACCCAGACAGGAAATGACATAGCAAGGAGACTCATATTTAAGCGAAGGAGAACCAGAAAGGGCCCCTTTTTCCGTTTGCCTCCTCCAGCAGCAGGATGTGAGCCACCGGCAAGGAGGGACGCCAATAAGGCGTCGGATAAGATAAGTTTTGTAAAATATATAGATATATGATAATTGAGACTGAGCTAACCGATGAGAATCCTAGTCATTGGCCAAGCAGCATTGTACCTAATACAAGTTTCTGTGTATTCATTCATTTGGGCCTAACTCGGGCGGGTGGCTGGCGAAAAGCTCACATGTGGCAGTGGGGCTCAGTGGCTTTTGGCAGAAAGATTTATAACAAGAGATAAGGAAGTAGGGGTGGATCTGGCAATAGTTAGGGGGAAGAGTGAGAGGCAGATATGATTGTATACATGTATGAAGTTCTCAAGGACTTAATAAAAAGCATTGTATTTTTTAAGTATTATTTATTTATGTGTGTGTACATGTGCTCGAGTGTATGTGTGTGCACCACATGCATTGCATCCCCTGGAACTGGAGTTACAGACAGTTGTGAGTCACTAAGTGGGTGCAGACAACTGAACCTGGATCCTCTGTAAGAGCATAAGTACTCTTAACCACTGAGCCATCGCTCCATTCCCCAAAACATATATTTAAAAACCATTATTAAGCCAGGCTTGGTGGCACATGTCTTTAATCCCAGCACTCTAGAGGCAGAGGCAGGCATATTTCTGAGTTCTAGGCCAGCCTTGTCTACAGAGCAAGTTTTAGGACAGCCAGGACTACACAGAGAAACCCTCTCAAAAGTACAAAACAAAAGGAACCATTGTCAATAGGGGACACATGTTTTTAAGGACTTGGGAATATGAACAAAGACTATGAATGATGAGACTTCTTGGGTTGCACAACTATTTGAAGCTCTATTTTAGTTTAGTAAAGCCCAACCCCTAAAGTGTTTAATATGGACTATGGTTGTGGTCTTTCAGAATATTCCATCAGAAGGGAATCTGAATTTAGCTATTAGGTTTGTGGCTTTTGGTTAAAGAGTAGCAATGCCTGAGATATTTGGAAATGTTTCTCTGCAGTCACTCTGTTTATTATATTTCTTTATTACTTGGTCTTTACCTCCAGGATTGTTCCCAAAGCAATGAAGAAATACCTCAGTAATTAAGAGCACTTGTTGCTTTTGCAGAGGACCCAGGTTTGGTTCCTAGAACCCACACAGCAGTTCACAACTGTCTGTAACTGCAGTTCCAAGGGATGCAGTGCCCTCTTCTGGTCTCTGTGGGCACCAGACACATACATGGTGCACATATATACATGTGGACACCCATTTATACACATACTTTTTTTTTTTTTTTTTTTGGTTTTTTGAGACAGGGTTTCTCTGTGGCTTTGGAGGCTGTCCTGGAACTAGCTCTTGTAGACCAGGCTGGTCTCGAACTCACAGAGATCTACCTGCCTCTGCCTCCAGAGTGCTGGGACTAAAGGCATGCGCCACCAATGCCCGGCCACATAAAAATTTTAAGAAGAGTTTGACATTAAAAACAAATGTCTAAAACCCAAGAGTAAACCACTTCTAAGAAATGAAAGCATGAGAATGACACCTCACAGAAAGAGATCAATAACAAGATACCAGCCAGGCACGATTGCACACACCATAATCCCAGCATTATGGAGGCAGAGGCAGGCATATCTCCATGAGTTCCAAGCCAGTCAGGGCTACACAGTGACACCCTGTCACCACAGAGCAGGCTGAGAGGTGGCTCAGTGGGGACAGTGTTTGTGTGCTGGCAGTGCCAGCACAAGGCCCTGGGTTTCACTTCTAGAATTTATGTAAAAAAGTTGGGTGTGGCTGTACAGTATTGTAATCCCTGTGCTGGGGAGGTGGGAAAGAGGGGAATCCCTGAGTTCCCTGGCTGGCCTGTCTAACCTACATGGTGAGCTTCAGGCCCGAGAGACACAGTCAAGGTCAATGGCTCCTGAGCAATGACCCTTGAGGATACCTGCTTTCCCACATGTGCCACACCCACCACATACACAGACAGACAGACAGACAAGATCACTACTGAGTTCCTGTAATCAGTGTAGAAACAACATAAATTCCATCATAAGAATCAATAGAATCAACTTGAGGTCCCCAAACCAAAACCTGTACAATATGGTCAATTGATTTTTAACATGGACATCAAGATACTTCATTAGGGAAAGTCTCTGTCTCTTTAACAAATGGTGTTAGAAAAATCAATATCCACATGTTACACAATGAAGCTGGACTTTTACCTCACATCAGAGGCAAAAATCACTGAAAATGGGGTCAAAGACTTAAAGAAACTATTGAACTCTGTGAAGAAAACATAGGCACAACTTTGAATCAGTCTGTCAATTCGATCTCTCTCTTTCTCTCAGTTCAAATTATCTTTGAATTCAGTCCTCTGGATTCAGGCATTCAAGGGCTGGGATTATAAGCATGCATTGCCATACCATACCCACTCCAGCCATTTTTTTCCTATATATACATTAATAGTGTAAGTGACCGAAGAAAAAGTATGTAAGTGATGACTTGATTGAGATGTCCCTTGTAGATCTTGGCCATCAGTTGGTGAAACTGTTTGGGAAGATTTAGGAGAAGTAGAGGAGGTGGTGTTGGAGGAGGTTTGTCAGTGGGGGTGGCCTCAAGGTTTCAAAAGCCTTCCACCATCCCCAGTGCACTCTCTCAGTTTCCTGTTGTTCGAGATGTTTCTCAGCTGCAGCTCCACTCTCACGGACTCTAATCCGCTGAAAATAAAAGCCCAAAATAAATGCTTTACGCTGCCTGGATCATGGTGTCTTATCACAGCAATAGATATGTAACTAAGACAATATATTGGGCTTTATCAAGTTAAAAACTTTCATTCTGCAGTTCTTTAAGTGTAACTCTGTGGCAGAGCACTGGCCTTGTGTGGAATCAGTCCTCAGTGGAGGATGCTGACTGTGGGTTGGATGTTGCCAAACCGTAAACCAAGGCAAGTCTTTCCTCCTTTAAGGCTTTTCTCACGTGTTTTGCCACAGTGATAAAAGGCTGATAAACACTGTCAGTTGAGAGGCATTAGGGTCATTTCCTTATGGCACAGTTGTGATGTTAGTGAGTGAGCTTTTTTATATGGGATATGTTTTCTTTTCTTTCTTTCTTTTTTTTTTTTTAAAAAAAAAACCTCAATTGTACTTTTTCTGTGAGAGTGGTTTGCTGGCATGTATGTGTGCCACATGTTTGCAGTTCATAGTGACTAGTAGAGTTCATCATATCCCCTGGTATTGGAGTAATGGATGGTTGTGAGCCACTACTTGGGTCTGGGAACTGAACCCGGGTCCTTTGCAAAAGCAACAAGTGTTTTTAACTGCTGAGCATCTCCCCAGGCTCTGGCACATATTTTCATTTCTCTTGGGTATATAACTGGTATATAGCTAGAAAAAATATATATTATAATCACTGGATCATTTAGTAACCATGCTTAACATTTTGAGGAACCACCAAACTAGCTTCCATAATATCTGTAAAATTCTTCTGCCTCGGGCTGGAGAGATGGCTCAGAGGTTAAGAGCGCCAACTGCTCTTCCAGAGGTCCTGAGTTCAATTCCCAGAAAACACATGGTGGCTCACAACCATCCGTTATGAGATCTGGTGCCCTCTTCTGGTGTGCAGATATACATGGAAGCAGAATGTTGTATACATAATAAATAAAATCTTTAAAAAAATAATTCTTCTGCCTCAGCCCCATGCTACTGGACCAGCTCTAATGCCCCCATTTTAAGCTCATAACTGGCAAAGAGCCCTGTCTATATCATTTTCTTTCCATTTCTGTGACCAAAAGAAATTCATGGAAGAATGTTTATTTTGGCTTACAGTCCCAGAAGTGGGGAGAGGCACAGTAGCAGGCTGAGAGATGTTCAACCACCAGGAAAGAACAGAGAGAGCAAACAGGGTGTGGTGTGAGATGAGAAGCCCTCAAATCCCACCCACAGTGATGTATTTCCTCCAGCAACACTTCCCAAGGTTCTTTACCCTTCCCTAATTCCTCTGTCAATTTGGGACCAGGTGTTCAAATAGCTAAAGCCATGGGGGACATTGCTGACACTGCCACACTGTCTCTTTTACCTAACTACATCAAAATTTGTGTCTCTCAGATTTAAAGTCAATCTTCCATATCCATGGGCATTGGCTCCAGAGTGCCACCCCAAATACCAAAGGCTGGACATACTCAGGATCCTCACATTTAAATTCACAATGCTATTGTTTGATTATCCCTTGGACACCCATGTGTTAAAGGCATGGTTGCCAGATCAGAGGTTTTTGGGAGATAATTTAATCCTGAGGACTCTGACCTAATGGATGGGCTTTTTGATTGATGGATTCATAATTTGTCGGCCTTATTGGGAGGAGGTGGAAAGATGGGAGTTGAAGGCTACTTGGAGGAAGTAGATCATGGGGTCATAGCCTGGAAAGGATATACCTTGTCCCTAGCAATTTCCTAGCTCTTTTTCTTTTGGTTTATCAGCCATGTGGTGAGCAGTTCTGCCTTGCCATGCCCATCTGCCATGATGCTCTGTTTCACCACAAGTCCAGAAACAAAGTCCTGAGGCCTCAGGAACCATGAGACAAAAGAAACATTTCCTTCTTTTAATTGTTTCTCTAATGTTTTGCTTGGGAGTCACCACAGCATGAGGAACTGTATTCAAGGATTGCAGCATTAGGAAGGCTGAGAACCACTGCTCTAAGTTATCTTTAAACCACTTACAATTCTTGACACAATGTAAAGACTATAAAGTAGTTGTTGTACCATATTGTTTAGGGAGTAATGATAAGAGAAAAAGTCAGAACACATTCAAAACGGATGAGTTTTCCCTCAAATATTTAGTTGAATCTTAGAAGAAGACTCCATGGCCATAGAAGAGCAATTATGTAGTTTAAATGGATCCGGATGTTAGCTATTGCATTGCCAGCACCCTAGAAAGGTAGGCTGTTAAGAGTCCTTCCTGAGGCTGGAGAGATGGCTCAGAGGTTAAGAGCACCAGCTGCTCTTCCAGAGGTCCTGAGTTCAATTCCCAGCAACCACATGGTGGCTCACAGCCATCCGTAATGAGATCTGCTGCCCTCTTCTGGTGTGCAGATATACATGGAAGCAGAATACTGTATGCACAATAAATAAATAAAATCTTAAAAAAAAAAAAAGAGTCCTTCCTGATGACTCTGTACTCCCTCCTCACTTCCAAACCATCTTTGTGGTGGCCATTGTTCTGTGATACTCTCTCCCTATCTTTTACAGTTACTGTTTATTCACAGTGCTTACTTTTTCCTGTTTTGGAACTTTGCATAAGTTGAATTGGAGGATTTTATAATTTTTTTTCCTCTCAAAATTATTTTTATGAGGAACTGGGTGTTGTGGCACACGTGTGTGATCCCTAGAGGCTAGTGAGGTCTGCAGCATTTGAGGAGCGCCTGGGTTTCGTAGTGACTTCAAGGCCATTTTGTACTGTGTGGTGAGACTCTGTGAAAAAATTCATTTGCATTGACTATGTGACTGTAAGCTTATTTAATTAAAATAATTGGGGCTCAGTGGCAAGAGCACTAACTACACAAGAATGAGGACCTGAGTTCAGATCCCTGAACACATACAAAAGGCTGGGTGTGGCCATGTGTGCCTATAACTCTAGTGCTAAGGAGTTGTGCAGATCACTGAGCTTGATGGCTGCTGGTGCAGATCAAAAATGGAGAGCTCCAGATTCAGTAAGAGATCCTTCTTTTTTGTTTTGAGGGAGTAAGTAGAAAGTGATAGAGGAGGGTACCTCATATCCTCTGGCCTTCACACACACACACACACACACACACACACACACACACACACACACACAGGAACACCCACCCTGAGATGGTTCAGTCATTAAAGTTCTTGCCGTACAAGCATGAGGACCTGAGTTCAGATCTGCAGAACCCATGTAAAATGTGTACCTTTAATCCCAGCACTAGGGAACCAGAGACAGGCATTTCCCTAGCCTATCCAACCAACTTATGTTGGAAAGTTGAAAGTTGCATTAATGAACTTCAGATTCAGGGAGAGATCTTGTCTCAAAAAAAAAAAAAAATAAAGTTGGACTACGGTACAGAAACCAATCTGGAACTGACCTGAAAACTCCCTTATTGCTGACTGACTGGCTTTCATAGGACCAGAAAATACTGTCGCAGTCCACTGGGGGAAGAAAAATCTACCAATGGTATTACCTAGTAGTGAACCCTGCATGCTACAATACTAACTAGACAAGCAAAATGTGCCTACTAGTTAGTGTAAAAGGTTATGAAGGTGACCAACACTTTTGGGTTGGATTTGAGGGAGACCTGCTCCACAGGACAGAATTCATGCCCAGTACTGTAAACCTGGCTGAAAGTCGTAGTTTAGGAGGTCAAAGGTCATACTGTTGTCTTGTTAAGTGTACAAACTGCCTCCTAAATACTTAACGTTTATACATATAGATTATTGGTACAGTCAACTTTGGGCCAGAGAAGCTGTCTGTGCAATGGGCTGCTATTAATAATGCCAAGAGTCATAACTGGCTAAAATGCTGAGAATAAATAATTACTGAGTGCTCAGCCCTAAATGGGACATCTGTCTCACACTGTCCCTGCCCCTCAAGGCTAACGGAACATCTGGAAAGAGGGGCCAGATAGAATGTAAGAGCCAGAGGACAAGCAGAAAGAAGTGCTATGAAATGTTATCTTCTGGATTATAGCTATTATACTCATGAATTCACCTGCATATGATCAAGGAGAGAAGTCAGCACAGGGACTAGAGATGTGGCTTAGTGGTTCAGAGTACTTGTTGCTCTTCAGGGGCACTGGGTTCAATTCTCAGCACCCATAAGATAGCTCACAACCACCTTTAACTCCCAGACACTCACTTGGAGCACATTCATACACATAAACTGAACTAAAAAGGGAAGAAAGAGACGGGCGTTGGTGGGGCACGCCATTAATCCCAGCGCTAGGGAGGCAGAGGCAGGCAGATCTCTGTGGGCCAGCTTGGTCTACAGAGCAAGTTCCAGGACAGGCTCCAAAGCAATACAGAGAAACCCTGTCTCAAAAAACAAAAAACAAAAAACAAAAAACAAAACAAATAAAACAAAAAAGACAGGAGAGATGTGATATAAAGTGGGGAGGTGCTTGTAGGGAGTGGGAAGGCTGATTTGGGGGTATCTTGGTATATGATCAGGATACATTGTTTTCATGTTTGAAATTGTCAAAGAATAAAAGAGATCCTAGAGATAGCCGGGCATTGGTGGTGCATGCCTTTCTTTCTTTTTTCTTTTTTCTTTTTTTATCGAGGCAGCGTTTCTCTGTGGCTTTGGAGGCTGTCCTGGAACTAGCTCTTGTAGACCAGGCTGGTCTCGAACTCACAGAGATACTCCTGCCTCTGTCTCTGGAGTGCTGGGATGAAAGGCGTGCACCACCAACGCCAGGCTGGTGCATGCCTTTCATCCCAGCACAGGGGAAACAGAGGCAGGCAGATCTCTGTGAGTTGGAAGTCAGCCTGGTCTACAGAGTGAGTTCCAGGACAGCCAGGGCTGTTACACAGAGAAGCCCTGTCTCAAAAAACAAAACAAAACAAAGGCTATAAAAAAATAATATGAAACTGAGAAAGGTACTTGAGGTAGATTTCTGACCTTCATACATACACATGTACCTGGAAACAAGTGAACAAATATACACACAATAATCACACATACACAAATTTAAAAGTCAGATGTGGTGGTGTACTCCTGTAATCACAACACTCAGGAGGCTGAGGCAGGAGGATTGCTGCAAGTTTGAGGCCAGCCAGGGATCCAGTTTTGCTGTCTCAAAACCAAAACCAAAACCAAAGAAGACAAAACAAAATCATCTCTGTTGATGAGCATTTGGGTCATTTGTTTATTTGTTGTATAATGAAATATATTGCTGTGAATATTCTTGTACATGTTTCATTGGGATCGCATGCAATGTAATTGACAAGTTACTGTTTCATGCTTTATTTTACAATTTCCTTCAGACAACAACAATGACAACATTTGTAGCTAATGATGGCTTTGAGCATCTGTTAGTTTTCTCTAGTTTATGTCTAGGAGGGGCAACTGATGGTTGGGCCATAGGGTTCAACTAAAAAATATGAGATGGGACTGGGGTGTATCTCAGTTGGTAGAGTGCTTGCCTAGAAAACACAGAGCCCTGGATTTGTAATCCTATCATTTGGGAGGCTGGAGGATCAGGAATTCAAGCTATAAGTGAGTTCAAGGCTAGCTTGAGCTACATGAGAACCTATCTTTTTCTTGCTTTTTTTGTTTTTTTTCAAGACAGGGTTTCTCTGTGTAGTCCTGGCTGTCCTGGAACTTGCTTTGTATATGAGGCTGGCCTCAGACTCACAGAGATCCACCTGCCTCTGCCTCCTGAGTGCTAGGATTAAAGGTGTCACCACCACTGCCTGGCTAGAACCTGTCTTGGGGGGGGTGATGTAAATAACTCTTGATCCTTCTAGCTTAGGGGGCTCTGGGTGTCCATACTAGATGTCTGATCAATTCAGAGTGACCTTGGTCTTGAGGATTGGGCTGCAACCCTCATTACCAACAGCAATAAATATGCTACTCATTCAGTGGAAGGAGTCCCATCTGTGGAGGACATTAGCATCTGCTATCTTTATGGTTACTGCCTCCTATTAGTCATTGCAACAGGACAGATGATTACCGAGTTGCCCTATTCAGGCTAAAGGTCTTCCAGCTGAGCAAGGATTTGCTCACCCAGGTAGGTCAGATATAAGGGGGTGGGTGGAGACAGGCCTTGTTTGCTCTGTCGAAGGCATACAGGTCATCTGGGGATGTTCATTGTTTAAAAGTCTGAATATGAACTCTCCCTTAATGTTAGTAGGACCTGAGGCAAAAGTACAAATGGATGACTGCTGAAATTATTTAAAATTACAAACCTTTCTAATGAACTGTGAGCCTTACTGGAGTCTAGCCTTCTGCTTTGACTAATGTGCATCATGATGGTTTGAATATAGACCTTTGCAAAGACCCTTGAGCAGACTTGAATTTAGAATTCCTAGAATCAAAATAAATAAAGCAGAAAAAAAAAAAAAGAATAGGACTTGGTGGTCCAGCTCTGAAACCTGGGCTTCTCCGGAAGCTGAAGTAGGAGACTATGTTTCAAAACAAAAAATAGAACAAGAGCTATGGATATAGCTGAAATGTGGAGTGCTTGCCTACTGTGCTTAAGGTTAAATCCCCAGGACTGCAGCAGAAAAAAAAAATAAACAGAATAGCAGAGATTCCTGGACTTTGGGGGTATATGCACTTGAATAAGGTGGTGAGAGGAGCTCTGGCTACTGGCCCATGGCTTGGCTTCCTTCTCTCACCTGCCTTGCAACCATGAACGATCTGTGAACATGCACAGCAGCTCAAAAGTCTAAGTGTTATGCCACCTCCTCCAAATATAGCTGCCCTTTGGTCTACACTGTCTTAAAGAAAAAGGAGATACCAAAGCTTCGGCCACGCGGGGAGGGAATTCTGGGCTCACAGGAAGGCAGGTGGACTTGGTCTTGAAGTGCCAGACTGTGTGGACTCCTTGTCCTAGAGAGGCAGCAAGGTGTGAGCAGGGCCGGAGAGGATGGAGCCTAGGGCTGGCTCTCCTGTTCAGGTATATGGGCGGCGACGGTACTTTCCGTATGTAATTTCTCCTCTCTAGTCATGAGTGCAAGCGCTGCATCTGGCTATATTTCCAGCAGCTTCCCTAGGCTGGGCACATAAAAGTCAGACATAGTGGCTTAATGGAAAGTACACTGGCTTGCACATCAGAAGACCTGGGGTCCACTCCAACTTGTGGCCATAACAAGCCTTCCTATTTTATTGCTTCATTTAAACTTTTCTTAGCTACTGTACTCATCAAAGTTGTGATATTAAGGGACTCACTCTCTCAAGGTCACACAGCTAGGCGAAGGAGCGGCTGGGCTGGCGTGCACCACAGATATATTTATTTATTTATTTTTGGACTGGGTTCTGGGAGCCAGGAGCTTCAAGAGTCCTTGCCTTTCCCGCCAGCAGCCTCCTCCAACCCTAGATCTCATCAGCTTCCCTCTGATGCTCAATCTGCGGACCCCTCCTCCCTGGTCTCCCTCCCTCCTGAGGCCCCGCCCCTCCCCTTAGGGCCAACGTCACGTGCCGCCCCATCCCCCCGCGCCTGCGCACTGCTTATTTCCCGCTGTCAGGATGAGGAGGCGGAGGTCGGCGCTCCGGTCCGTCTCTGCCCGGGGCTGTGGCGGCGCCGGCGGCTCCAGCCTTAGCGGTTCTTCCCTGGGCGGCGGCGGCCGCGGCTCGGTCGACGCCTCCTCCGCCAGCTGAGCCCGCGACAGCCCGGGACGCCGCTTCCCCGCCCATCCTTGTCCCCCGAGGCCGCCTCCTGGCCATGGCGCAGCCGGGCCCGGCTCCCCAGCCTGACGGTGAGGCGCCCACCATGGCGGGCGCGGCCTGCCGGCGCGGCGTCGCGGGGGCCTTGGGGCAGGAAGGGCACGCGCGTGGGCCCGGGGTGACCCGCGGGGACGGAGGCGGGAGCGCGCGGGCGGCGCGGGCTGGGCCGCCGGGCTGGGAGGGGGCGGCAGGCGCGCGCGCGCGCGCGGGCGGCGGCCCGCGGGAAGGGCGTGGGGAGCCTGCGGGGAGCCGGTGGCGGCGGGGGAGCGCAGAGAGGAAGGTGCGGTGGGATTAGCACGTGGGTTCCGCCTGCGGGGAGGATGGAAATCGAGAACATGTGCTATATTCGTTAAAAAAAAAAAAAAAGAAGCGAGCCCTCGTCTCGGTTGTGGCGGTGTGCCCTCTCGCCCCACCTCCGCCTCCTCAGGCCACGTTCCAGCGCTCTTTGCACCGTGTGTTGTGACTTGTAAAAAGTAACTGGGATCGGTAACGATTTGGTAGCATTCTTTGAATGGTAGTGTAGCTTAATGGTAAGTCCGGGCACATTTCTTAGTCCCTTAGGACCTCACTTTCTGACGCACGCACGAGGAGTGCTTGATCCATGCCTCATTATAGAGAAAGATGGGCTAGCCGTGGGCTACGCGATAAAGATGGCAACATTCGTATGTAAAAAGATAGCTTAGTATTGTTTTGAGAGTGTTAGGAAGGAAAACGGTCTGTGCTCGAGAAAGCCAAAGTCAAGGAAATCAGTCTTTTCCCTTTAAAATGTCTCTCCCTTTCAATGATGGGGTTTTACTTTGTTGACCCTGTTGGCCTGAAACTCCTGAGCTATCTTCCTGCCTCAGACTTGAAGATGCAGGACAAACTCTCTTTTAATAGTGCTCATATTATATTTTTGGAAGGGAAAAAAGGCCTTGTCCTAAATAAGCCATAATGGCTGTTAGAGCCCTTCATGACCTTTCAGCGGACTGAGCTATGTATGCTTCAGAGTTTTGACCACATTGTTTCAGATTTTTTTTTTTTTTCCTCAACCTGGCGTTATGTTTGGAAAGAATGACCTCGGTCCTTGGCAAGATCTTATTGTATCTAGTTGGGAAAGTTCTTTCAGGTGTATTTCTATAATCGGCCTTTGTGCTTAGCATCTTTACCTGTAAGTAGAATGTTGGGATATGCTCTTGGCACAGGAGGTACTTCACTTGGTCTTTCCTAAGACTAGTCTCTCTTGAAATAACCTTTCTGTTTGTTCTTGCTGTGGGGGAACTGGAAACAATGTTATCAGATTTTAAAGCTCTAGCTGCTCTCTGGAAGTGTGCTCCAAAGCCTGTTAGCCTCTAGTTTTGGGTTTTGTTACTTACCTGGACTTTTAACTTCTTTGCTGTTTTATTCTTGTGGAAGAGATGGTGGGCTGTCAGGAAACAGGTATGTTTTTGGACCTTCTTTTAATTCTCACCTTTTGTATTTGGTGTCAGGGAAGAAAACTTTACAAACCCTCTTTGTTACTGCAGACAGAGGCAGAATACAGAGAAAGCTCTGGCTTCTGGTAGGTATGCTTAACTGGCTGCTGCCTTTTTTTGCCTCCCATGGACAACTCAGGTGACATGAGTCTGGACTCCACATTTCTGACTCTTTCAAGATATGAAATGGTCTTCCCTGCAAATAGGCAGAAGTGACTAAGCACTTCACAGCATCGAGGAAAACATTAGCATTGAGGAATCTCATATTCTTGCCATTCCCAGTTCAGGGTTATTTCCCATTTTTCAAATCTTAAGACTATGGGGTGAGATTAAGTTTACTTTGTAATTGCTTTTTAATTGTAAGTTAATGTAAATGGGTGACCATAACTATCATTCTCAAAAGGAAAGAGAATTTGGTATGTTTGAGTTTTTTGTCTCAGTGTCTGCTTAGAAGTTCATCTTGGGGAATTAGTTTTTTTTTTTTTTTTTTTTTTAGTTGGGTTCATATTGATAACTTTAATTAAAAGTACAGTTGAATTTCAATATCTCCAAAGGAATTGGAGAATTTCTTTTCATCAAACAGACAGTAAAACATTACTATTTAGTACAATCATCTTGGATTTTATTTTGCTTTCCCATCATTTCAGAAGGAGTTGCTGAGTCTTTTTCTTTTTGGTATACTTTGCTTTGTTTTTCATGAGGATATGATATATTAAGAAGTAGATTCGTATGCAACTGGTAAAATTCAATGTAGCCATTTACATTTTTTATTTCATAGTTTTTGAAAGTTTTGGTTTTTTGGTGGTAGATTTTAATGGACAAATGTCAATTGATTAAATTATTGACAATTTAAAGACAAGTGTAAGAAATTCTCAGATTTCTGTTTAAGCTAAACTATCTTAGAAGAATTTTCCTGCTTTTGCTTCACTAAAATTAAATTTTTAAAAGTTACTTTTATTTGTGTGTGTGTTTATGTGTGTATGTACACAATCTACATAGGTGCGTGGAGGTCAGAGGACAACTTGTGGGAATTGGTTCTCTTCACTCTGTGATTTTTGAGGTCGTCAGGCTTGACAGCAGTCACATTTATCTGCTGAGTGATGTCACTGGCCCCTTTATTTTGTTTTTATATAATGCCTCTATTTAAAAAAAATTGTATGTTAGAAAAAAAGGATTTTGAATGTTTTCCCATAAAGAAATGATAATATTTGAGGATACAGGTATGTTTAACTTAATTTACACATTTTATAATATATACTAACTTCTAAACAAAGCCTCTGCCCAGATGCTTTTATTTTATTTTTAAAATTTATTTTTACATGTATTTTGCCTACATGCTTGTGTGCTATGTACATGTTTGGTGCCCTTGGAAGCCAGAAGAGGGTGTTGGGTCCCTCTGGGGCTAGAGTTACAGATGGTTGTAGGCCATCATGTGGGTTCTGGGAATTGAACCCAAGTCCTCTAGAAGAATAGCCAGTGCTCTTAACTGTTGAGCCATCTTTCCAGCCCTCCATTGATACTTTATATATTAGAAAAAAAGATTCTTTTTTTTTTTTTTTCCCTCTCGAAGCATGGTTTCTCTGTGGCTTTGGAGGCTGTCCTGGAACTAGCTCTTGTAGACCAGGCTGGTCTCGAACTCACAGAGATTCACCTGCCTTTCTTCTCGGGATTAAAGGCGTGCACCACCACGGGGGGGGGGGGGAGGGGAGGGGGTGTATTAAGTAGAAGTATATTTTCCCCATCTTTCAGAGGTGAGATTTCTGTTCTGCCCTTTATTCAGTTATACAGACATGTTGTCTTTAATCCTTGAAATAGATGGGTATTACATACATAGGCCTGCAACTTTCTTAGCTCACTTAGATGTTAGTGTGTGTGTGTGAGAGAGAGAGAGAGAGAGCGAGAGAGAGAGAGAGATGCCATAACCACTGAAGGTGGTGCTATCTCAAGGAATCTTCACATCAGTGAGGGGGATTAAACATGCTGGAGTGACAGTACATTAGAGTCAGGATTCAAACACAGCATCTGATGCCAGGACCCTCTGGTTTGTTTACTAGATCACAAGGACCTTTGTCTGTTTATAGCTCTGCCTTGTTCTTATTAAAAGTCTATTCCATCATGTGTGTGGCATGAATGATGGATTTGCTTGTTTTTCTTCATTATTATTTTAATGATTTTTTTATTATTACTTGTTTTATGTGTACTTGTATTTTGCCTGCATGTATGTCTGAAGAGGGGATTAGATCCCTGGAACTGGAGTTACAGGTGGTCATGAGCCACCATGTGGGTGCTGGGGATTGAATCCAGGTCCTCTGGAAGAGCAATCAGTGCTCTTAAGCATTCAACCATCTCTCCAACACTTATTTTTATTATTGAGACAGGGTCCCACTCTAGTCTAGCTGGCCTCCAATTCATGGTGATCTCCTGCTTTTTCCTCTGGAGTATTGGGACTATAGGCGTGAGACACTCTGCCTGGCTGTGTTCCCACTGGTGGGCTGGTTGGTTGCTAATCTCTTTATTTTATAAGCAATGTTAAAATGATGTACTTTTTTTCTATTGGGATTTGAATCCAGGACTTTTTGCGTGCTAAGCAAGCACTATATTACTGAACTGCAGCTCTAGTTTCTTTTAACTTTTGAGACAAGGCCTCATTCTAACGTGGCAGACCTTGAACTTGAGATCCTCCAGCCTCAGCCTCCTTAGTAACTGGAATTGCAGGCCTGCACCACTAGTACTCTTGATTTTATATCTATGAGACTACTGAGTTAAAGGACACATTCTGGTGAATTTAAATGTTAAAGCTGCTGTTAGCTTAAGCTAAAAAAAAAAAAAAAGTATCAATTTACATACCTGTCAAGGTATATGAGAAGGTAGATTTTCCATTAAAAGTTTATGGGTGTCTGTTTTAAATTTGTCTTCTGATAGTATTTTTTTTTTTTTTTAAAGGCTATTTTGTTGTTTCTGTCTGTCCCGTCTGTCTCTTTCTTTCTCAGACACTCTTGCTAGGTAGCTCAAGTTAGTCATGGATTCACTGTGTAGTTTTGGTTCATCTCAAACTAACATTAGTCCTACTTCATATCCTAAATGCTGGGATTACAGGCATTCCCACCAGATCTGAGGTATTGTTCAATTAGCACTTAGGTACCTGGGCTATGCCAACCCTTAGTTTCTAAGAATATGGAG
The DNA here is from genome assembly GCF_003668045.3 of Cricetulus griseus. Taxonomy (NCBI): domain Eukaryota; kingdom Metazoa; phylum Chordata; class Mammalia; order Rodentia; family Cricetidae; genus Cricetulus; species Cricetulus griseus. Next base: position 84,673,911 of record NC_048600.1, read on the forward strand.
ATAAACCAAACCAGACCCAGTCTCTGTTCCTAGGTAGTCATTTAGTCATTAATTAGACCGTTCCACAGATGGTGTAAAACCATTTATTCAACTATTACTAATGTGTACTACTTGCTAGGCACAGTTCTGGCAATTATAATCCATCGGTGAACATGACAGGTATTAAATAGTCCTGCTCAATGAAGGGAGAACAGGTACTGAACATACACAGGTTATATAGATTCTTAATCAATAAGTGCTCTGTAAAACAGAAGAGCAGGGTCCAAGGAAGCATTAGGATAGTTTTATTTATTTATTTTTACTACTTATGTGTATATGTGTTTTTGGGGTCGGGTAGGTGCATGTGTGTTTAAGTGCCCAGAAGCCAGAAGAAGGTGTTAAGAGTCTCAAGAGCAAGAGTTACAGACAGTTTGAACTACCTGGTGTGGATGCTAAGAACTGATCCTGGGTTGTCTGCAAGAGTAACAAATGATCTTAACTGTTAAGCCTTCTTGCTAGCCTTGGGGTTGATTTTAAATGAAATGGTTGTAATAGTGATACTCTGATACAGACGTTCAAGAGAGGTAAAATTTGTGCAGAGACCTAAAGGAGGAAGTGGAATTAGCCATGAAGCAAAAGCTTTGAGGGAACATACCTGACATATTTGAAGAGGCCATTGTGATCGGAATGATGTTAAGAGGGTGAGGGATGAGAGTAGTCGTGTGTGAGATCACAGGGAGGGTGGGGAGAGGGCAGATTTTGTAGGGCCACAGAAACATTTTAAAGATTGGCTTTCACTGTGGGTCCAGCTCTGTGAAAATGAGCAAGTGAGTCAGTCCTTTTCACTATGGGAAACCACTGAAAAGGTTTTAAGCAGAAGAGTGAGATGATTGGACATAACCAAAAGTGCTGGGCATGGTGGCTCAAGCCTGTAATCCAGTACTAGGAGGCTGAAGCAGAAGGATTGTCACAAATTTTGAGGCGGGCCTGGGCTACCGAGTGAGAACCTGCCTTAAAACTGAAAAACCAACAATCCACCGAGTTAACAAAAACCACAAACACAAGCCCACTTTGCTTTGGTTGCTGGATTAGCAATAGGGTTTTAAGGAGGCAAGGGAGGCCTGAATTCAGGAGAGGATGATGGAGTTTGGACTCAGATGATTGATGGAAGCTTTATTTTGAGATAATAGCCTGTGGGGTTTGCTGATGGCATTGGATGTTTGACCACTGGTAGAGGAGTCAAGGAATCCCAAAATTCTACCTGAGGATCTGTGAGGATCTACAGCTCTATGCATTTAAGGCATTAGGCCATTTACAGGAGGTGGTCCTGGTGTTGTCTGATGGGTGAGCAAGAGTCCCTTTCTTGGAGCAAGCAGAGAGAATGTATGAGGTGTTAGTGGAATGACCTGGGTAGTTTTATCTTTAGAGATGAAAGTGATACAGTTGAAGGGTTTGAAGCAGATAGATGACAAATGGTGGCTTAAAAAGTAGATTGACTCACTTGTTCATTTTCACAGAGCTGTAGAGTGAACCCAAGCTCTTTGTGTATACTAGGCAAGTGCTCTGTCCCTGAGTCTTAGCTGATTATGTTGTTTTCAGGTATGGCATGTTTTTATTTCTTTACTTTGTTTTTTATTACAGTATTTAATGGTTTGGGGTATGTGTGCATAGCACAGTGCTTCTCTGAGAGGTGGTTTTTAGGGACCAAACTTAGCTAGCTCCCTAGGCTTGTATGACTAGCTGCTTCATTCACTGAACCATGTTGCTGGATCTAATTGATTAAGTTCTTTTTGTAAACTGACCATTAAATAATTTTCCCCATTGAATTATCCTTGTTAATTTTTTTTTTCCTGTGTGTGTGATGTATATGTGTGTATCTGCAGGTGCATGCGCACATGTGCATGGATGTCAGAGATTGACATTAGGTGTCTTTTTAAGCCTTTTTCCACTTTATGAGGCAGGCTCTCTCACTGAACTTGACACTTGCTGATTAGAACTGAGCAGCTAAACTGAAATTGGTTCGACTTCCTGGTCAGGAAGCCCCAGAGATCCTCCTGTCTTTGTCCCCTAAGAGCTGGAGTTACAGATGGGTATTTCTGTCTTGCTTTTTGTGGTGGTGATGGGGAGTCCTCCTGCTTGTGTGGCAAATACTTTACTGACTGAACCATCTCAGCTTTCTTTTCTTGTCAGTTTAGAAGAGCTTGCTATAAAGTATAGGTTTTTGCTATGTATTACATATTTTGCTCTCCTAGTTTGTTACCTACCTATTTTTTTTTTATTTTACAAAAAGCAATTTTTGTGATCTGAACTTTTTTTTTTGGTTTGGTTTTTCAAGACAGGGTTTCCCTGTGACTTTGGAGGCTGTCCTGGAACTAGCTCTTGTAGACCAGGCTGGTCTCAAACTCACAGAGATCTGCCTGCCTCTGCCTCCCGAGTGCTGGGGCTAAATGTGTGCGCCACATGAGCCCCTTCCCCCTTGCTTACTTTTCATTTCTTACACAAGCAATTTATTGATAATAGGCGTTACAGATGTTACAGAATACTTCTTATGGAACATAAATCAGTGAATACAAACGCCATGAAGAAGAGGCAACTTATCTGAGTCATAGTGGTATTTTCAGCATAATACTTGGCCTAGAGTAAATGTGAACAATAGATATTAAAAAAAAAAAAACTGACATGAGAACAGCCAGTTATGATAATGTGGTCTCACTTTCTCGTTCACAATATTTTGATTAGATATAGTAGAGATATCTCGTACCATCCAGAAAGTTAGGTAACAAAGACCCTTCATTCACTATATCCTATTTCATATTGGAGAGGGTGAAACATGAATACAGCCTTGAGAGTTATGAAGAATTTTTGACAAATGGAGAAGTTCATGGGTGCTGCAATGTACTAAGATTGAATTATGGAGAAAGAAAATGTGAACAGTTCAGTAATGAATAAGGAGACTGAATCAGTTAAAGTCTGTCACAGAATAAGCCAGGCAAAAACTCAACACATTAGGTATATAATTAATAACATAATAACCACCAATTTTGATAAAATTCACAGCTAAAATCCTGAATGGGAAATGTTGAAACTGGAAAAAGACAATGATGTCCATTTTATCACTTCTATTTGATACAGAATGGCAAGTCCTACTGAGAACATTTAGGTAAGAGAAAGCAATAAAAGGAAGATGGTAAACTGTCTCTCTGACTGGAATACCCCCAGAGTATTTTGGTCCCTCAAATAGCAATATTCAGAGGTTGAGCTTTGTAGGAAATGGTTGGATCATAAGGTTTTGCCTTTATCAGTTACTCCACTGAAATGTTCACAATTTATGGCATCTTTGGGAGGTGAAAGAACTAGGAGATGAGGCCTAGTTGGAGGAAATAGGTTACTGGGAACATGCCTTTGAAGTTTCATCTCAAAGTTCTTCCATTTATTTGCTTCCTAGTTGCAGTGAAGTGAGCAGCTTTCTCCAGTCATACCTTATGCCATAATGACATGGCCTAAAATCTGAAACTGAGCCCAAATCAGTCTATAAACACTTCCCCTAAGGTAGTTGTCACATTGACAGAAACTTCACATATTTAGAAAACTCTGAAGATGACACAAACATACATATACACAGTGATACCAAACAAATTCATGTGGAGGACATAGAATCAACATAATAGAAGAGAGGGTGGGGAGCTAGCTCAATGAGGGAGCATGTGCATTTGAGGGATGTTGTAGATTTAATCTCCAGCATTGCAAAAATAAACAGGTGAATAGGAAAGAAAAAAAACAAAAAACTTCTTACCTGTAAAAAGAAACCTATTGTGTTTTTATGTATTAACTTTCCTCTATCTTGGAAAAAGCAAATTCCACTTATAATAGCTATAGGTGATAGTAATAGCAAAGGAGGGGTACTAGCTAAAGCTAGAATTTGCCGGGGTTGGTGGTGGTGCACGCCGTTAGTCCCAGCACTCGGGAGGCAGAGGCAGGTGGGTCTCTGAGTTTGAGGCCAACCTGGTATACAGAGCAAGTGCCAGGACAACCTCCAAAGCAATACAGAGAAACCCTGTCTTCCGCCCCCCCAAAAAAACCTAAAATTTACACATTGATGAAAGAGGATACAGATAAATGAAAGTGTCCAGAGTTCATGGGCTGGAAGGATTAACATTGTTAGAAATGTCCACACTGAAAAAAAAAAAAATCCAAAACAATAAAACAATTCTGGCAGTGGTGGTACACATCCTTTAATCCCAGCTCTTGGAGGCAGAGACAGGTGGATTTCAGTTCAAGGCCAGCCCTGGTCTACCAGACAGCCAATGCTATACAGAGAATTCTTGTCTTGAAAAACAAAAATTAAAGACAAACAAAAATGTCCACATTGCTGGAAGCTATCTAGTGATTCTTTGTAACCGTCAAAATACCAATGGTGTTAAATTAGAGAAATAGAGGGAAAAGGTCTTAAAATTTGCAGGGAACCTGTGAAGTCTCTGAGTATCTAATCAGTCTTGAGTAAAAAGAAAACCAAGTAGCATCATCTTACCTGATTTCAAAATATACTACATATTGGAACCTAGGCCTGCCACTTTACACTGGTCATACTTAAGGCCGGTTTCCACAGCCTAAAGAGATAAGGCCACACCTACCTGAAGCTTTCAGGAAAGAGTTAAGAAGTTGTGACTTGACAGCTCATTGTTTATATCTGATTCTTTCATGCTCTTTGTCACGTGGCCTGTCTTGAACTAAATCATGTGATGTAGCACTTCCACCAGCCTCTAAAATGCTATATGTATATTTAAAAAGGCAGGGGTTTCTTCAGGGTTTCTCCCTGGAGAGGTTCCTTTGACTTACCCCAACCCCATCCCCCAGTGGTGATTATCTCTTACTCTATTTTTTTGGCGGGAGTTGGGGGGGTGGGTGTTGAGACAGGGTTTCTCTGTGTTCTGACTGTTCTGGAGCTCACTCTGTAGACCGACTGGCCTTGAAAGTGCTGGGATTAAAGGCGTTTGTCACTGCCACCCGGCCCTCTTACTCTTTTTTTAAAAAAGATTTGTTTGCATATGAGCGCTCATGCTTGCAGTGCTGCAGTCCCTGGAGCTGGAGTTATATAGGTGGTTGTGAGATGCTAGATATAGGTGCTGGGACTTGAACTTGGGTCCTCTGCAGAGCAACAAGTGCTCTTCAACTTTTTTTTCTTTTCTTCTTCTTTTTTTAATGTTCATTGTTGTTTTGCCTGCATGAGGTGTCAGGTACCTGGGATTTACAGGTACCTGGATTTACAGACCATTATAAACTGCCATGTAGGTGCTGGGAATTGAACCTGGGTCCTCTGGAAGAGCAGCCAGTGCTCTTAACTGCTGAGCCATCTCTCCAGCCCCTACAGCTAGTGCTCTTAACTGCTGAGCCATCTCTTGCTCTCTTCTCAATGAACCTTTTCTCCAGGTAGTAAAGGGAAATATCCTTTTTTTAAAGGCACTGTCATGACCTCTTGCATAGTTTGAACCCTTATCTTTCCAATGGGCTTCCTTCTACCTTGAGCCCAGATCATGACCTGGAGGCCCTTTCTCCTAATAAACCTCATTCCTTAAGGGTAATTATATATTCTTTTCTTGTGCCATCTGCTTCCACTCCAGTATTATATTTAACATTACAAAACTATTGTAATTAAATTGGCATGGTACTAACAGAAAACACCCATAGACTTGGGATGGATGTAGGTTCTTGCCTAGCATGTGTAAAGATTTGGGTTCAATCCCCAGCACCAGAAAACACAACAAATCAGACACAAATAGATCATATTCTTAAATCCATACTCTTATGGCCACTAAGGTGCTATGATCATAACACTGAACAAAAGATGGTTGCTTCAATAAAAGAGGCAACTGTATATCATTATGCAGAGGAATAATTAAATCCTATGTGACACCAAAAAGAAACATAAACACAAAGTAGATCAAAGACCTAAATGTAAGATGAAACTATGAAACTGCTATAAGAAAACTTAGAAGAAAATACCCATGTTTGTCAGGGCAATGATTTGTTTGGGATATAACCTCAAAAGCACAGGCAACAAAAGCAAAAGCAGACAAATGAGATTAAACCTAACTAAAAACCTGGTGCAGTAAAGGAAATCAGTAGTGTGTAGAAGGAAGTTTACAGATGGGAGACAATATCCAGAAGTGATGCATTTGGTTGAAGATTAAAATTCTCCAAATATAAGGAGCTTAGTAGTAAGAAAACAACCTAATTAAAAAGGGGGCAAAAGTTGGGTTAGAGAGATGGCACAGTGGTTAAGTGCACTGGTTGCTCTTGCAGAGGTCCTAAGTTCAATTCCCAGCATCTACTGGGCAGCTCACAGTCTGATGCCCTCTTTTGGTCTGCAGGCATACATGCAGACAAAGCACCCGTATGCCTAAAAAGTAAATCTTTAAAGGTGGGGGGGGGGCAAAATATTTGAACAGATTTTTATTAAAAGAGCACATACAGGTGGCTGATGAAAAAATTCTCCGTATTACTAGTCATCAAGGAATATAAAGAAAAAAATCACAATGAGATAACACTTCACTTTAGAATGAGAGTTCACAAGAAGACAAAAGGTTATAAATATCGGGCTGTGAAGAAAAGAAAATGCCTACTCACTGTTGATGAGAATGTAAATTATAGCCATTATGGGAAACAGCATGGATGTTCCACATGAAGTTAAAAATAGAAGCACCACATGATAACTGTGTGTGGTGTGTTTATCCGAGGTAAATGGAATCAGTATGTGAAAGAGATAGTTACATTATCATGCTTATTGCAGCACTCACACAACCAAGAAATGGAGTCAACCTATGTGTATATTAATAGCCTAATGAGTAAGGAAGATATATGCATGTTGAGACGTTAAAAAGGAAATTCTGTCATTAGTAATAATAAACCAACTTGGCATTATGTAATATCAAATCCAGGTATATGATTTTACTCATATGTAGACTTCATAAAAGGAGAGGGTAGAATTGTCACTGGGGCCAGCATGAGGACTCAGCAGGTGGATGGCATAATTTTCATCCCTGGGACCCACATGGTAGAAAGAGAGAATTGACTCCCCAAGTTGTTTTGACCTCTGCACACGTGAGCTATGACACTCATGTGTACGTGCACACACACACACACACACACACACACACACACACACACACACACACACAGAATAAGTTAGATTGTGATTATTAAAAGCTGCTTATGTGGGAGGAGGAGTTGATGCTAGTCAAAGGATGCATAATTATAGTCAGACAAGAGGAAGGATTTCAAGAGGTCTTTCATACAGCACAGTGATATATAGTTAATGATTTTATATAGTAGTCTTAGAAAATGCCAAGAAAGGGTTTGTAATATAGCCCATTATGCTTGCTTATCATGCACATACCCCAGGTTCAATCCCTAGCACCACATAAATGGGGGTAGGGTGGGGTGGGGTGTTGTGATTTACATTTACAGTCTCCATTTGGGAGCTAGAAGCAAGAAGATCCAAAGTTCCAGGTCATCCTTGGATTTCCAGCAGAGGTCAGAGTCAGACTCAGCTACACGAGACCATGTCTTTAAAAAAAGCACCCCTCCCCAATACTTGGAACCCAGGTTCCCGAGAGTTTTCATTTCATCTTCTATTGTGTCTTTTTTAGTAAGTAAATTTTCATGTTATAAGAAAGTACATAATTAAAACAAAGTCCCAAGTTTGCTTTTTTTTTTTTATAAAAAATATCTTCTTGTACTTTAATCTTTTGCCTAAAGGAAGCATTTTACTATTTCCCCTTCATTTCCATAAATTGCCAACATCTCTACTTTTTGCTTTGACACCTTTATTAAGTAAGGGTTATATGAGCAAAAGCATGTGATAATAGCTACCAAGTAACCAGTGGGTAGCATACACCATGTGGATATAGGGAACAGAGACGACTCACATCCTGGGTAGGCTGGAATGGGAGGGTGTGTGTTCTTTGTGCTGCTCAAAAGTGTACAATTTAAGACTTATGAGTTATTTCTGGTATTTTCCATGTGATACTTTGACCACTGTTATAGGAAACTATAGACAAGGAAAGATATACCATATTCATATTTTACTGATGTTTTAGAGTTTCAACTGTTCTACAGTCATTAGTACTTCTGAAATGAAATCTTAACCCACATATCCATGATTTTTTCCTGAAGTGGAGAAATTGTATTTTAAAGATTATATTAAAATTTAAGGCTTTTGTTATTGATTACTGCATAGCCATTTGCCTTGAAATGTACCCTGGAAAGGTGGATTGCACTAATACTAGCTCTCACTTTCATAGATGAGTGAAAGAGCCAGCTTGTAAATGGCACAACTGACCCTTAGATTCATGTTCAATCTCAGAGCTTGTTTCTTTAATTGTTTTGCCACACTGATTGCCATGTACATAATAAATATGGGGTTCTATGTTTAGTTTGAGATGGGGTCTCATTATGTATCCCTGGCTGGCCTGGAATAAACTATGTAGTAGACAAAGCTAGCCTTGAACTCTGGGAACTCTGTCTGCTTCTGCCTCCTGAGTGCTGGGAGACGTATGCCACCATGCCCAGCCAGAAGGTGATTCTTAATTGTTAACTCCTGTTATAGTTTATCTTCTCTTGTAGCTTTGAGATCTTCCCTACCCAGCAAATGTTAACATCTGTATTCTCTCCTTGAAACTTTAGTTTTTATGTTCTCATCCTTAGATATAATCTTCACCTACATGTAGGCAGGATGATAGCTATTTATCAAGATTCTAGTCCCTCTCTACCTATGACCTTGATAGTTCTGAAAAGCTCATAAATAATACATTCAGTTTCCTTGTAAATAAAATATAACCTTTGTGTTATTATTATATATTTATAAACTTCAGATAAGTAATCCCTAATGTAGAATTGATACTATAGTGTAGCCTTACTATAGCACAAATGTAGAGAGAATGAAGAATTTTACATTTTTTGTTAATTGCATATAAGGAAAATTGATTTGTCTTACAATTTAATCAAATGTGGTTCTAAAGGACAGTTTATGTTGCATAGGCGTTTGTCCTTGTAAATGATAATAACTTCAGATTATCCTAAACTAATTATATTAGAGGAATTGAGATGAGATAGTTTTGGGTTTATTAACAATTGTTTATAAATTGTGTATCTAGAATGATGGAGAAATGAAATTATGTGAGTACATTGTTTTTCACCTGATTTAAACTTAAATACTCAAACACAGAAATAATGAGATGTAAAAGTAATTAGCCTTAAACTCTTGCATTTAATCCCAGCACTCAGGAGGCAAAAGCGGGTAGAGTTCTGAGTTTCAGGTCAGCCAGGACCTGAAAGCTATCTCAAAGCTAAACCAAACTAATAAAAAAGTAAAATGCATTAGTATATGGATGTACCACCTTCCACATGTCTACTAATGTCTAGGAGTTTCATTTATAACTCTGACCCCTTTCTTGGATTTTCAATATGATGATGGTGATGATGGTGATGGTGTGCACTATAGGGCACATGTGGGGGTCAGAAGACAACTTTTGGGAGTTGATGCTGAAGCAGGGCTTCTCTTGCTCCTTCCTCTCGGTGGTATACTCTATCTGGTTGGTTAGTGTGCTTTCAACCCATATTCCTATTGCCATATATCAATGTAGGAGTGTTGGGATTATGGATATAAACAACCACATCTGGTTTTTGTGGGTTCCAGAGATCAGACTTAGGTTTGTCAGGCTTGTGTGGCAAGCGCTTTTATCCCTGAGCCATCTTTCAGCCCTTTCCTGGATTTTTATTTTTAAATATGTGCATGTGAGTATCATCATCTGAAATACTGTCTGCCTTCTTTGATACAGGGTCTCTCTTTGGCTTGGAGGTCACCATCTAGTCTAGCCAGTAAGTTGGATCCCCTGTCTTTGTCTCTCCAGCTTTGGGATTACAAGAGCACACTACCATGTCTGGCTCTTTACATGGATTCTGGGGGTTGAAAGGCAAACACTTTACTCAGTGAGCTGTTCCTCTGCCTGAAAATAGTAATTTCCTAGCTGGAATACTTCTAGAACACAGTGTGAGAGCTTGGGGGCCTGTTAACAAGTTGGGTTGTCTTGTCTGAGAGAGGTACAAGCTCTCGGAGTTATTTCTGTGCATTGAGTCTGAGAGTGAGGTTTTGAGATCATACTAGAGTAGAAGAAGCAGGCTGACTGGCCAGCAGACCAGGTTAAAGCATTTGTCACCATCACAGACAATGATGGTCAAGTTGGCCTTTGTTTTTCAGTGCTCCAAGGATAGCTACCATCATCTGAGGGACCATCTTGTCTAGTCTCTCCTTTGTCATTTTGTAAGGAGGTTCTGGGGGATTACGATTTGTGTTTCTCAAGTATTGTCTTGTGAAAAGGTAATCAAAAGGCTGTGTAGCTCTGTGCTGGTGTATTGTATCTCTGTTCCCAGAGGCACTGATTGGCATCATTCAAACTTCTGTGTCCAAGGAGCTACTGCTGTTGCCTGGCTTTGACAAATATTACACATGGGTTTGGAAGGAACTATACCCATTGTTACTTTGAGCAACTTTGCCAAGAACATCTTTGATGCTGTCTCCAAGAATTCCAGCTACCTGATCAAGTCTCCCAATCAGGAATTCATGACTATTTTGTAAAAATCCATACCAGAGTCCCTGTGCAGAGGACCCAGGTTCAGTTACGACTGAGTAACATAGGCATTGTTTTTATTGTCTTTAATTTTTAAAGTTTTTGGTTCTTTTATGCAGGTGCCAGGGATTTGAACTTAGGTTCTCATGCTTATATAGAAGTACTTTTACCTGTAAGCCATCTCCCCCACCCAAGATTTTGTTGGTTTGAGACAGGGTCCCAAAATGTAACTCGGGATGGCCTGAGCTGTTCTTTGCCTTCTGAGTGCTAGACTTAACCATGACCAGCTAACATAAAAGTTTCTCTTTTTAATTGGTTTTTCTTTTTTTTGACATGGTCTCTTTTGTAATTCATGCTGGCTTTGAACTAAGATTGGCTTTGAACTTGCTGTGTAGTCAAGGCTGGCCTTGAATTTGTACTTCTGCCTTCACTTCCTAAGCACTGGGATTACAGGCATACACCACCATGCTCAGTATCTGGGGTGTTGGTCACATCTAGGGATGTATGCATGTCAGGCAAGTATTCTACTAATGGAGCTATATCTTTAACCCAACATAGGCATTTTCATTTCTTACTTTATTTTAATTTTGTTTTTTTCCAGACTGGGTTTCTCTGTGTAGCCGTAGCTGTCCTGGAACTCACTCAAAATGGTCTCAAACTCATAGAGATCCACCTGCCTCTGCTTCTGAATGCTGAGATTAGTGTGTCCCTCTACTGCTTGACTTATTTTTTTCTAGATTTACTTATTTTATGTCTTTGAATTTTTTGCTTGCATGTGTGTATGTGCACCCTGGCCCAAAGAGATCAGAAGAAGGCATCAGATCCCCTGGGTCTGGAGTTACAGAGGGTTTTGAATCTTCATGGGAATGCCAGGAACTGAATCTGACTGAGTGCTCTGTAAGAGCAGGTAAATGCTCTCAATCCCTGAGCCATCTCTCTAGCCCCAAGCATTGGCTTTACTTGTGCTTTTTTTTGTGATGTATTTGGGCTTCCGTTATTACTGTTTGTGCATCCTTCCTTGAGCTCTGTGGTCTGCTGAGTATCTTCAGGTTCAGCTCTGGTACCTAGTTCAGCTCATCAGAATGCATCCTTACTTCCCTCAGGATGTCCTTGGCCATATGAGTTTTCCCTTCCAAGTTGCCTAGAGAATTTCTGCTCTGCCAACTCCTGATGGCAGCATGCCATGGCCTAGGCTAATGTGGACAGGAGCTTCTTTTCCCAGTTAGGTGTGGCAAATGTGTGGCCTGGCTGCTTGGTCCACTGTTATGGCTGGGCATATTCTTTCTAGTCTGTTTTAAATTATATTTTTACATGGTTCATATTGGGCCATAAGTAATTTTGTATTTTGTTCTTTTTATTATATATTTTTTGGCTTTGGTAATCCATTAAATGGATATACCTAACATACCTAATAATTTCATTTTACGCTTTTTCTCCTCCATTATCCTCCTTCCCTCCTCTCCTTTCCTCCTTTCTTTCTTACAAGGTCTTACTGAGTTGCCCAGCTTGGCTTGAACTCCTAGGCTGAAGTGGTTTTGTCTTAGCCTTGTGAGTAGCTGAATCGTGAGCACATACCCTGTGCATGGCAGTAGTTCGTTTAAAAATCCAGTGGCAAAACAAGTCAAGACTTGTGGGTTTTAGGTACTGTTCAGATTCTTTCCCCCCTCCTGCATTAATGTTCTGTAGCTTGAAATGGGTATCTTTGGCTCTTGAGGGAAATCTTTGAATAAAAATTTCTGGTTATAGTAAGATTTGACCCAGATTGCTTTTTTCCTCTTTCTCATTTTTGTCTCACTGAACTTAGTGAAGTATTTTCTTTTTTAAGGTATATAGTAGGACACAGCTTGGTTTTAAGTTATTGTTCATTCTTTCATATCAAAATTAGGGAAAAGTAAGCTAGACAAGGTGGTGGTGGCCCACTCTTGCAATCCAGTACATGGGAGGCAAAAGAAAGAGGACTGGGAGTTGAGACTGTTTCAGTAAACACCAGTAAAACTAGGAAAGGTCAAATATGTAAGAATTACTGGATCTTTTCCTTATTTATGATTTTACCTCCCCTTCTGTATTGTTATTGCTTAATTCAGATATTTTTGAGTAACTGACAGTCATTTTTCTTTTTGGTATTTAAAGTAGCTGTTCTGGTGAAAAACCTAAACAAACAAATAAATGGAGCCACAGAGGCTTGACATGGTGGCATGGGAAACACCTTTAGTCCAAGTACTTGGCAGCCTGTGGCAGCTGAATCACTGTGATTCAGTCAGTGGCAACATAAATTCTAGATTGGCCTTGGTCTAGGCTGGCTATATAGTGAAACTTTGTCTTTTCCCCTCTTCCTGTCCTTAATAAATAAACGAGGTAGCTTTGGCATCAGATGATTTCCTCCTTAGTACTCAAATGCAGGTAATAATGTATGAGCTGTGTTTGTGAAAGCTGATAAACTAAAACTCCATGCGACTAAATCTCCCAAAATTCCATACTGTTGAAAGCTGGTGTTAACACTAGTTAGTTTGTGTGTAGCAGGGAAGTCAGGATGGAACTTGGTGAGAATCATGAGGTTAGGAGTGACTTTTAGTCTTTTGTGGCTACAGAGTGACTTGATCTCTGTATTTTTTTTTTTTTTCCTTTTTCTTTTTGAGGGGTGGGGTGGTGTGGGTTTTGAGAAAGGGTTTCTCTGTATTGCTTTGGAGGCTGTCCTGGAACTTGCTTTGTAGACCAGGCTGGCCTTGAACTCAGAGATTTGCCTTCCTCTGCCTCCCGAGCGTTGAGATTAAAAGTGTGTGACACCACTGCCTGGCAATCTCTGTATTTCTTTACTCATTATTTAATTTTAATTTTAAAATGACAGCTAACATTTATCATTTTTTCCCTCCGTTCCATGTTACTTTTTGCACTATATGTTAGTCACTGTCAACTATTTAATCACCATGTTAGGAAAATAATATAGCACTTCCATTTGATGAGCTTTTTAGTTTGATTTGTAGTTTCCTGTTAATATATTATGATATACCTATTTGTAAACGTCTGACTGTCTGGGGTAAATTGACTTTTGTAGGTGTGACGGTAAAGGCATGCCTGTGAAAATGAGTTATTTTGACTTTTCTGTTTTGTAGAAATGTGATATGCTTAGAGTACTTGATAGATTCTGTTGAAAGTTACACAAAAACAGAATTAAAATTAAGGACTTATTGGTACACCATCAAGGGTTATGATTCCTGGAATTGTAGTCTTTCTTAAAGAGTGAAGAGAGCCATTTAGACTTGTGGGTGTGGACTTGGATTTGAATTGTGTGGGTCAGAGCCAGGGTGGAGTAGGGAGTAGTGGAAGCACAAGGGTTAGCTGAAAAAAATAAAAAAATAAAAAAATAAAAATTTATGTGAGTGTATCACTCTGTAGTCCAGGCTAGCTTCAAACTCATGCTACTCCTCCTGCTTCAGACTCCCAGGTGCTGAGCTTATAGGTACAAACCACTATGCCAGGCTTTGGCTGTAGTTTTAAGGGCTGCTTTTTTGTTGTTGATTTGTTAGTCTTATTTAACTTAAATATAATGATGAATGGCATGAGCCTCTATACATGTGTGTGGTTTGGTGAAGGTATGGATGGGATAGGATATAGGGAAGAATGTGAACAAAGGGTCCTCTTTCTCTTTTCATTTATTTTAAATTGCTATATTATGTAATATTTTAAAAAATATGTACATTGTAACATTTTGAAGTGCATGTACATTATGGAATGGTTATTTCCTTCATTTTCAGAAGCCTTGTTTATTTTTGTAGTAGTCAGTAGTGCCAGTAATTTTAGTGTTTTGTGGGAGAGCTATTAATTTAACCATTGGGATTCAGCAATAAGTACTAGTAGAAATAAGGCGCTCAGGGACTGAATTTCCTTATGATTTTAGATGGTAACCTCCCCCCCCCCTTCCAATGTTACCTTCATGTGTTTTACATGGCTGGCTTATGATATAGTCTACCTCCTTTTTTACAAAAAAGAAAGAAGGAAGGAGAAAGTTTTTAAATGGTCAGGTGTCATTGTCTGACTGTAGGTGTACCTTAAATGACTCTCACATGGTCAGGTTGTCATTATCTGACTGTAGGTGTACCTCAGAATGACTCACATGGTCAGGTTGTCATTGTCTGACTGTAGGTATGGCTCAGAATGACTCTGCCTTTAACTACACAGAGCTCAAAGCAGCAGTCTTCCATCTGGCTATGAGTTGTTCTAATATTTTCGAATAGTGAAGCTAGCCTAGGGATGTGGGAACTAACTAATATAAGGTTTAGTTTGGTATTTGTTAGAGAAATACATCTGTATTGCAGAGAACTTTGAAAAGAAAATGAAGGAAATGAGCTTAGTTCTAACCATTGGTATACTTTTCTAGTCTTTTCTATGTGTATAATGAAATCAGCTGTGAATTTAGCAGTGGCTTGTGGGTAAAGAGTGGACTTCAGAGGTAATCCTGGATCTTGGTTATAATGTGGGCAGATCCAACTGGATAAATATCTCCTGTAGGGATTATATTGATAGCCTTAAGGCAGAGTCAGAGGTTTGTGTTTTGACCAAACAGCCCTGGCCTTGAACAGAATAGGCAGTTTTAGTGCCAAATCTTGAGCCCCTAAGTAAGGAATATGTCTATACCTTGCCAGACTATGCCCAACACTTACTTACCTGAAAACTGATGTGCTAGTATTGGAGCTCTAACATAGAACCACAGGTTTGTGTCCTTTCCATATGGTCAGAATTTCTATATAATGTAATGGAACTTCTAGGACTGCAAGAATAGTTTCAGTTGTTGTGGCTGTCCTAGCCAGGGAGCCCATTAGGTTTTGCTCATAACAAAGAAACAGGAAGTAGCAACATTGACAGTGGGGTTAGCTGCAGGATAAGTAGCTTAACTAAGTCAATATTTAATAATGCCAACTGTGGCTTAATATTCTGTCAGTGTACTAAAGAGCGTTAGGAGTTCTTGTATTGAAATTGGCTTTGTTCTCTGTGATTCTGTTTCATTTTATATGACTCATTCACAGTATGTGTATCAAAATCTAATAGATGTGTCTGGCTTCTTTTAAAAAAATTACAATTTCCTAGAATATAATGGATTTCAGCTTCCCTTCTAGTTTATGTGTATATAGCAGTATGGAGCTGGATGACTGTTTATTCTTGAAACTTATATATAAACAAATTTATTATTTGTTAACTAGTATTTATTTTTTCAGTTTCTCTTCAGCAACGAGTAGCAGAATTGGAAAAAATTAATGCAGAATTTTTACGTGCACAGCAGCAGCTTGAGCAAGAATTTAATCAAAAGAGAGCAAAATTTAAGGAGTTATATTTGGCTAAAGAGGGTAAGTTCGCCAGTCTCTTTCCCAACTCCCCTGCCAAAACTGTCTTATATGTTAAGTTTTCTGATAGTACAGTGTTTGTTTGTGATTGAATAAACCATGAGTGTATTTGTGTGTGTGTGTGTGTCTGTGTGTGTTCTAATAAAAATAATGCTTTTTGGAACTAGGGTTCTCAGTAGACTTGGGGAGGAAGTAGAAAATGCATCATTAAGGTTTGTTTGTTTCCTGACTTTAATGATATTTAGTTGTAGTTGGCTGCTCTTAACCCTTGTGTTATAGTCCCTGGCTCTGTTGTGTAGAAACTGACATTTCACTGTTAAGTACCTACTTTGTCGAATACATTGTATTTAAGTGCTGGGCATACAATGGGAGCAAAATTCATGTGGTCCTTTAGGTGATTGAACTGAGGAGGAAAACAGATGTAGAGTCATTGTGTTATCAATTATTAAAGATGTGTGTTTAAGTAAAGTAAATCTGGTGGGAGATCTAATTTAGGAGGGTCAGAGAAGGTATTTACATTCTAGCTGTTGGCCTAGAAGCAGTATAGACATAGCTTCCATGGTGTCATTGTGGAACAACTGCAGCAGCATCAGGTTTACCTGGGAAACTTCTTAGGAGTGCACATATTTGGGTTATATCCTATATTTGCTGAGTCAAGAACTGGGATGAGGGTCCAGTGGTTCAATAGTTGGTGTTTTAATAAGCTTCCAAGGTGATTCAGCTTCAGAGTTTCTGATTTACTAGAACTCTGGGATCCCACAGTTTGCATTTTTTTTTTTTAAGATTTACTTATTATGTATACAGCCTTTTGCCTGCATGTATTCCTGTACACCAGAAGAGGGTACTAGATTTCATTATAGATGGTTGTAAACTGCCATGTGGTTGTTGGGAATGAACTCAGGACCTCTGGAAGAGCGGCCAGTGCTCTTAACCTCTGAGCCATCTCTCCAGCCCTCACAGTTTGCATTTTAACAAGTTGGTGGTGCTACTATTAATGGTTTAGGTAGCACACTTTGAGAATCACTAGCCTAAAGCAATATCTTTTGTATTTTTTAATTGAAAATTTTTGTTGAGTTAGACTCCTGTGTGTCTCAGACTGGCCTTGAACTGGTTACATACCTGAGGGTGACTCTGAAGTTCTAATTCTCTTACCTTTACCCTCTGAGTAAGTGTTAGTTTGGTAATCAAATTTGAACCCAAGCTCCAAGCATGCTAGGCTGTATCTTAAACTCCTAAAATAAAATCTTGGGCTTGAAAGTCTTTTAAAAAATAATCTTGTCAGTGTTCTATAACAAAATTATGCATGTAACTAAGTGTGGTGGCAAAGCCACCGCACTCCCCTTCCCCTCCCTCCTCTTTCCCACTACATTTCCTTCCACTACCTTTTCCCTCCCCTTCCTTTCATTTTCCTTCTCTTTTCCACTTTCCTTTCCCCTTTCCTTTTCCATCATTTGCTTCAGATGGGGTTTCATGTAGCTCAGGCTGGCCTTGGTCTCTTCCTGATCCTCTGTTCCCAAGTGCAGGGATTACAGATGTGCAGTACTGTGCTTGGTTTAAGTGGTACTGGAGATTGAACCCAGGGTCTTGTGCTTGCTAAATAAACACTTCCATGTTGCTGCATCCCTAGCCCCTGGTTCTTTTACATATACTCATGCAAATTTGTTAAGCATGCTCCCTTTTCTTTGCTGTACTGGGGATCAGACCTGGAGCCATGTACATTCTAGGCAAGCAATATTCCTGATGTGTCCCATTTCTCTCTTTTCAAGTTTTTTTCTACCTTTAATTGACAAGGTAGACTCTGAGCAATGAATGATATGGTGTCAAGATGACTTGTTAATACATTTAATGCACATACATATATAAGATCCTTCTAGTATAGTTCAAACCCAGTATGTCAGGGTTAATGCCATGTTTTTATGTCAGGGTTAATGCCATGTTTTTCCTCCCTTTACTTCTCACATAAATTGGTCATTCTCTATAGATTCTTCAGTTTTTTTTTAAATAATTTTCATTTCATTTTATTTTATTTTATGTGCATTGGTGTTTTGCTTGCATGTGTTCCAGATCTTGGAATTACAGCAGTTGTGAGCTACCATATGGATGCTGGGAATTGAAACCTGGTCTTCTAGAAGAGCAGTCAGTGGTGTTAACCACTGAGCCATCTTTCTAGCCCCGATTTTTGGTTTTTCGAGACTGGGCTTCTCTGTGTAACAGCCCTGGCTGTACGGAACTCATTTTGTAGACTAGGCTAGCCTCTAACTCACAGAGATCCACCTGCCTCTGCCTCCTGAGTGCTAGGATTAAAGGAGTGCATCACTACCACCATCTGGCTTTGTTTTTGTTTTTTTGTTTTGTTTTATTTTTAACTTAAAAATTATTTATTTTTATGTGTATGGGTGCTTTGCTTGCATGTCTGTGTGCTGTGTGTGTCTAATGACCATGGAGACCAGAAAAGGGCATAGAATCCCCTCGGACTGGAGTTAATGAGCTTTCATGTGGGTGCTGGGAATTGAGCCTGTGTCCTAGTTTTTCTTTATTCGAAGTTAGTTTTGAATTTTTAAAAATATTTATTTATTTATTTATTTATTTATTTATTTATTTATGAGACAGGGTTTCTCTGTGTAACAGTCCTGGCTGTCCTGGAATTTACTTTGTAGACCAGGCTGGCCTCGAACTCACTGAGATCCACCTGCTTCTGCCTCCCAAGTGCTGGAACTAAAGGCATGTGCCACCACTGCCCGGCTAGTTTTGAAAGACTGGTTGATTTGTAGTCCATTTCTCTTTGTTCCCAAATAAAGCTTTTAGGTTTTCCTATTTTCTTTGAAGTTATTTTCTGTGAATTTTTATAAAAAACAAAAAACAAACAAAATCTAAAATAAGAACCCCTCCCTCCCTGTCTTTCCATCCCTCCTGCCCGCTCTTCCTTTCTGTTATTATATGTGTGGGAGTGGGTGTGTGTACTAGGGAGCACATACATGTGGAGGTCAGAGGACACCTTTCTGGCGTTAAGTCTGCTTCTGCCTTTTCTCAGGTTTTGGGATCAAATTTAGTTCATGAGGCATGAGCAGCAGTACTGTTACCCACTGAACCATCTTACTGTCTCACAGAACTCTCATTTCTGACATGTATTACCAGTTTTATATCTGAATTAAACAGCTTTCATAATGGTTTAGTTAAAAATACTTGCTCTAAAGTGGGGGTGGGGGAAAGGCTGGGGTGGTGGTTGCAGCCATGTACGCCTTTAATCCCAGCACTTGGGAGGCAGAGGCAGGTGGATCTCTGACTTTGAGGCCAACTTGGTCTACAGAGTGAGTTCCAGGACAGCCAGGGCTGCACAGAGAAACCCTGTCTTGAAAAACCACAAAAACAAACTAGCTATGTTAAAATTACTTCAGTTAACTGTACTTTATTATCTGACATTGTTAACAAATTTAAAGCTGGCCATGGAGAACATTGAGGCAACTTTTAACAAAATGACATAAGGAATTCTATGATCCTTTCTTGGTGACCTTCCTAAAGGCAACATATGTGGTGTATAAGACACCAGTGCTGGTTATTTAGTTTTTATCTTGACACTTACCCATATCATAATAAAAACCAAATTTAAAACTTTATTCTCAAGTAGCAGCTTATATTATTGTACCTGTAATGAAGGCAGAGGCCAGTCTTTATGATTGTCACAGGCACAAACAGTGTTGGTGTGCTCAGCAGTCTTTGTCTTTCAGCAAAATAGGTCAAGATGACTCAGAAGTCCAAACACCGCTTTTTCACTGGAAGGGACAGTTTTGCTGCTACTATAATTGCTGGGCTGGCATTTATTTGGAATATCACTGAGTTGTAAATGCAAACAGTAATGAGGACTACTAATAAAAGAGATGATAAGGCTACTTTTGGGCTTCTTTTACTGCCTGTTTTTGTCTTAGTGAGCATTTTTTTTTTCAAGATGACTTCAGTTGGGAATATTATAAAATTTCAGAAAATTTTGTTGATTTTCTACTAAACTTTAAAAAGGTATTCTTCCATTGACCAGCTTCAATCAGTGCTCAATTCTGCAGCAAAATTTATGCTTTAGGAATCTCAATCTGGAGTGTTAATGAGACCCTATTCTCTGATGCTCCAGACAAAAGACTGTGGAAGAAAATGATAAAAATGGAGATTGAGTTTTCCAGTGAAGTCCAAAAAAACTTTATGCATGGCCATAATTTATATGGTGCACTGATGCTTTTATAATTTCAGTTATGAAAAGCTTGGTTTAGGAATCTACATATAGTCCAGGTAACATTTAGATAGGGATATGAAACAAGCAATATTTTTTCTCTGATTTTTTTTTATTTAATTTTTACAAAATTGTAATTTCACATGTCAATCCCTTCTTCCTCTCCCTCCCCTCCTCCTTCCCCCTGAAACAAGGAATATTTTTTAAATTACAGTTAAAACAATGAAGAAATAAAGATAAATAAGAAAAACTAATTAGAGAACTTGCAAACAGAGTATAAAGTAGAGACTGACCCATGCATGGTGGCATGTGCATGTGAGTCCAGCATTTGGGAGGTGGAGTTAGAAGGATCTTGAACCTGAGACTAGCCTGGGGAAAATCTTGAACCTGAGACTAGCCTGGGGAAAATAGCAAGAGCTTGTCTGAATAGCAGCTTCATCAACAGCACCTGAACCCAGGAAATACCATATTATTAGCCCCTCAAGTGATAGAACACAGTGGAATAGTATCATCAGAGTACATAAAATGATTGTCAACCTAGAATTTTAATATTTAGCTGAGTTCTTAAACAGCGAGGACAAAGCGCATCTTTGCACATAAATTTATCACCTGCACAGAAGAGAACTAAGCAGGGAATGTTTGGGGCATAAGAAAAAATACAAAGCCGAGAAACTGATAAATTTGACTACTAAACAACACCAAAAAAAAAAATTGCAATTCACTCACATAAAAGTTTAAAAGAAAAAAAAAGTTTAAAAGAAGTCTTAAGAAATGTCTTTTGGGCTGAGGAGAGAGAGCACTTGCTATTCTTGCAGAGGACCCAGATTTAAATGCTGCTCACAACTATCTTTAACTCCAGTCTCAGCAAATATGCCCTCTTCTGGTATCTAGCACAAGGCATGCACCTGGTGCATATATGTACATGTAGTCAAAATACTCATATATGTAAAATAAAAATAATACTAAAGGACTGGAGAGATGGCTCAGAGGTTAAGAGCTGTGACTGCTCTTGCAGAGGTCCTGGGTTCAATTCCCAGCAACCACATGGTGGCTCACAACCATCTGTAATGAGATCTGGTGCCCTCTTCTGGCCTGCAGGCATACATGCAGGCAGAACACTGTCTATATAATAAACAAATCTTAAAAAAAAAAATAATACTAAAAAACCTTCTGGAAGAAATAAATAGAGACAAACTTAGAGTTCTTGAATCACCAAAACAAAGAAGAGAAATAAAGACAAGAGTAGAAAGGGGAATGATTGGGAAGAAGAAGGTAGTAATCAGGAGTGGGAGGGCATGAGAATGGGTAAAGGGAAGGGAATATGACCAAAATTGTATGTATGTGTGAAAATGCTGTGAAATTCATTATGCATAATTTATGTATAATCAATATTTGTTAATAAAAAACATGAAAAATTAAACAAAACCCAAGCCAAGTGTTTGGGAGCCTCAAGCATGAAAACTGGTATAGCTGGAGTACTTAATAGTTCTTTTGAGTTTTTAATAGTTCTTAATAGTTTTTTGAGGAATTTCTGTAGTCTGTCATCAGTACTTTATTATTTTGCAAGAGATCCTTGTGTAAATGGAGGCAGAGCTTTTCTTTTGTCCTGACTGCCCAGTCCAAATAAACACACAAAAGCTTATATTAATTACAGAGTGCTCAGCCTATAGCTCAGGCTTTTTAATTAATTAATTAGCTAATTAATTAATTGATTATGTATACAGTGTTCTGCCTGCATGTATGCCTGAAAACCAGGAGAGGGCACCAGATCTCATTATATAGATTGGTTGTGAGCCACCATGTGGTTACTGGAAATTGAACTCAGGACCTCTGAAAGAATAGACAGTGCTCTTAACCTCTGAGCTATCTCTCCAGCCCTAGCTCAGGCTTATTACTAACTAGTTCTTACAGCTTAAATTAATTCATTTTTATTAACCTATATCTTGCCGCATGGTTGGTGGCTTTACCTGTCCTCTAGCATCTTGCTTTCCTGAGGCTGCTTGACTCTCTTTCTGACTCTGCCCTACTTCCTCTCTATATTTTCAGTTTGGCTTTCCCGTCTAGCCTTATTCTGCCTTGCTATAGGCTAAATCAGCTTTATTGTCAACCAATGAGAGTAATATGTATTTACAGCATACAGAAGGACTATCCTACAATACCTCATAGGCACTACAACAAAATAAAAAGAAATTAGTTACAAAATTAAATGGTGAAGGAAAGGAATTTTTCCTCTCTTTGAAGAACTCTGTTTGCTTAGAGAATTGTTCACCATTATTATTTAACATATTAAAATGTATGTTATTGAATATTGATTATAATCCATATTATCCAATATGAAGGAAGAATTAGTACAAGTATAGATTTAAAAGTTGAACATTTTGTGTTCATGGTTTTTTCGAGATACAGTTTCTCTGTATTGCTTTGGAAGTTGTCCTGGAACTCACTCTGTAAACCAGGCTGGCCTCAAACTCGTAGAGATCCGCTTGCCTCTGCCTCCCAAATGGTGGGGTTACAGGTATATGACGCCATGCCCGGCTTAGCCACTTTTTTTTTTTTTTTTAATGGAGAGAATAGTGAGAGTTGGCAGTAAGAGAAAATAGACACATCTCTATATTGGGATAGTAGGCTTATCCTTGTTTTCTTTGTATATGCTAGGCAAGTGCTATACCTCTAAACTGCCTTCCTGACTGTATGCATCCATCTTATTTTTTTGGAAGTCATGACCAAATGTATGTTCTGTCTAGACCTAAGGTGTGTAGTGTACATGTGATATCAACTTAATATTTAAGAGATTATAAGGAGTAACCGAGAGAGTAAGCATAGCTTTATCAATTGTAAGTACTATACAGTCTGGCTTTCTTCCATTAAGTATGCTTGAAGGTTTACTCTTTGGAAGTTACTATACTTACAGGCATTTATAATACATCATTTTATCATTTTAACAGTCCTGTGAAGTGCCCATCTTTAATCTCCATTTTGTAGATTTGGACACTTACACCAGAGTAGTTAAAGAATTTCATTATTAGGGCTGGATAGATGGCTCAGTGTTTAAGAGCTCTGACTGTTTTTCAAAGGACCTGTGATTATTTCTGTTTAGTAAGTTGTAAAAGCCTAAATATATCACCAAAACTGTGACTTTACCCAGTGTTTTATTTTTTATTTCTAAATTATTTATTTATTTATTTATTTATTTATTTTGATTTTTTTGAGATAAGATTTCTCTATAACAGCTCTGGCTGTCCTGGAACTCGCTTTGTAAATAGTTTGTTTTTGAAACCAAGCACACTTTATATTTCTATTTCTAGCGTTTTAAAATCCAATTTCTTCATTTCTTTTGAGTCTGATAAAGTGAACTACACATTAATGGAAAATCTTGTACTTTTTCCCCAGAGGATCTGAAGAGGCAAAATGCAGTATTGCAAGCTGCACAGGATGATTTGGGTCATCTTCGGACACAGCTGTGGGAGGCTCAGGCAGAGATGGAGAATATTAAGGCAATTGCCACAGTCTCTGAGAATACTAAGCAAGAAGCTATAGATGAAGTTAAAAGGCAGTGGAGAGAAGAAGTTGCTTCACTTCAGGCTGTAATGAAAGGTAAAGAAAAGACCAGGTTTTAGACTTTCTAAGATCAACAAATTCTGATGCTTGACACCATTTTCAAATGGCTTTAAAGTGCATTTTGTGTTCATTTGTGGCTTTATGTATTGTCATCCTCAAGATGTCAGATAAAAGGAAAGCCAGAGGTGTTGTAATGGGCACATTGTCAGTGTCTTCTAATAATGAAGATTTACAGTGAGTGTTAGAGATATAATGAATTAAATGAAGGTTGTAGTTACTTGAAAGACTTTTTTTTACGGTTTTATTTATTTATTATGTATACAACATTCTGCTTCCATGTGTATCTGCACACCAGAAGGGGGCACCAGATTTTATAACAGATGGTTGTGAGCCGCCATGTGGTTGCTGGGAATTGAACTCAGGACCTCTGGAAGAGCAGCCAGTGCTCTTAACCTCTGAGCCATCTCTCCAGCCTACTTGTAAGATTTTAAGCAGGGTTTAAACCTATATTTTATTTGTCTAGATTTTTAAGTATAATGTATATTTGTATGTGAAATCTTTGTTTGATTTGATGGGCAAGAATGGCCTTACAGTTAAAATGGACTTTATGGAATGTCAACTTGAGGCCTTTGACCTGAAGAAGTGTAATAGTATGTGTAGCCTCTTTCCTATCAGCACTAACGTACATCATTACTTCCTTGGCTTTTGAGAATGAGGACAAAATGAAACAAGGTATTACCTTAATCTTTGGGATCCTGGAATTAGTTAATATTTTCAAATGTGAACTAATGGCAACTGCATTTGTGTCCCATTTTTTATGTAATATTCTTTGAAAGGCTGCAATTAAGGGTATCTTTGTTTCTGAGTCTATAGCTCTCACTAAGGGCTACTCTGGTCTCATGTAATAAGTCTGACTATATTGGTTTATCTATACAGGAGTTCCTTTTTCTCATAGGAAATCAAGTCCATCTCTAGGTAAGCTAGGGGTGGTCACAATAGTTCTGTGACCCCCACCCATATCCTGGACTTTTCTGGCTGGTTGCTTCTATATAGTTACCATGTTCCTTACAATTTCATCTTTGCTTCATGGCTGAGAAATGGTTATACCTCCTCCAGTCTACATTAGAAACATAATTTTTTTTTTTCTGGAAATCTTCATGCTATATCTTCCTCACACTTTGTTGACCATGTGTGTGGTTAACTAAACTAAAAGAAATCAAAATGTGTGGTTTTAAGTCTATATATTTAGTTTTGTGCTGTGGAGAATCAAATCCAGAGCCATTCACATGTGAGGCAAGTTATCCCACTAAGGTATTTACTCAGCTAGAAAGTGGAGTATTTTTATTGAGCACTGTAAATTCCCAAAGTTTGGTCTTATTAGTAATGAAGAAGGTATAGAAATTGGGGAGAGATGGCTCAGTGGTTAAGAGCACTTGTTCCTCTTGTAGAGGATCTGGGTTCATTTCCTAGCACCCCCAGGGTGGGTTAATTGCAATTCCAGGGGCCCTGGCTCTCTCTTCTGACCTCTATAGACCTCTATAGACCTCTATAGATATGTACATAGTGCAGTATGTACATGCATGGGACACTAAAACCTATATGTAAAATAAAAATAAATCTGGAAAAAAAGGAGTAAAATTTAATGGGCTACCAGTAGTACCTGTCAGGTGATGTTTCAAGACTGTTTTCAACATGAAGTTATTTTGTAAAGACTATATAATTTGTCTGAATTTAGAATTGTAGGTTTTAGTGAAATATTCCAGAAATAATACTTATTTCCTTACACATTCATGTAATTATAATGAAATGTTGTATTTGTTTTGGGGAACATAGTATAGTGTCAGAGAAACGGATTTGGGAGTGGGTCTTAGATGGAAGTTGAAAACTCTACTTCGAACCTTCTCCAGGGTTCCTTGTCAAATAGCATATGGCAGATCTATTGTGAAGATCAATGATGATGATGTAATAAAACCCTTATTTAAACTCATAATAAGAACTAGAATTTTTTTATTTCCAAAAATTTGTCTCTGGGCTAGAGAGGTGGCTCAGCGGATAAGAGCACTGGCTGTTGTTTCAGGGGACCCAGATTCAATTCCCAGAACCCACATGGCAGCTCACAACTGCCTGTAACTTCAGTTCCAAAGGATCTGACACCAAGGGAACTGAAGATATATATATTCATTCAAGCTAAACACCAATGCACATAAAATAAAATAAAAAAATTTTAAAGCAAAAATTGCTGGGCATTGGTGGCGCACGCCTTTAATACCAGTACTCCAGAGGCAGAGGCAGGCAGATCTCTGTGAGTTCGAGGACAGCCTGGTCTACAGAGCGAGTTCCAGGACAACCTCCAAAGCTACACAGAGAAACCCTGTCTCAAAAAAAACAAAAAAAGAAAAGAAAATTGTCTCAAGCTCTTTACATAACTTAAAAAATTTCAGTGTACTAGATATTGCTCCATGATGCTTAGACATGGACTGTGTGATATTTTATAGAGACAGTTCGTGACTATGAGCATCAGTTTCATCTGAGGCTGGAGCAGGAGCGAGCACAGTGGGCACAGTATCGAGAATCTGCAGAGCGGGAAATAGCTGATTTAAGAAGAAGGTTGTCTGAAGGTCAAGAGGAAGAAAATTTAGAAAATGAAATGAAAAAGGTATGCAGGAATATATTTTCCTACATAATTACTTGAGAATAAAAGCAAAGTGTTTAAAAACATTGCTACATAACTGAAAGTTGAACGTTACCCTTTCTTTCTTTTGAGGAATTACTTATGGACTAGACAGCCTTTTCCCCTTGTCCTCCACAGTACATGTGACTAGCCTTTCCATCTTCAGATCTTTGATGAGATATCATTTCTTCATCAGGCCTTTCTTACCTCTTTTATTTAAGGTTACAACCTACCTTCCTCTTCCCACAGGCTTCCAGGACTCTCCGGATTTCAGTACCCTGATTAGGTGGTTTCCTTCCTTCCTTCCTTCCTTCCTTCCTTCCTTCCTTCCTTCCTTCCTTCCTTCCTCTTTCTTTCCTTTCTTTCTTCCTTTCTTTCTTTCTTTCTTTCTTTCTTTCTTTCTTTCTTTCTTTCTTTCTTTCTTTCTTTTCTTTCCCTCCCTTCCTTCCTTCCTTCCTTCCTTCCTTCCTTCCTTCCTTCCTTCCTTCCTCTCTCTTTCTCTTCTCTTTTTTCTTTCTTTCTTGCACAGCGTGTTTCCTCATAAAACAGAGTTCATCTTTTACTGTGTTTGTTTACTGCTTTTTTCTGTTCAATAGAATGTTAACTCCATGAGCATGTAGTTTTTGTGTGTACTAAGTACATAGGGTGTCATCTAGTGCATAGTTGCCCAGTGAGTTCGTGTTGGATGGAGATGTTCCTTGATACCATGTCTAAACATTTTAGAATACTTGTTAATTTTTTATAGCATACCTTAGTTTCTGTGTGACAAATGCTACACGTATTATGTCTGAACAATACCATACAATGTCCACATGTAGATACTGACTCTAATCATGAGGCTCAATGGGAGGAACCCATGTTGACCCAACTCACTGACCCTCATTGAGAACATTCTAGCCCTTCAATCTTATTTTATGAATTTATAATTTTTTTTTTTTGGTTTTTCGAGACAGGGTTTCTCTGTGTAGCTTTGGAGCCTATCTTGGCACTCGCTCTGTAGACCAGGCTGGCCTCGAACTCAGAGAGATCCTCCTGCCTCTGCCTGGGATTAAAAGTGTGTGCCACCACCATCTAGTAGCATATGTATTTTTAAGAACATAGAATAATTAAAAATTAAATTTTCTTTTAAAATGGTTAATAATGATCTTTGGCTACTAACCCTTGTTCCATTCTTTATATAAATGTGTATTTATCATTTCCATGATCACTATTTTGCTATTTTTAAAAAGTTTTAGTTTTAAAACTAAATTTTATTTTTATAAAATTTATAGTGTGTATGTGTGTTTGTGCCCATGTGTGATGCTAGAGATGCATATCAGGTGACTTTCTCTATCATTGTACCTCTGTATTATTTTGAATCTTCTTTTAATTAAAATTTCTTTCATCCCATATGTTTTGATTATGTTTTTCCTTCCCCCAACTTTTCCCAGATCCTCCTCACCCTCACCTAGCTTCATGTTCTCTTTCTGCCTCTCTCTCAAAAACAAAACAAAAAATGAAAATCAAATAAAAAGGTAATAAGACAATAAAAAATACCAAACCAAAACAAAAGCACACAAAAACCATGGAGTCTTATGTTTTATGTTGACCTGCCCTAATGTGTGGTTGATATACCCAGTGATCTCTATTGGAAAGAGCTGATTCTTTTGCCAACAGGTCTCATTTGCAAATAGTGCCTTGGCTAGGGGTGGGACTTTGTGTCCACTTCTCCCTGCTGGGATTTTGTCTTACCTGAACTCGTTTAGGTCTTGTGTGTACTGACTGTTGAAGTCTCTGTGCATTCATATGTGCACATCAGCCCTGTTATGTCTAGAAGGTGCTGTTTCCTTGGAGTCATCCACCACATTTTGCTCTTATAATCTTTCTGTATGGTTCCCTGAGTCTTGAGGGGGAGGGGTTTGATAAAGACGTCCCACTTAGGGCTGAGTGCTCCAAAATCTCTCACTCTCTGCACATTGTCCACTTTGGGTTAATAATCATGTACTGAAGGAAGAATCTTCTCATGAGGGATGAGTGATGTTCCATGGATATAGCAATATATCATTAGGAGTCACTTTATGGCTGTGTTCCTTTAGCAGAATAACAGTAGTAAGTTTCCCCTATGACCTATCTAGTCTCAGGTTCTTGGCCACGTTATCAGTGTCAGGTATAGGTTCCGTCTTAAATGGAGTGAGCCTTAAATCCAACTGGGGGATGGGGTGGGTCGATTGGTTGCTCCCATGACATTTGTGCCACTGTTGCACTAGTAAATCTTGCAGACAGGATGCTGTTTGTTTGTTTTTTTTTAAGAGTTATATTTTATTTAGTTTTTGACAGTTTCATACAATATATCTTGGGCGTATTTATTTCCAATTCCTAGTTTCCCATCCCTTTCCTCCATTTACTTTTATTTTATTTTATTATTCTTTCTTTTTTTGAGACAGGGTCTCTACATCCCTGGCTGGTTCATATACTTGGAACTCTCTATGTAGATGAGGCTGGCTTTGAAACTTACAGAGATCTGCACACAACTCCACATTGGGTACCTTACTTTTTGAGACAAGGTCTTCCACTGAACCTGGAGCTCACTAATTAGGCTAGACTGTCTGGCCAGTGGACTCAAGATCCTCCTGCTTCTGCTTCCCAATGCTGGCATTACAGGTGCATGCAGCTACACTTGGCTTTCTGCATGGTTCCAAACCCTGGTCCTCATGCTTGTGCAGTGAGCACTGCACCAACTGAATCATCTCCTAGACCCTCCATGAATTTTATTCACTTACTTATTTTTTATTGTTTGTATATGTGTTTATAGAGTACATACATATGAATTCAGGTGCCCTCAGAATCCTGATGTATCAGATTCCCTGGAGCTAGACTAGAGTTACAGGTGTCAGGAGCTGCCTGACATGGGTACTGGGAATCAAACAAACTTAGGTCATCTACAAGAACAATACATGCTTTTAACCTCTGAGCCATCTCTCAAGCCCCAACAAGTTTTCTTTTTTTTAAAGACAGGGTTTCTCTGTGTAACCACCCTGATTGTCCTGGAACTTGTTCTGTAGATCAGGCTGGCCTCAGACTCACAGAGATCCACCTGCCTCTACCTCCTGAGTGCTGGGATTGATAGGATTAATGACACACACCATTGCTGCCTCCTGGCTTAACTATTACTTTTTAGGAGGTTTTTTTTTTTTTTTTTTTTTTTAGTATAAAATTTTATGAATATTATATTGTTTCAATATACTCATGTTCAGTTTTCTAACATTTTATCTTATAGTATGTTGCACTTGTTAGAGTTAACAAACTAATACTAGCTCATCATTAGTAACAAAGGTTTGGTCTTTGTATTCAGATTGTATTAGTTTTAGCCATTGTCTCTTATGTCCTTTTTTCTTTCCTGTTTCAGACTCCCATCCAAGAAACCACACTGCATTTAGTCATGCACTCATGTAGTTGTAGGCATGGTTTAGCTGTAACAGCTTCTCAATTTTATTTTTATTTTAATGATCTTTCTATCTTTATTATTATTGTATGTGTATATAATGTGGAATATATATTCAGACATGCATGTGGAGGTCAGAGAGCAACTTTAGGGAGTTCTCTTTTTCCACTGTTGATTCTGGAGTTTGAACTCCAATCAACAGGCATGCACAGCTACCTAATGTGTGTCCTAGGAACTGATAGAACAACAGTACATGCTCTTAAGTACTTCGTTATATCCCTAGCCCACAAGCTCTGTTCTGTTTACAGAAGAACACATATGTTCTTTGCGTGAACCTAGGGTCAAATATCATATTAAACAAAATAAACTATACTCAGATAAACATCACACTGTCTCAAATATGGAATATAGGGTGTGTGTATGTGTTTCATAAAAGACAACTAGGAGCTATTTGGGGAAAGAAAAGACAAATGAGTGAGGAAAATGAAATGAGAGGATGATGGTTGGTATTAATATGTTCAAGTATATGATAAACTGGAATGACATCTATTTTTGAAGCCCATCATTTTGTAAATATAATGACTGTATGTTAATAAAAATCCAAAGAAAAAAACTTGAATAAAATGAGAATTGGTATTCAATTTTATGAATGCTAATAAAGTATATGGTATAATTGTTACACTAATTTTTAGCAAATGGGTGGACTAGAGTTTCTTAGAAGAGCAATCAGTAAGTTGTTGCATTTAATTCCTTGTAATCATAGGCCCAAGAAGATGCTGAAAAGCTTCGATCTGTCGTGATGCCCATGGAGAAGGAAATTGCAGCTTTGAAAGATAAATTGACAGAAGCTGAAGAGAAGATTAAAGAGCTGGAGGCCTCAAAGGTTGTGAAATGCTGTTGTCCATCTGCTCCAATGCCAGGAGCAAAATTAAAATCTCTTAAGAAGTAGTGGTGGGAAATGACTTAGTCAAGCATCTCAAGAACCTTACTTCTGTTTAAAATTCAAAAACAAAATGAAAGCAAACCTGCTCTGTGGTAATTTGGCCTTTGATTATTTAAACCCTCAGTCATGATTGTTGTAATTTTAAAAAGTGGCAAGCAAGAGAAAGATGCCATGCTATAGAGCTTGGGTGGAGGGTTTTTTTTGTTGGGGGAAAGTGAATGAATCATGAATGAAGACTTGTGTTCAGTTATCCATTTTATCAACGTGAGACTCCAGCTTTCTTTTTGCTTTTAACAAGTCATCTTTATTGGTTTATTTTTGTAAGACAGGGTTTCATGTAACTCAGGGTGGCCTTGAACTTGTTGTGTATTCCATCTCTGTTTTACTCAGCTCTGGGGATCAGACCCAGGGCTTTAGGCAGAGCACTCTGACAACTGAGCTACATTCCTAGCCTTAGTTTTCTTACTTAGGAAAAGATGCTGCTTATAGTTGACTTTGTTTCCTCACCCTAGTTCTAGGAGATCTTTTAGACTGGATGTACTTCCTATTGACCATATACACAGCATGGCTAGGATGTGGTTTCTTGGTGCAGTGCCTCTCCAGCATGCTCAAGGCCTTGACTTTGACCCTCAGCACTGCATAAGCTGGGCCTGGTGACTGATGTTCCATAATAGGAACCCTGTGGGATGTAGAGGCAAGAGGAAATTAAGTTTGGGGTCATCTTCAGCTCCACAGTGAGTTTGAGGCCAGTTTATATTACATGGGATGCTGCCTTTAAAAAGTCAAACCAAACAAAAACAGAAGTGGAAACATTAATATCTGTTTTTAGTGCTGGAGATTGAACCTAGGGCCTTACTGACATATGCTAGGCAAGGGCTCTACTACTGAGAAAATTCTTTATTAATGAAAGAAAGTAAGAGATTAGAGGTGTAGTTGAGTGGTTCGGTGCTGACACTTGTCTAGTATGGATGAGGGTCTGGGTTTGATAGTCAGTACTAAAAGAAAATAGAGTCAGCAAGATAAAGGTGCTTGCCTTCAAGCCTGAGGGTCTGTGTTTGATCTCTTCTACCCACATGGTGAAAAGGAGAACTGACTTCCGAGCGTTGTCTTTTCACCTGCTCGAAGGTCCTCTGACCTCCATGTGCTCACTGTAGCACTCATGTGCACACACACACACACACACACACACACACACACACACACACACACACACACACACACACACACACGCACGCACGCGCTCGTGTCCCCGTGTGTTGCCCCCTTTTTTTTTTTTTTTTTTTTTTTTGGTTTTTTTTTTTTTTGAGACAGGTTTTCTCTGTGTAGCTTTGGAGCCTATCCTGCACTTGCTCTGGAGACCAGGCTGGCCTCGAACTCACAGAGATCCACCTGCCTCTGCCTCCCGAGTGCTGGGATTAAAGGCGTGCACCACCAAGGCCCGGCAAGACTGTGTGTTTCTTAAAAGGCATTTAACGAAACAAGACTGAACATAAAGAAATAAACCAGGCCTGGTAGCTTATACTCAGGAGGCTGAAGTAGGAAAATTGCTGTGAATATAAGGTCAGCTTAAGCAACAAAGTGAGATCTTGTCTTAATAAGCACACAAGTAGAATAAAGGGATAAATAAAAATATGTTGTATAAAGCCTAACCGAAAGAAAACTGATATAATCAAGTATAACATAAAATAGGTTAAGGGGTGGCTAGTAGAGATTAGTGCTAGAGAGATGGCTCATCAGTTAAAAGTGCTTAGTGCTCCTTCAGAGAATTTCCAGGGTCAGTTCCCAGCACCCACATGGCAGCTCACAACCATCTGTAATCCCAGTTCCTGGGGATCTGACACCCTCTTCTGCTGTCTGTGGACACTAGCACATACATGGTGAACATGAATGTATGTGGGCATGCACACATCTACACAAATAATTTACAACAAAAGGAGTAGAGATAATAACTATATAGTAGTCAAAAACTCAGCATTTAGTAGGCTGTATGACTTAGTGAAATTTCTTATCCTTTGGATTTTCAACTGTAAAATTAGGATAATAGAGAGGTTGGGTCCAAAAAGAAGAAAAAAAGATTTGGATAAGGTAGAGGCAGGTGGATCTTTGTGTTCTAGGCCAGTCAGGGCTATACAGAGAAACCCTGTTTTGAAAAACAAAACAAAAATAAAATGAAAAAAGATTGTCTTACAAGGTTGTTATGAGCCATATTCAAATTAGAACATATAAATGCTTTGGGCAATGCATGAGAAAAGGTATCATTTCCAGGTACATCATGTTTTATTTCAACATTATGATATATTTATCTTTTCCTTCTGTATCTTAACTTTTTAAAATAAGGTCATATAGTATCAATTTTCACAGAATTAATGTTATTATGGACCCAATACTCTGATCACATTTTTTTTATAATAAAATATCAAAAGATGGATTAAGAAAAAAGCTGATGGAAAAAAATCACAAAGTACTTACGGTGGTGTAAATATCTTGTATTTTTTTTTGTTGTTGCCAGTCAGTGCATTTAATTAGGGTTATTTCCAGGAACAGGGGCCACTTACTATGGCTACCCCATTAAAGAAAATGTCTTTTTCTCTGCCAAGAACTACTAACTAACTGTATAAATTCTTAGGGAGGAGAGGCCCTTCATGACAAGATGGTGATGCGTCCAGTCTTATGCAGGTAGTCACAGCTGCTTCTGCAGCAGCCATTACCTGCCCTGAAAACAGTGTTCCACAGTTCTCCAGCACTTCATCTATCTCTTACATTCTTTATATCCCCTCTTCTTCAAGTGGCCTTGGAAGGGAGGTATAGACGTAACATTTGAGTTCAGCAATAACTTACTCTCAGTTCTTTGCCCAGTTGTGAGTCTATGCAGTACTACCTGTTACAAAAAGAAGCAAACACCAGCACTGTTTTAGGGGAATATACAATTTAACAATCACATCATGTCTACTTAGCCAACCAACATTAGTAGTTTGCCCACTAGGGCCTATGACCTCCCAGCCATGGATACATTTTTGCCTGGCTGGTTGGTCATGTTGCACCCAGAGTCTGCAACTGAATAAGACTATTGGTGACAGTTTTCTTTCAACAGCCTACGTAACAACTTTAGTATTCTGAAGGCTAGCCAACAGGAAGGAAGCTTCCAGCTTAGTCTCATCTTGATTTCTTTATAAATCTACAACTGAAGCAGTGGGATCTTAGCATCTTGTGATAGGCAACCAACAGATATAAATATTTAACATACACTTAATGGGAAAATAAAAACAGTAAAAAGTGAAAATAAATGGAAGGAAATACAGAATCAGAAATTATTGAAATAGGAAAATTAGAGAATCAAGGAGAATGTCAGCATAAAAAGGTGGAAAAATTTGTACAGAAAATTGAAAAAAATCAAAATGGGACATGACTACTGATATAAAAGTAGTAGATACTATAAATAGTGTTATACTAGTACATTTGAAAAAAAAAAGTGAAAAAAATTCTGCTGGTCATGGTAAGTGCTAGTAATCCAAGCACTTTGGAAGCAGTGGTAGAAGGATCAGACTGTCAAGGTAAGTCTGAACTAGAGAGGCCTTTTGCAAAACAAAACAAGTTATTATAACAGGCAATTAATCAAATTGTCCTCAAGATAAAGTAGGAAAACTAAAGTAGTGATTATTATAGAACCTGGAGCCAAAAGTCTTGTGATATATTATATATATATATATATATATTATATATATATATATATATGAATGTTACTGGTTTGTTTGGTGTTTGTGCGCAGGTGTGAAAGCCCATATGAGATCATGGAGGCAAAGCGGGATGTGTAGCATGTTGTTCTGTCGCTCTCTGCTTTGTTCCTTTGAGATAAGGTCTCTCACTTGAACTTGGAGCTAGGCTAGTGGCTAGTAAGTGCCAGGAAACTTTCTATCTCCAAGTCCCCACAGTGCTGCATCTACACATCCCTAGATCTTTTGTCTAGGCTCTGGGGTTTTGAACTGAGGTTCTCATGCTTTCACAGCTCAGAAAGGCCTAAGACTTGCTATGTAGCTGAGAGTGATCTTGAAATTTGATCTTCCTGTCTCTACCTCTCAGATGCTAGGAGTTTAGACAAGTGCCAGCATATGTTTATGTGGTGCTGGAGATCTGACCTGAGGTTTCCTGCATGCCAGTAAAGCCGTCTACCTGCTGAGCTATAATGTCAGCCTTGGGTCAAACCAGTCTTTATCTTGCTTCTCCTTCCCAGTAAACATCAGACTTAGTTGGTTTGGGGGCCATGTTTGTCCAGACAGAGTGATAACCTTATATTTTACAAACAGTATTAATGAATAGGAAAAGAAGGTTCTCTCATGTGACTAGTAAATCAAATAACACAGGAAGATAAAAAAAAAAAAAAGCCCTTAGGTAACAGCCAAAAATATACACAAATTCTCACATTTGAATATGGTGTATCATTTGAAACTGATGTATTGCAGAAGATTGTAAAACAATAAATATATTTATGTTGGATTTGGAAAGATTGATTAATTTAATTATATAATAACTTAATGAAAGGTTATTAAACCTTCATCAAACACAGTGAAAGAATGTGTAACAGTCTTAACGTTAATGATGGGAACATTATCTGAGGAACTGTACTCAGTAATTTTGTCTAGGTGGTTTTGTTTATTTGCTTGTTTTGTGTTTTGGTCCAAGAAGATGCAAACC
The DNA here is from genome assembly GCF_003668045.3 of Cricetulus griseus. Lineage (NCBI taxonomy): Eukaryota > Metazoa > Chordata > Mammalia > Rodentia > Cricetidae > Cricetulus > Cricetulus griseus. The sequence continues at coordinate 84,709,349 of NC_048600.1, forward strand.
AACATCAAGAGAGACAGGACAGGAAAAAGATTAGTAGTTCACACCTGTAATCCCAGCAATAAGGAGTTGAGTACCACCCTTTAATTAACACACACACACACACACACACACACACACACACACTTACTTTAGACTTTTGAGACCAGCTCTTTCTCGCTGTATAGCTCGGGCTGGCCTCAAACTCAGTATCCTCCTGCTTCCCTCTCAGATGCTGGGATTTCAGGCATGTGGAACTATGCTCCTTAAGTTCTTAAAAATAAGATAAAATACTGACTCTGGAAGAAGTATTAACAAATTTGGCTATATTCTGATACAAGTTTCCTTGTTAAAAGAAAATCTATAAAGTTGAAAGGAGAAGTTATACACTGTGAGGGGGAAAAAGGTACAAGTCATATCTGACAAAGTTATCCAAAATTAACAAAACTCTGCAAAGTCCTTCTATGAAAAAAAAGGCCCAGAAGAAAATAATTGGAGTGTACGAATATACAGTCACAGAGGAGATAACAGATAGTTCATAATACATTTCTGAAAATCTTCAGAGTTGAGTGTGGTGGTGCATATCCTTAATCCCAGCACTCAGGAGGCAGAGTCATTCCAATCTCTGCGTTTGAGGGCAGCCTGGTATAGAGTTTGTGAGTTGTAGGACAGCCAGGCCTATATAGAGAAACACACAAAAAGTTCATCCACATTAGGAATCAGGGAAATGCAAATGAAAGTGGGATTCTATTTTAGTCTAAAAAAACGCTCTAAAGTCACAGATTTGTTGAACCACTCATGGTTCAAATGTACAAAACAGGTCCAACAGCTTCCTTCCTCTTTCTCCTAATACCCTCCCCCCCTTTGGAAAGGTACTGTCAGCAGTTTGTTCTCTCCCTGTTTTTGTTGCTTGGAATGTTACAATTGTCCATTTGTGTGATTTTTTTTTTCTTAATTTTTAAAATTTTTTTTGAGGGGTGTGTGTGGGGGGGGGGGCGCGCGCTGCGCGCGCATGCTTGGGGGTGTATCTTACAATCTTACAGTGTAACCCTGGGTAATCTGGAACTTGCAGCAGTCCTCCTGTCTCAGCCTCTTTTTTTTTTTTTTTTAAACATTTTTTATTATTTTTTACATTCCAATCCCAGTTCCCCCTCCCTCCTATCCTGCTCCTACCACTCCTCCCATCTGCAGATTCTTATCACTTTGCCATGTTGACTGATTGTCAGCTTCCAGCAAAGCACTATACTGCAGTAAATGATCATTTTAGTCTCTGACTTACAAAATCTCGGAGTAAAGATCACTGAGATCAGATGTCCTGCCTTATTAATTAATTTTTTTTTTCAAGACAGGGTTTCTCTGTGTAGCCGTCTGTCCTGGAACTCACTCTGTAGACCAGGCTGGCCTCCAACTCAGATCCAACTGCCTCTGCCTCTCTAGTGCTGGGATTAAAGGTGTGTGCCACCACTACCCATCAAGCTGGCTATTTTAAACTTGAAAAAGTAGGTTGGTTCATGAAGAAGACTTTGAATTTGAAACTAGGTGTGACCATTTGAAAAAAACTGCACGTTACCCATAAATACTGAGGATAGACAGTTTACATGACAGCAAGATAAAACAAGTGATACTTTTATCCTGCATTTTTGTTTTTGTTTTTAGTAATACCAAATTTTGTTTTGGCTGTGTTTGTTTCAATTATTTAGGTTGTGTTACTAATCTGAGTGTTACAACAGGAAATATATTATGAAAAGACAGGATTTAAATTTTTTTTTCTGTACTTGCCTTCAAGTTTGTTTGATATGATGAGATTAGTAATTTTTTACATCATGACTTCCTCTCTTTTGAAAAAAAAACTTCAACTGTCATGATACACATGTGAACATCAGAAGACAACTTACAACAGTTCTTTCCTTCTACCGAGAGGGTTCCCTGGATCAAACTCAGGTCATTAGTCTTGGTGGCAAGCACCTTTATCGAGCTGAGCCATCTTGAGGTTCTAACCTCCTCGTTAACTCCCATGGGTATATGAATTGATCAGAATGAGTTGTTTTTATAAATCTAAGCCATCTGGAATCATCTCACCAGAAATCAAAAGTTAAGAAAGGACCTGGAGATATGGCTCAGAGGTTAAGAGCATTGGCTGCTCTTCCAGAGGTCCTGAGTTCAATTCCCAGCAACCATATGGTGGCTCACAACCATCTGTAATGAGATCTGGTGCCCTCTTCTGGCATGCAGGCATATAAGCAGGCACAACACTGTATAAATAAATAAATCTTTGCTTTAAAGTCATAAGAATGTTATGCCATTTTTATCTTACCTAAAAGGAGGGGAGAGGTAATGGGTTAGACTTCAATCCCTGGAACCTATAGTGGAAAAATGGGTGTGGTGGGTGTGTTTGTAATTATAGCACGAGAGAGGTGGAGACAGATACTTGGGGCCTACTGGCTAGCCACCCTAACCTACTGGGTAAGTTCCAGGTCAGTGACATACCCTATTTCAAAAAAACAAAACAAAAGCCCCAGGAGGCTGTGCCCAAGGAATGACACCTGTAGTTGTGTAATTTACACACACAGGTCCTTTGTGCATTTGTGCATATATGTGTACTTGTACCTAAATGTGAGCATGTGTGCATGCACACATGTAAGCAAATCACATCTGTGTTGTTGAAAAGGAGAACAAGTAAGCATATACATGCATTGCTCTGGAAATAGAAATTAAAAGTACATTTTTTAAAAAACATGGTATAAAATCTTTACATATAAATTCAATTATATATTTACCTAAAAGAATTATAGTTAGCATCTGTTAATTCTGTTATTTTCTAAATTTATATCATTTTAAAGTTTAAAATACAGCCACTGATATTTACTCTATTTGTCATTTCTACTAGAGTTGTAAAGTTGAGTTTTATACTTCTTTCAGGTTAAGGAACTGAATCATTATCTGGAAGCTGAGAAGTCCTGTAGGACTGATCTGGAGATGTATGTAGCTGTTTTGAATACTCAGAAATCTGTTCTACAGGAAGATGCCGAGAAATTGAGGAAAGAATTGCATGAAGGTAAATAAACATATGTTATATACATTTTACTTTATATTCTTCCAAGAGAATTATATAAGTAAAATTCATATTTATTAATAACAGCAACAAATCCTAAACCACCAATGCACCATGCTAGGGATTCAATTTAAGCTTTATTGTCCAGTTTGAAAAGTCTTATGAAAGCTGCTAAAGGAATTTGGATTGCTAGTAGCCTCTCCTTCCACCACTACCACAGTAATAACTTCACAAGGCATAAGCTCTGGGCAGAAAGGTAAGGAAGTTAGACATTTTCTGCTTAAAGTGCTTTAGTTTGCACAGTCATTTAGAGAGAGGCAAATTAGCAAAAGTGAGAGTTGGCTAGAAAGGACCTCATGTAGTATCCTGCTTTCTAAGGGACAGTTTTGATTTCACTGTTGAAGTAGCAATGTGATGTGCAAGTGAACTCTGTGTTTTCACAAATAAAAAAGTTTAAAAAGCAGCTGGCTTGTGTGTGGTGGGTTACACCTATAGTCTTAATACTTGAGAAGCTGAAACAGAGGAATCATTATGATTTGACTCTGTCTCAAAAAAGAAAAAAAAACATGGATTAGAGAGATAGTAGTGCTGTTAAATGCTGACCTATTTTATAATTTTTTATTTTTTTGAGACAGTGTTTCATTGTGTAATCTTGGCTATCCTGGAACTCACTCTGTAGACTAGGCTGGTCTCAAACTCACAGAGATCCACCTGCCTTTGCTGAGATTAAAAGCATACTCCACCACTACCCAGGGAGCACTGTTGTTCTTTCAGAGGAGAGATTTGATTGTCAACTCACAATTACCTATAACACTAACACCTACTCTGGGGTATCCAGGATTCTCTTCATACTCCTGCAGGCACCTGTACTTATGTGCATATAATCATACTCCCCCTCATATGTGAATGATTAAAAATTAAATACTTTTAAGAATCATTTTATTTTTTGAGATCATAATAAAATTGCATCATTTTTCCGTTCCATTTCTTCTTCCAAATGAACCCTCCTGTAAGTCTTGTTCCCTTTCAAATTCTGGGCCTCTCTTAACTTTTTTTTTAAGATTTTTATCTATTATGTATATAACATTCTGCTTCCATGTATATCTGCACAGCAGAAGAGAGCACCAGATCTCATAACAGATGGTTGTGAGCCACCATGTGGTCGCTGGGAATTGAACTCAGGACCTCTGGAAGAGGAGCTACTTCTCTTAACCTCTGAGCCATCTCTCCAGCCCTCCTGGGCCTCTCTTTTAAAAACAAAACCTAAAAACCAAACCAAGCAAAAGAAAAAGACATCATAAAATTGAATATTTGGGATACAGAGTGGTAATTGCTGTTTCCTTAACACAGGTAACAAGTCAGAGCAACACATGTAGCAGCTGCAATTCTGAGGTCACTGAGACTGGTGGCACACAGTATGATCCACTTAGACTTGGAGGCAGGAGAGCAAGAAGTTCAAGGTCATCTTTAGTTGCCATTTATCAAGTTGGAATCCAGCCTAGGACAGAGACCCCATTCCCCCACATCCCTAGAAGACATCTGTAGCAACTATATGGAAATATGAAAACAGTTATAATTTCTGTTGGTAATGGTGTAGCTATAGTTATGCTCCTGTGGTTTGTTGCCTACATTTCACAATAGTTTAATAGAAGGAAATAAGCCTGGTCTCCAGAGCGAGTGCCAGGATAGGCTCCAAAGCTACAGAGAAACCCTGTCTCGGAAAAAAAAAAAAAAAAAGGGAAATAATGAAATTCAGCTAGGGGATAGTGAAAGTAAAGTTGTAACTATTAAAAACAGAGAGGTGAGTACTCCTGCATACCCCCAGCCTCCTCTTAATTTTTTTTCTTACACATATTGAAATCTATTTGAAATTTTACTTGAAATATATCTTAGTATATAGGATTTAGTCTGTGGTGGTAGAATCCTATAGTGAATACTTTTATCAAATGCTGTGGAAAGAGATATGAACAATGTAGTATTATATATGAGCTAGCTTTCCCCTCTAAATAGTTGAAAACTGAAGTATATGCCTAATATTGCTACATAAGGTGTAAAAATATCCCAACCTTTGATCAGGTCTTGACCTTTAGGAAACAGTTTTTGCATGTGCTGTTAATCAGAAAGACACCTATACTGTCAGTGGGTATCCAAAAGAAAGAGGTTTCAATATGATTAAAATCAAAGTTGTTATTTAAATTTAAAATTTGTGTCCTAGTCCTTCTAAAAATAGTGTAAGACATTGAGGTTATCAAACTTTCCTTATATATATGAGAAAAGTATGAAAAGGTCCATTAAAATGAAGAAGTAATAATAATAATTTCTGGTGGTTGGGGGCAGTTTGGTGGTAGAGTATTTGCCTAGCAAGCACAATGCCCTGGATTTGGTCCTTAGCTCTGAAAAAACAAGCAATCAAAACAAAACAAAAACACCAGTTATTTCTGTATGGACACATAATACATCAAAAAAAAGTGTCGTAGGGTGGTCAAGATGGCTCAGTGACCAAGTCTGATGACCTGAGTTCAAGCCCCAGGATCTACTTAGTAGGAGGAGAAAACTGGCTTCTGCAAGTTGGCCTCTGACCTCCACATAAATACAACCACAAACACAAAATAACTAATTAAAAATGTAATAAAAAGTAAAAGGAAAAATAATAGTATCTTTAAAAGAAGAGAGATAAAAATTGAGAGGCAATGTAACAGTCTAACATTAGGTTAGAATCTAACCTAGTTATTAGTTATACAGTCATTCAGGCAACTGCTGGTCAGAGCCACTGCAGGTTAGAGCTGCCTGCCCTACTGGGTCAGGACATGGAGACTTTGTATTTTAGGCTTTGTCAGGTGGGATGTAAATAAGCTTTTGAAGACTTTTAAAACAGTATTATATTTTCTCAATACTGTTTCTTTGTGGTATATCATGTGTTGTATCCTAGGAGAACATAGAGATAATTAAAGAAACCCTAACACTTTTTATTTAATTCAGGTTTTCTAAAACTTAAAAAGGGCAGAGTTGTTTGTTCCTAAGGGCACAGTTGGGGTCACTTTGCTTTAGAGGGTTGGTGGGAATAGTCATCATATTCAGGGGTAGATTGCTCCTTGGTGTCAGTCAAGAGACGCTCACAGAATAGAATGTTGGCCAAAGGAGACTTGTGCTAAAGAAATTGCCTACCATTAAAATGCAGTGATTTTGATTGGGGGGCTCCTAAACAGTTTGCCATCTCTTGGAGCAAGAACGACAACAACACAACCAGTTAAAACATACATGGCAGAAGGCCAATGACCAGTTTCTGGAATCTCAGCGTTTACTGATGAGAGACATGCAGCGAATGGAGATTGTGTTAACTTCTGAACAACTCCGACAAGTTGAAGAACTGAAGAAGAAAGATCAGGTGAATAAATTGTTGGTTTTTCTTTTTTTAAAGATTTATTCTTAATTATATGTATTTGTGTGTGTGTAGGGGTGTGGGGGGTTGTGCCTTGTCCGCTTGGGTGCATATTGAAGCTGGGGGCATCAGATCTCTTGAAGTTAGGTGTTGTGAGTTTAGAGCCAAACTCAGGTCCTCTGTTCGAGCAGCAGGCACTCTGAAACTCTGAGCCATCCCCCCAGCTCTTATAAATTGTTTCTTAGGTGTCATTATTAATAATTGTGCTCCCCTCCCCTCGGTATTGCCTTGTGTATGTTGGAGGCTAACCTAAATTGTCTTGTGTATATATGTTGGAGGCTAACCTAAGTTGTCTTGTGTATGTATGTTGGAGGCTAACCTAAGTTGGAGCAAGATGTTTTGTGCCACTTTACTATCACTTATTTTTGATGTTGGGGAATCAAACCTAGGGGCCTTGGGCATGCTAAGGCAGATGCTGCCCCATTGTGCAACATCTCTAACCCTTTTTGATATCACTTTGAGAAAACATAGTAGCCAACAAGATCTTGTAGCACACACTTACAACCCCAGCACTTGAGTCTGCAGTTGGAGATGAATGAATATGAGAGCATCAAGACTCAAAACATTTGAAGGACTTTGTCTTTATACATTATCTCATCCTGGAAGAAACTGATTTAGAAACAACCCTCTTTGGGGATTGAAGATGCATCAGTATTTCTGAGAACATTTATTTTCTCAGTAGTATTATGTAGTTCTCTTAAGATTTCTGAGTTTTCAGAGCAGGCCAAATTTTTGGTGACTTCTGTTATAAAAGTGTGATAGAGTAGATGCTGAGAGTAGTGGCCTACACCTCAAATCTCAGTACTTAGGAGACTGAGGCAGGAGAATCATGATTTCAGGACAGTCTAGGTTATGTAGTGAGATCCTGTCACACCGCCAACCCCACTGCCCAAACAAGAGGATAGGAATGGAGCCTCCAAGTGTGGAAGGCAATAGGCGTTCCTAGTGCTTCCTTCCAGATGCTCTGTTTCTCATTATTTGAAAATTGCTTCAGTTAAATGACTGTGTAACACTAATACTTTCTCATAGAAAACGTTGCTTGTTTAAAATACAAAGAGGTGGGTGCTTAAGAGATGGCTCAGCTGTTAAGAGCACTTGTTCTTGCAGAAGTCTTAGGTTCAATTGTTAGCACCCACATCGTAGTTCACAATCATCCACTCTTTTTTTTGGGGGGGTGGGGGTGGGGGTTTTGAGACAGGGTTTCTCTGTGGCTTTGGAGGCTGTCCTGGAACTGGCTCTTGTAGACCAGGCTGGTCTCGAACTCACAGATATCCTCCTGCCTCTGCCTCCTGAGTGCTGGGATTAAAGGCGTGCACCACCGCCCGCCCGCAATCATCCACTCTTGTTCCCAGGGGATCTGATGGCCTGACCGGATGCCCTCATCTGACCTCTGAGAGCATCAGGCACTCATGTGGTACACATGCATACATGTAGGCAAAACACACAAAATAAAATGAATTAATTTAAAAGAATTCTTGGTAATACAAATGAAATAATATCAAGTGCTCAAGAAAAAAAAAATCCTCCTTGACATCTCTGACACTGCTTTTTCAGTAGCAACGTCATTTCTCAGTTTGGTAGTGTCTTCTAGATTAGTTTGGAGTGTTTGTGACTATCCACTTAGTATTATCTTCCCCATATGTCTGTATCATATTCATAAGTATTATTTTATAACTTAATTTCCCAAAAGCATTATCCTGGGTGTATGTTTTTGTTCCAGTTCTTTCTCACTCTTGTTAACTAGTAGCATAGCAACCATGATTGACTTAATCTTCTACTGTAGTGGATATCTAGAGCCACCTCCATTCTTGTTCTTTTGTCATCTCAGATAGCATCACAGACATTATCCTTTGACATACTGTGTGTTTGTTCAAGTATTTCCCCAGGATAGCTGTGTAAAACTGTTCTCGACTTTTCTAGGTATTAAAATATTTTAATTTACCATATATGACTTAGGTTAGATTTTCTTCGTTTTCTATATTTAATATTTTAAATTCATACTTAAAGTATAGATTTTTATCTTATTAAAACAGTCTTTTACTTTGAAGATGATTGTTGAAGCCTTTCTTTAATATTTGTTGTGTTAACATTGTGCCAAGACTTTATAAAGCTTTATCTCAAGGTTTCTCAGTAAATAAAAACTCTATGTGAGGAGGCATTACATTGCCATCCTAGGGTTTGCAATGTAGGAAGCAGGCAGAGGAGAGGTGATGGTAATGCCCAGGTTGGAGTAGTTCAGTCCAGAGTTTAATTACTTAATAACCCATCTTTTTGTTCCTGGCCTTCACTTTTCATGTACACGCCTACTTGTCAGTCTTGTCAGCCTTACGCTTACTCTTCTAGGCCTCAGTGTTTTATAAATGCTTCATTTCTCCCTGGAGCCTTTCCTTAGTGGTCTTCTCTTACCTAGCTGGTAAATACATCTCACCGTCTTTTTGTTTTGTTTTGTTTTTGGTTTTTTTTTTTTTTTTTTGGTTTTTCGAGACAGGGTTTCTCTGTGTAGCTTTGGAGACTATCCTGGCACTGGCTCTGGAGACCAGGCTGGCCTCGGACTCACAGAGATCCATCTGCCTCTGCCTCCCGAGTGCTGGGATTAAATGCGATCGTCACCAATGCCCCTCACTGTCTTTTAAGATTCAGCTCTAGCAATTACTTCCTTTGGATCATCTTTACTGGCTCCCTTAAACGAAACCAGCCCATGCTTTTTCCTCCTGTAGAATTCTGTTTGTTCCTCCTCACTAGACAGAAAAGGTATAGTCATCTTTGCTGAACGACTCTTTACTTGGACTTGGATCATCCTTTTGTATTAAGTCTCCCTTAATCCTATCTTTCCCCTCCTTTCTCTACCTTCATATTCTCTCTCTCTCCCCGCCCTCTCCCTCTCTCGCTCCCCCCACCCCCCACTCCCCCCCCCACCCCCGCTTTTAGTTTTATAAAATAGGGTTTCAATATGTAGCCCAACCTGGCTTCAAATTGTGCCTCCTACCTAGGCCTCTAGATTGCTGGGATTACCACCACCATCAGTTGTACATGCTTTGAATGGAGTGTGATATCAGACTAACTTTTCTTGTTTTCTGTAGTGAGATGGGATTGTCTATGTAGTTTGCCTGTTATGGATTATCTGAAGCAAGGAGTTGCTTTTCTTTTGTTTGCCTTACTTTTGTAGTGTGCTTTTATTTTTTTAAAGGCAGGGTTTCTCAGTGGCTTTGAAGGCTGTCCTGGAACTAGCTGTTGTAGACCAGGCTGGTCTCAAACTCACAGAGATCTGCCTACCTCTGCCTCCTGAGTGCTGGGCATAGTGTGCTTTTTTAAAAGTTGCTTCCTGATTTTCTTACTTTGTGCTTAACAGTAGTAAAATGGTGAGCTCCCTAACACTGAATACAGAACAAATAACCTTGTGTCTGATTTTCTTTTCTCATAAAGATCTCTGAACTTGTTTTGAGTGGTCGAAGAACTATATGACTCATATAGATTACCTGGATAATGAATAATCCTTTTCCTTCCTAACTTTTAGGAGGAGGACGAACAACAAAGGCTTAGTAAGAGGAAAGATTACAAAAAAACAGATACTGAAGAAGAAGTAAAAATACCAGTAGTGTGTGCTTTAACTCAAGACGAATCTTCAACACCATTATCAAATGAAGAGGTACGGTGAATCTATAACTACAGCTATTTTCTATGCTGGGTGGGAGAGGCTGAGGTGAGAGACTTTCTGGAGCCCAAAACTCAAAGCATTTCAAAAATTTTGTACATAATGTCATAATTTTTAGTTTATTTTTATCTGTTAGTTACCTTGTATATTAGTGAGGGTATCTATTGTTGTGATTAAACACCATGACCAAAAGCAACTTGGAGAGGAAAGTTTTTAGTTTACAATTCTCAGGTCACACTCCATCGTGGAGGGAAGTCAGAACAGGAACTCCACACAAACCAGTAGTCAGAAACTCATGCAGAAGCTATGGAAGAATGCAGCTACTGGCTTGCACCCCATGACCACCTGTGGAGGGCTGACACCCCACAGTGGATTGTGTTCTTCCACATCAATTGATCCATAAAATGTCCTACAAGCTTGCCACAGCAAATACTCTGATGGGAGGTTTTTTGTTTTTTGTTTTTTTTTTTAATTGAGGGTCCCTCTTCCCAGGTGAATCTAGCTTGAGAAAAACTAAACCAGGACACCTTGTTTATGTGCAAAGTATGTAGGTGAGAAAGAAATAATACAGCAACTTTGTTTTTAGTTGCTCTTGTAACATTGTAACACTATTCGGAGACATACTGAAGTTTCATTTACCATTTAAAATTACTAGGTATCCCTTTACTGGTGTTCCTAAAATGTCATGCATTAGAACAAGTCTTTAAATGAAAAAGGCTTTATTGTTGTTGTTGTTGTTATTTTGTTTTGTTTATTTATTCTTTTTTTTTTTTTTTGAGGCAGGGCTTCTCTGTGTAGCCCTGGCTGTTCTAGAACTCATTCTGTAGACTAGGCTGGCCTCAAACTCAGTGTAATTCACCTGCTTCTGTCTCCTGATCACTGGGATTAAAGGTGTGCACCACCTCCGCCCAGATGAAGATTATTATAGAATAACAAATTTAAGTACAGAGTTAATAGAAAGGGGTCAGGGAAAAGGATAAGACACATTCAAGTGTGGTGGTGTGTGTTTTACTCTTTGGTATTTTTGAGGTGCCCACCACCCAGTTCCCTAATACACACAGAGGCTTTTTGTTTTATTTATTTATTTTTTCCTTTTTTTTTGGTTTTTCAAGACAGGGTTTCTCTGTGGCTTTGGAGCCTGTCATGGAACTAGCTCTTGTAGACCAAGATGGCCTCGAACTCACAGAGATCCGCCTGCCTCTGCCTCCCGAGTGCTGGGATTAAAGGCGTGTGCCACCAACACCTGGCTTACACACAGAGGCTTTATTCTTACTTATTTATACCCAGTCTTAGCTTGGCTTGTTGCTAGCCAGCTTTTCCCCCTGGGCTTTTATCTTTCTTACTTCTGCATATCTTACTTTCCTTCCTTACTCTGTGGCTAGCTGGCAGGCTGGCTGGGTGGCTGGCCCCTGCCATCCTTCTCTCCTTGTTCTCTCATGGCTCTTTCTTCCTCGTTTCTCCTATTTATACTCTGTCTGCCAGCCTTGCCTATCCTTGCTCCTGCCTCATTATTGGCCTTTCAGATCTTATTAGGATCATCAGGTGTTTTAGACAGGCAAAGCATCACAGCTTCACAGAGGTAAAACAAATGCAACATAAACAAAAGCAACATACCTTAAAATAACATTTCCCCCCATCCAAAAAAATAACATTCCCCAACAGTGAGGGCTTTGCCTGATGTCTTTTTAAAAATAGATTGGTGGGGTGTGTGTGTGTGTGTGTGTGTGTGTGTGTGTATACATATATATTATATTCACATATATGCATGCATATTTAAATATAGGTGTTTTGCCTGCTTGTATGCTTATGCACCATGTGCATGTAGTGCTCACAGAGGCCAAAAGAGGGCCTCAGATTCCTGGGACTGGAATTATGTATGGTTGAGATATCCCAATGGGTGCTGGGAATCAAACCCACATTGAAGAGCAGCCAGTTGTCTTTTTTCTTTTCTTTTCTTTTTTTTTTTTTTTCCAGATGGGGTTTCTCTGTGGCTTTGGAGGCTGTCCTAGAACTAGCTCTTGTAGACCAGGCTGGTCTCGAACTCACAGAGATCTACCTGCCTCTGCCTCGCAAGTGCTGGGACTAAAGGCATGCACCACCACCTCCCAGCTCCTGTTGTCTGTTTTTAATGTGAATTATACATATTGGTGGGAGGACGACAGGGTCTTGCTATGTAGCTCAGGCTGACCTTGCTCTCAAGATTACTCCTTCCTCAGCTTTCTGAACATTGGGATTGGTTAAAGAAGTTTGCCACTTGTTCAGCTCCAGTATTAGGGCTTAAGTTCTGAAAATAGAAGGTAAAAGGTTGACATATTTCATTGAAGCTTCGAGGAAGAGTGCAAATGTTGGGAAGGGGAAGACTGAGGGGCCCAGGGATGCAGTGTGTCAGATGTTGTGCTTGTGGTCTGTCATCTCATACCTATCGTGTGGTAAGGGCCTCTGCATTGATTTTCCTGCCTTTGACTTCTTATACAGAATCTACTGTACTCTCAGCATTACTGTCAAGTTCTCTTCCTTTAGTGTGATTGCGGTCAGACCACTCTGGTGTGCAAAATCAACCCTGACTACCATAATCTATGTCATTTAGTAGAAATTCTGTACATAGACTGTTGAAACCATTTGCAAGAAGAATTTTCTTTCTAATTTTAATTTTTTTAAAAAAAAATTATTTTGACAGGGGTTCATTCAAAGCCACACATTAAACTGTTTATCCTTATGAAACAAAATCCATCTTTGGGTTCCTATCTCCTATTAGCAGCACATTAGACACATACTAATTTTAATTTTTATTGGTTTGTTTTTTGTTTTGTTTTTCGAGACAGGGTTTCTCTGTGTAGCTTTGGAGCCTATCCTGGCACTCGCTCTGGAGACCAGGCTGGCCTGGAACTCACAGAGATCCTCCTGCCTCTGCCTCCTGAGTGCTGGGATTAAAGGCGTGCGCCACCAACGCCCGGCTAATTTTAATTTTTAAAATTGGGTGTTTGTGCATACATATGTGTGGGTTTGTGAACTTATACATGTGCTTGCAGGTACCCACAGAGTCTAGAAGAAGTCATCACATTCTCTGAAGCTAGAGTTTTAAAGTGGTTGTGAGCTGTCTGACATGGATGCTGGGTACCAACCTCAGGTCCTTTGCAGGAGCAACAAGTGTTTTAACCACTGGGCCATCTTTTTAACCCCAAGAAGTATTTTCTTTAAAACAAACAAGGAAACATTTATTTTAATACATGGAGTGGGGTGGGGTGGGGGACACTCAGCATGCATGTGGAGGCCAGGACTTTTTTTTCCTCCTATCTGGTAGGACCTGGGAATCAAACTTAGGTCTTTGGACTTGGCAGCAAGTGCCTTTACCCACTGACTGATCTCTCTGGGCCAGAGTCTCCTAATACCCATATTGGTCTTTCTCTTGTTCCAAACTCTCCAACTCATATGTTGGTTCCTTCATTGGGAATGCTTGCCTTCCTCTATCTGACTATTAAAATTCTCCTGCTCATCCTTCACAGCTCATGCTGATGCTCCCTCTTTAGTAAAGGAAATACTTCTAGTGCCTAGTGCCTTTGGGATCAAAGTTAAGGACCCTCCTTTCCTAGTTGAATGGCCCTTTTTAGCTTTACCCCTGGTTCTTACTTCATTACAGTTAGGCCTGGCTGCTTGTGGTCCATACTTGTGTTGTTTATGCCATTCTTGTTGCTTATGATTTCGTACTTACAAATGCCATAGCTACAGCTCAGTAGTAGAGTGCTTGCTTAACAAGTGTAAGGCCCTAGTTTGATCTCCAGCATTGGAAAGATGGAGTGGGGGATTTGGTCATACACACTTTTCTAACTTTTACCTCCTTTCCCAGCTGGTGAACAGTTGCAGTTAAGTTGGGTACATTTTCCTAACAGGTATCTATCTTGTTTCTGTTTAGTTTGCAGATTTACTTTGAGTCATGTGTAGTACATACAGTTCCTGGTGGCTTATATTTTCATCTCTATTGATAGCTTGAATATTAGAACTGATTTTTTTTTTTAATTCTAATAGACACTGAATACCATGCTGTTATTTTTGTACTTTGTTTTGTTTGTTTTGGAGCCTACCCTAAGGACCAATTGGTGCTTTTGCTCTGCATTTTCTTAATACTTAGACTCCCAGAAGAGAGTCCCTTTTTGTTCAGCCAGATATTACATGACATTTGCATCGTGCAGTAATCTATCCAGGAATGTCTGGAAAACAGAAAAGAAAAATTTGTGATTCATAAAGAAGTATTTCTTTTATTTTTGTTTCTGTTTCTAACAACTTCCTCATACTATGTATATCATTTTCCGTCCATTAAAATATATTTTAGACTTTCTGCTAGAGGCTGCAGCTCCATGACAGAATGTTGACCAGCATGCATGAGGCTCTGGGTTTGGTTCTTGGTAGTAGCAACTCTCACCTTCACCATGTGTATGCGTGTTTTCAACTTTAATATGGAATGTTTTGGAGACTTAGATTTAATTGCTAAGGACATTTAATATTTTCGAATATGTTATCCTTATTTTGGTACTTAGAATATGCTTTTTCACTATGAAAGTAATAGGAAAATATTATGGGGTACTTCTGAAGTGCAGGAAAGGCCATACAAATAAAAATAATTGTTTTGACCACCCAGAGAAAACTGTAATGTTTTGGCATGTGTCATTCTCTTATTTCCTCTTTCCTTTTCCATAGATATTATAAATATGTTCCCATTTGTTTTGTTTGCTTGCTTTGCTTTATTTTGTTTGACGCAGACCTATAAAGCCCAGGCTGGTCTTGAACGTCTGAGCTTTCTGCTTCTACATTCAGTGTGCTGGAATTATAGCCATGTGACATCTTGCCTGTCTGATACTTTGCAAACAGACTCAACATGTGTCTACATGCTTATGAATGCTCCTCCTTGCTTAAATCTACGTTAAGGTTTTGAAACCCTGAAATTTTTTAATGCATTCAATAGAATTTTAATGTGTTAATGCACCATAATCCCTTTGGCCATTTTCTTACTACTTTGTTGCCAGGTTTTAATTTACGAGGTGCCTGACAGCATGAAAGGGTCTGTACCTTGCTGTTAACCTGTTTTGTCTTTTTTTCCTCAGGCCTAGTATGTGTTAAACCTGTGTTGTACAACTGATAGGCACCCTCAGCTCCTGGCTCTCATAGAAATGAGAGCCCTGGCATGCCTTGTAGGTATAGGGAGAAACTCAGGACTGGCCAGTTTGAATAATTCTGACAGCCTTTGGGCCATAGGAACTTGCTTTAGTTGTTTGGAACCTACCTTTTCTTGGGTGATTTGGGGCAGGGGAAATAATGGCTTGGTGAAAATTGGATAAAGGAATGGTTGGGAGTATGAATTTGAGATTTTCCAATTTACATGTGAGGATTGTCTCCAAGTAGGCAATAGCTAGTGCTAGGATGCATAGTCTCTGCCTACAGAATATAAGCATGACTAATATACCACTTATCAACTTGGTTATATTTTTTGCTGCTGTAAATGTTTTTATTAAATAATACTGTAATGCAATTTTATATAAAATTTTCCTTGTACAAAAATCACTGTAATGTATTTTATTATTTAAGTCCTTAGGAAAAGAACAGCTAAGTTTATAGGCATTAAAAATTTTAAGATGATGTAAAATATTGTAGAATCATATATTAGAAAGACCACAGATTAGTCTTTTGTTTTTGTATTTATTATTTATCTGGGCGAGACCGTATGTGCCGTGGCAACTTGTGAAATTGGGGTCTTTTGTACCAAGTGGTTTCAGGTAAAGCTCAGATCATCACGCTTAGTGGCAAATGCCTATAAAAGCTGAACCATCTTGGTGGCTCAGGAAGTTTTTACTTCCCTTAGCTATTTGTGTTTCTCATGCTATTGCTAAGGTGATAGACTAGTACTTCTTTAAGTGGCCCTCACACCTGTCATCTCTGTTCCCACTGTCATTGTGTCACTATAGTATCTGTGATCACAGTAGTGTTTTTTTGGGGGGTGGGTTTCGAGATAGGCTTTCTCTATGGTTTTGGAGGCTGTCCTGGAACTCGCTCTGTAGACCAGGCTGGTCTCGAACTCATAGAGATCCACTTGCCTCTGCCTCCTGAGTGCTGGGATTAAAGGTGTGCGCTACCACTGTCTGGCAGTAGTTTATTTTTTTAAGTTAATTTTATTATATTATTTTGTGTATGTGGGTATTTTGCCTTCATGTATGTCTGTACACCCTGTGTATGAAGTGTTGGATTCCTCTGGGACTAGAGTTTGTTTATTTATTTATTTATTTAACTGAAATCTAATTTATTTTTTCATTTGATCAGACAATGTTACATTCAAAATTTCAATATTTTGTTTCTATTACAATCATTACTAGGAAAATGATTAGAAGCTATGTATGTGTGTGTGTATATATTGATTATTATATTATATTATATATATATTGATTATTAAATGCAAAATTCATTCATCATAAAAAATGCTCTTTTTTTATTTTATATTACAAACAAGATTGAATTACATGACAATCCCAGTTCCCTTCTCCCTCCCTTCCTCCCCTACCACCCCCCTAACTAAAATCCTACCTATCACGTATCCTTTCTTCTAATCTACACCTGACTCAACCTTTCTGCTCCTCTGGGACTAGAGTTTAAATATATGTTTGTGAGTCAGCATGTGGGTGCCAATCTAGTTTTGTTATTATTTGGGACATTTGCCATCATTAGCTTAATTAAATTAGGTTTGTTTTCCCAGCTTTTTAAATTTCAGATGAGTGAAAATATTTGAAAAAAATTAGCATAAAAATAATCAACTTTTCATTATATCAGATAATAGTTTTAAAACACTTGAAAATAAAAAACAATGAAGTTAGCTGGTGCATTCCCCAGTCTCCTCTAGTTGGTCCATAAAAGGATATTTAAAACAAATAGTATGTCTAAGATGGTGGCACAATGCCTTTAGTCATGGCACTTGGAAGGCAGGGTTAGACAGATCTTTATGAGTTCTAAGTCAGTCGAAGCTACATAATGAGACCCTGTCTTAGACCACTCGATCATTTTGACATTACATAATAAGATCCTGTCTTAAAAAGCAGGGATATGACATTATATAAGGAACTGTAGGGACTGGAAAGACGGCTTAACAGTTGAGAGCACTGGCTGCCCTCTAGAGGACCCATGTTCAAATCCTAGCACCCACCAACAGCTCACAACTGTCTACAACTACAACTCCAGGGGATCTGACACCTTTACACATAACATGGTAGACAAAACACCAATGCACATAAAATTTAAATAATTAATTAAAAGAAATGATTGTCATTTTAATCTTTTTTTGGGGGGGTGTGCTTTCTGAGACAGGGTTTCTTTATGTACTTAAATCCTAGCTGTCCTGGAACTCGATTTGTAAATCAGGCTGGCCTTGAACTCAAAGAGATCCTCTTGCTTCTGAGTGCTGGGATTAAAGGAATACACCATCACACCCAACTGCCATTTTAATATTTTTAAGAAGAATTTATTTTGTGTGTGTGTGTGCCTGAATATAGCACATGTATCACATGTGTGCAGGTGCCTGCATAGGTCAGCAGATGGCAATGAATTTCCTGGAACTGGAGTTAGAAGTGGTTGTGAGCCATTCATATAGGTGATGAATGGGTCCTGTGCAAAGCTGGGTCCTGTGCAAGAGTAGACAGTATTGTTAACCACTGAGCTCCACCTCTTCAGCCCAGGAGTAGTCATTTAAATAGAATATAATTAAAAAAAAAAAACTCACTACATTTCTTTGTTATTCTTTTCTTCTTCTATTCTTTGTTATTTCTTTTTGATATTTAGTCTGGCTGGTGTCTGGCTGGCTTCTGGCCCTGGGAGTTTCCGTCATTTTCTCCTCTCTTCCCTTGTTCTCTCTCAAGCCTAGATTTCTCCTCCTATTTATTTTCTGTGCTTGCCAGCCCCACCTATCCTTTCTCTGCCTAGCTATTGGCTGTTCAGCTTTGTATTAGACTAATAAGTGCCTTGGGCAGGCAAGGTGAAACAAATGCAACACATCTTTACATAATTAAATAAATGCAGCATAAACAAAAGTAACACATCTTTGCCTAGTTAAATAATATTCCACAACACAGATGTTTCTTCTTGAGGCCTCTGAGCATGGAGTTCATCTCTGTCTTGTATTGTTATAATAGTATTGTAAGAGCCTGTTTACTTGCTTAACCTCTCAAGAAACTGTACATATCTTAAAATCAGAAGTTGTATTTTGTTTATACATCTAACCTGTGCTTGAGTAGTGCCCAGCATACAGAAGAGATTTATTTGATAAATAGCTGTTCAGTGATCATGTCAAAGCAGCAAAATGGTTATTATGTGTAATGTGTGACAAAATATATATAGGACGTGGTAGCTTTTCTCTTTTGGGGTTCAGAGAATTATCTAACTTGAAAATACATGTTTTTACATTTCAGGAGCATTTAGATAGCACCCATGGGTCAGTCCATTCCTTAGATGCAGACTTGCTGTTACCATCTGGAGATCCATTCAGTAAATCAGACAGTGACATGTTTAAAGATGGACTCCGGAGAGCACAGTCTACAGACAGCTTGGGAACCTCAAGCTCGTTGCAATCAAAAGCATTAGGCTATAACTACAAAGCAAAGTCTGCTGGAAACTTGGATGAATCGGATTTTGGACCGCTGGTTGGAGCAGATTCTGTGTCTGAGAACTTTGATACTGTGTCCCTTGGGTCACTGCAGATGCCAAGTGGCTTTATGTTAACCAAAGATCAAGAAAGAGCAATTAAGGCAATGACACCTGAACAGGAGGAGACTGCATCCCTCCTCTCCAGCGTCACCCAGGGTATGGAGACTGCATATGTATCTCCCAGTGGTTACCGATTAGTGAGTGAGACTGAATGGAATCTCCTGCAGAAAGAGGTGAGTTATTCTCAACATATTTCTTTTGTTCTCTTTTTGTTTTGAGACAGAGTTTCATGTAGCTCAAGCTAGCCTCCAACATACTATATGGTGAAGATGACCTTGAAACTCAGAGGATGAGTCTTGATCTCCTACCTGCCCTCTCCAGTGCTGGGATTATAGGTGTGTGCCACCACATCTTGCTCTCTGAAACTCTGGAGGGATTAGTAACTCTGGTATTCCTTGTTGAGGCAGTAGATAGTTTCTGGAGTCAGTGCAGGCATGTGCTGCTAGCAAGTGTGCTTTAGCACATACTCATCCCTTGCCAAATCTGTTTTGTCTCTTCTGTATGACAGTCACAGAAAGCTGGTTGCCCAGTGGTGTTAACAAGCATCATAGATAGAGCAGTCTGAATTTGGGCTTTCAGGTCACTGCAGCTGAGTATATGCTATGATTCACTTACTCATTTTTCCTTTAGTTCTAAAATGCAAAAGTGGTTAAGCCCCTGATACAAAGAGTGGGTTTAAGGAGGATTGGAAACATGGGAGAGAGAAAAAAAAAAAAAAAAAGGCAGCCTTGATGAAGGGCAGTTTTCCTTAAAGTTAAGATTGTAAGTTGTGCCAGGTGGTGGTGACGCATGCCTTTAATCCCAGCACTTGGGAGGCAAAAGCAGGAGGATCTCTGAGTTTAAGGCCAGCCTGGTCTACAGTGGAAGTTCCAGGAGAGCCATGGCTACACAGAGAAAGTCTGTTGGGGTGGGGGGTTAGGGGGGATGTAAGTTGTAATTGCACAATGCTTTACAGATTTCCATGCCTTTTCACATACTTCGTCTCTTTGAGCTTTATGATTATAATGAGGCAATCAGGTCATAACTGTCCCCAGTACAGATGGAGAAACTGGCTCAGAAAGATCAAGTAAAATCTGGGTTAGAGTTTAGTTTTTCTGACATTAGTGCTTTCCCTTACTCAGGGCTACTTCTCTTTAAAGAAGCACTCAGTGAATTAGTGGAGCAGCCTGATGAACCTAAATAAACTGCTGTCCTTGAGCTATGCAGGACATGTAAAGAACATGCCACTTACTAGTGTCATATCCAGTGTGTCACTGGAACTGGTGATGGGGAATTGGCATTGCCTTCCTTCACTTCTCCCCATTGGTTAGATAGCATTGAGTGCATGGTATAGCACCTTTTGCTTGCTTTGTGGTATTTTGTGGTCCTTGGTGCTAAGTTGTGTCCTTTGTTTTCATACAATACACATTGGAGGTTATGACTATTGGAATCTGACTCTGTATTGTAATTTCCTCCTGTAAATCTGAATTGTTTACTTTGTGCTAGTCACTGAGTAACATTAGTAAGAATGTGCATTTGTTCCTTGAGTATGAGACATAGAGTTATTTGTTCTGCCTGATAAGTGGTAATTTTGGTGCCCTTCAGGTACATAATGCTGGAAATAAGCTTGGTAGACGTTGTGATATGTGTTCCAATTATGAAAAACAGTTACAAGGAATTCAGATTCAGGAAGCTGAAACAAGAGACCAGGTGAGTTTCATTAGAGGCACAGAGTTGTCTTTTTTTTTTTTTGTCCCCGTCTGCTTTATGGAATAATCTAACACATATAGTGGCGGCTGATTTCTGGTGAGAGCCCAACAGGACTCTGGGTATCCATGCTTCATTAGTATGCCAACACCATACCAGCCAACTCAGCTCTCAGAGGTGCTAACAGCACCTGAGCTCCTTTCTCAGCACCCTGTCGCCCAGAGCCCCATCACCTAAACTGGATGCTGGCCTGATCAAACCCCCACAGTGCACTTCATGGTACATAGATTAGGGAGGTAAGATATACTGTGTGACCCCTGACAGAGTAAAAACTAGCTGGACTCTCTGCTTACTGCCTATTTGTTGTAAATTTGTTGATTTGATTAATGGTGATCCATAGGGCACAAAAGTTAAGCTTCCACAGGTTTGGACTGCTGAACTTAAGGGTAAAGTTCTTTTCCAAGTACAGAGTAGAATAGTATGACATTGGTAACACTTAAAAACAATATAGAATTTAACAAGAGTAAGCCTTGTGAAAGCATGTCAAGAAAAGTTAGTATTTTTCTCGATTGTTATGAAGATTATTTATTGCCTTTGCCATCAGAACCTGAAGGAGGTTAGAATGATGATCTTGTATTTTCAAATGTCACTAGTATTTAGTTCCTCATCTGTAGTCTTTTTTTATTGATAGTTTACAGGTGAAAATTTCAAGCTACTTATAAAACTAAGATAATACATTGGCTTCTGATAGCCTTACAAGGAAAAGAGTCGTCTTGGATTCCTTAGTTATTTCTGTAGACTTCTATTGATGCTTCTTGTATGCCTGGTGTTTTGCTGGATCCTAGCAATTCAGATACAGCTAAAAGATGGTTTTGACCCATAAGGAGCTTTCAGCATTACAAACAAAACATAAATTCAGTCCAGCTCATTCCTAGAGATGAACATTTAGATTAGAGGACGGTGTGCAGCTTAGCTGTAGGCTCAGGAAAGGCAGCATTTCTGTGTTTGCTTCAGAGCCTGTTTTCAAATTAAGAGAATTAGGTAAGGAGAACGTATATTCAACGAGGGGAAATGTACAGAGTCATGAGGGAGAAATGTTCCAGGACATGTGACTGCTATGGGAGTTTATAAACTAGTGGGAGAAGGAGCCACAAAGGATGGCCAGGTGAGACCAGTGAGGAGAGGTGATCATCAGAGGACATTAAGGTTAAGCCTGGCAACTTTGGAGACATTATTGCTTCTAAGTAGGAAAATCATTGTGATTTCACTTTTATAAAATTTATAGGGTCCTCGTGAATTGAAGATCAGAGGCAGGGGATAGAGTAGACAGGGAAGCCAATTGTAGATCCTAGAGGGCCTAGCAGAGAAGAGGTTTTCAAATGAGATTATGTATGTGAAAAGTTGTTGTTAACTGTAAAGCACGATGTAGTTCTTGAGGTCATCCATTCCTTTCTGAATTGACAAGTTTATGAAACTTCTCAAGTTTTTTTGACTTATTTTTAATTTACAAAAAAAGTTGTGGGCTGTGGGTGTAGCACAGTTGGTCGAGCCCTTGCCTAGCGTGCATGAGGCCCTGGAATTAATTCCTAGTGCCACTGTAAATAACAACAGCAAAAACCCAACCACTTCTTTCTTGTTGACTTTTAAAATTATATAGGTGAAAAAACTGCAGGTCATGCTAAGGCAAGCTAATGACCAGCTGGAGAAGACAATGAAAGAGAAACAGGAGCTAGAGGACTTTATCAAGCAGAACACCGAGGACTCAAGCCACCAGGTGAGAGATGACTGGCTTGTTAAAATTACATTTAAAAATTCAAAAAGTATAGTTACTTTATTTCTTTTGCTTTGAAGATTTG
Source organism: Cricetulus griseus (assembly GCF_003668045.3). Classification (NCBI taxonomy): domain Eukaryota; kingdom Metazoa; phylum Chordata; class Mammalia; order Rodentia; family Cricetidae; genus Cricetulus; species Cricetulus griseus. The sequence continues at coordinate 84,731,743 of NC_048600.1, forward strand.
GTAGTTTTATTTTCTCTTGAGGTAAGTGTTTACTGATCTTTCTGTGCTATTTTAAAAAGGATTTACTTATATTTTAAATGTGTATGAATGTTTTGCCTGCTTGTATGTATGTGTACCACATGCATGTTTGGTCTCCTGGGAGGTCAGGAGAAGGGGTCAGATCCCCTGGAATTGGAGTTATGTGGATAGTTGTGAGCCACTATGTGTATGCTGGGAACCAAACCCAGGTCCTCTGGAAGAGCAAGTTTCTTAACTGCTGAGCTATATATCTCTCCAGGATCTTATTCAGGGTTTTTTTTTTTTTTTTTTTTCTGAAATAATCACTTAATGTATTTAGTGCATTTTAGGTGCTCTCAGGGCTCTGATTCTCTTTTTTTGTGTTTCCTTTGGTTTCCTTGCTGCATAAGAACCTCATGAACACGAAGTTAAGAGTTGCTGGCTGGGGGAAAAAAAAAAAAGAATTGCTGGCTGGGAATGTAGCTCAGTTTGTAGAATGCTTGTCTAGTATTTGTTAAGCACTGGCTTTGATCCCTAGGACTATACAAACTGGAGGGTAGGGTGATGGTACATACTTCTTCTATCATCACTTGGGAGGTAGGGACAAGAAGATTAGAAGTTCAAGGCCATCCTTAGTTACGGAATTGGAGGCTAGTCTGTTTGAGACATTGTCTCAAAAACCAAAACAAGGGCTGGCAAGATGACTCAGTGTGTAAAGGTGTTTACCACTAAGCCTGAGTTCAGTCCCTGGTTCCCACTGCCACCACCACTACTACTACTAATCATTATTATTTTTTATTATTTTTATTACTTTATTATTATTGAGACAGGGTTTCTCCACATAATCTTGGCTGTTCTGGAACTCATTATGTAGAACAGGCTGGCCTTCAATTCACAGAGATCCACTTGGTTCTACCTACAAAATGATAGTATTAAAGGCATGTGTTACCATGCCTGACAAAAATTGTATCTAGCATACCACTATTTATCCAAACAACAGTCGAGAGATGCTTAGGTGTTTCTAGATTTTGACAATGGTGAATTTTCTATAAGGATTCTTGTGCATGTCTGTTGGTGGATACTTGGACTGACTTCTCTTGAGCACAGGTAGAAACAGTGAGAGAAACTGCAAGATTGTTTTATAGGCTAGCCCTTCAGCTCTTCTAGCTATTTCTGCTGACCATTAGTTGTTCAAATGGTTATGTGTAGTTAGACTTCTGTGCTTCTATATGTCTATTTCTCTTCCTCTCCCTCCTCCCTCCCTCCCTCCCTCCCCACTCCTCCCTCCTTCCCTTCCCCATTCCTCCCTCCCCCTCTCTACCCCCCTTCTCTCTCTCCTTCCCTCCCCAACTCTTACTCTCCCCCTCTCCCCCTCTCTCCTCCTCCCTTCATTTTGTTTTGAGACAGGGTTTCTCTGTGTAACAGCCCTGGATGTCCTGGACATCACTTTGTAGACCCGGCTGTCATTTAAGCCCTTGAATAAGTTCAGTAGCTAATAGCTCATGTATCTGGACCTTGAAGACCTAGATCTATTGTCTGTTTTTTTTTTTTTTTTTAAGCCATTCCCTTGTGTATTAGTGTTAAATGCCATATGTTCTATTAAAACGAATAATGAATCGACTGGGACTAGAGATGTAGCTAAGTGGGTAGAGTGCTTGATTAGCATGCACAAGGCCCTTGGCTCATTCCTCAGCACCATAGGTGTAATCCCAGCACTTGGGTGGTTGAGACAAGATCAGAAATTCAAGGGTGATTCCTTATGAGAGGCAGGTAACTAATGATACTTACAGTCCTGCATCATTTTATGCAGTAACAGAAAGTGAGATTGTATAAAATTTTGAAGGTTAGATTATTTAAAAGTCTTCATTTCCCCAAGAATATGGTCCTTGAGGATCTTGTTACCGGGTGTTTTCTTGGTGCATCCTGGATTTCTTACTTTTGCTACCCTATCTGGCTCTTAGAGGCTCTGCTCTGCTGTCAGTGCCACAGTTGTTTCTTTTAGAAGTGTGCTTTTGGAGAGCTGTTTCAAACTGTGTCCCATAGTCTGTATTAGTTGTTCAGTGCCTTTAAAGAGATACAGTTTTGGTTTTGGAGAGATGGGTCCAGAGGTTAAGAACACATACTGCTCTTGTAGAGGATCTAAATTCAGTTCCCAGCATCCACCAACAGTTGCCTCTAACTCCAGCTCAAACCCAAACTCAGACATACACATATATACATAACTAAAAATACAACTCAAATCTTTTGAAGAGATAGATTATATATTTTTATACAGCTTAGTTGTCAGTAGTTTTGTTCATTAGAAACAAAATTCTTTTTTTGTTTTTGTGTTTTGAGACAGGGTTTCTCTTTGTAGCCCTGGCTGTCCTGAAACTTGCTTTGTAGACCAGACTGGCCTGGAACTCAGAGAGATTTGTCTATCTCTGCCTCCCAAACACTGGTATTAAAGGCATGTGCCACCACTGCCCGTCTAGAAACAAAATTCTGACAATCATTTTTAAAATGCCTACACAAAATTATTTCTATTAGTTTTTATGTGTGAATGATCAGTTTTCAATAATTCCTTCCTCATAATATTAACACTAATTCAAAACAGTTGAGAGTTAAGTGATATTGATCACTCTTCAGTACCTACCTTAGAAGATTGCAGCCAACTCAGAAAGGATTAAATTATCCTTTAAAGGTGTGCTGTCTCCTCTCTTTTTTTCCTCCTTCCTTCATTTTAAAGAAGTACATTTTATTTATGTGTACATACACATACATGTTATGCATGTATATATGTATATGTATAGCCATGGCACTTGTGTGGAGACCAGAGGACAACTTATAGTAGTCAGTTCTTTCTTCTATCATATGGGTTAATATGAGGAGCAAACTCAGGTTATCAGACTTAGCAGCAAGTGCCTTTATCTGCTGTGCCTTTGCTCCAGCCCTAGGCTTCTAGGTTTGTTTTTGTTGTTTTTTAATTTTTTTAGGCTTCTTAAAAATGTATCCTTAACTAGATCATGTGGGTTCTCATCATTCTTAGAACCAGTCACTACTGTTTGTTGAGTCAGCATGTGACTTAAGCTTTGTTAATGCCCTGGGGTACACAAAAGTCTTGCCTTATAGCAAGTGCACACATTGGTTGAATGAAAGATGCTTGGTTCATAGATTTGCTGTAGAATAATGGGATGCAGAGTTAGCCTCAGATAACCAGTTTGTAACTGTGTTTTCATGTGTGCATCTTCTCTTCAGATATCTGCACTTGTCCTAAGAGCTCAAGCCTCTGAGGTCTTACTTGAAGAGTTACAACAGAGCTTTTCTCAAGCGAAGAGGGATGTTCAGGAACAGATGGTAAGTCAGCATTTCAAATACATGTCACATACGACCTTTATTCCTGTTTTTTCCTTTTCAGGATTATCTTTAATATGTCTTTTAACCCTGCTCAAAGTAGCTACTATTATATACTCCATTTGTGATGGTAAAATACTGTACTGACATCCTTCCTTCTAAACAGAGCTCCTCATCCTTCCCTGTTTCATCTTTATCTTTTCTGACTTGGGAAACCTAAACAGAGAAAACTATGATAGACCAGTATTTAATTTTCATTTCAAAATAAAAGCTAATAGAATAGAGATAATTGTCACCTCCAGCTCACACAGCTTTTGAGTACTTATGTGTTTTTTTCTGGTAACTTATTTATTTAGAATAGCCTTTTTAATTTCCAAGGATCTATGTTTGTTGTAGCTCTGGAGACCTTTCAGGAGGCCATTAGAAGTGAGGGATGGAAGCGGAACTTCATTAGCAGTGGCCACCAGGAACCTATGCGGAGTAATTCTGAGGCTTGGGTCTCCTCTCTCACTAGTCTGACTGTATTTGTTTTGTTGGACTGTGTATCTAATGGCCTGGGTCAGTTATGGCAGGATGCTTGCTAGGCTAGGTACAGATTGAGAGTGATCATAAGGCACAACCAACTAGCCTCAAGAAAATAAAGCCAATAATGTTTAACCAAAGTTTATACATGACCTGCCTGCTTGCTGTCTGGATTCAGCTTGTTCATCATCCACCTTGGGAGATATTCTTTAACTCACTCGATGAGCTCTTCCTCCTACTTATGTGTTCCTTCAACCTTGTACTGTTCACTAAGCCTCTTTTGTTATAGCACCATTTCACACTGAGGGTAGTTTTGGCTTTAACTAAACTTTTCTCTTCTCCATAAGCACTTAATATTAAAAATCAGCAGAAAACTGGGCATGGTAGCCATTAATCCCATCACTGGGGAAGCAGAGGCAGGTAGATCTCTGAGTTCAAGGCCACCCTGGTTTACATAGTGAGCTGCAGGCCAGCCAGGACATCCTCTTTATTGGATGGCAGTGAGGGAGTGGTGTAGAAGCTTGAGACAGGATCTTATTGTTCAAGCTGGCCTTTAGTTTTCTATCCACCTGAGGCTTGCTTGATCGCTGAATCCTATGCCCAGGCCTTCTGTGTACTAGGATCAAGGGTGTACACTACCAATTGAAACCTCAGATCCTTCTGAAGACTTGCAGCCTGGGGCTGTCCAGTTGTTCACTTGCTCCTGGACTTGAATATTGTATGTGCGATGGGTATAAGGGAAGATGGAGATACTGTCATTTCCTTTCTTCTGTAGAATACTTGTTCTGTTTGGTATAGGTCTTGCTTGTGTCAGCCAATTCTACTGAGCCATAGAATCTGGTCCCACTGTGTTCTGGGAGACAAGAAACTGAATATCTGTGAATGCTTGTAGGAACAGTAGAGAATGAGCTCCTGTCCTTGTCTCATTGCCTGACACTTGCTAAATATATAGAAAGACTGCAAATAAAAAAATGGAGTAGGGCTGGTGGGGGTGTGAGATGACTCTGCAGGGCAAGATGTTTGGGCTTAATATGATACCTGGAACCCCTGTAATCATGGAAGCAAAGAATGGACTCCACAAATTTGTCCTCTGGTCTCTGTACACATGCTGTAGCACACACATGTCCACATCACAATAAATAAGTGTATAAAATATAAGTTATGAGCTGTGTGTGTTGTTTTTAGAAGTTTTGCATAGTTTTATTGCATACTCCCCCATCCTCAAATGTCTGTTGTATTTGGCCTAGTTTTTCTCTGATGCATTTGTTACTAAACTGGATTTACCTTCCTAGCAGTGATTTTCATCTGTTTCTGTTTTAGGCAGTGCTGATGCAGTCACGTGAACAGGTTTCAGAAGAGCTGGTGAGGTTGCAGAAAGACAATGACAGCCTCCAGGGAAAGCATAGCTTGCATGTGTCATTACAGCTAGCAGAAGACTTCATCCTCCCAGATACTGTGGAGGTAATGTATTTGCCACATCATCAAAAGAAAAAAAAAAAAAAGAAAAGAAAAGAAAGGAAGAAAAAAGTGTACTTTTTGAAATGGTGTAAGTTTAAAAAAAACCTTCTTACTTAGTCTTTTAAGATTGGCCTCACTAATAGCCCTGGTTGTTCAGAAACCAACTGTAGGCCAAGTCCTTTGTCTCTGCCTGGCTTTATTTTTGCTTTGTGTTGTTTTTCAAGATAGGGTCTCACTGTGTTGCACTAGCTGTTCTGGAACTCACAATGTAGACCAGGCTGGCCTGTAACACACAGATAGCAACCTGCTTCTGCTTCCTAAGTGCCAGGATTAAAGGTATGCGCCACTACACCTTAATTCATAAATTAATTTTTAAAGATTTTAATTTTGTTTGTGTGTTTGCCAGGTTCGTGGCTTCTGAGGAAGCCAGAAGAAGGCATTGCATTGACTGGAACTAGAGTTACAGGCACTTGTGAACCTGGGTGCTGGGAACTGAGCTCAGGTCCTTTACATTAGCTGCACATGGTCTTAGTCTCTGAGCCATCTCCCCAGCTCCCTTTTAGCTACTTTTGCCTTAAAATGCTTGGCAAATGAATGTAGTTTGGATTAAAGGTATGTGCCACCATGTCTGGTATTTTGATTTTAAAAGATGGCTTTGCTAGATTTGTGATGTTATTTGGAAGATATTAGTCCATGCTCTCCTGGCCTTTATGGTTTCTGTTGAGAGGTCTGCTGTTACTCTAATAGATTTGCCTTTGTAAGTTGGCACTTTCCTTGTGGGGCTGGGGAAGACCTGGGTTGGAGCCACAGACTGTTTCTTTTTTCTACTTTGCCTTTCAGTTTCCCCATGCTTTCTCATTGTCCTGTCTCCCTTTTTGATTGGTGATGCCCTTTCTCTTTTGGAATATGGCCCGTCACTTGTTACCCTTTTCCTCATGCCCCCAGCTGAATGGAGGAAGGTTCTGTTTCACCATTTTATTTACACCAGGAGAACCATTAAACTGTTTTGTTTTTCCCCTTGAACTTGGGAGACAGAGTCAGAGGTAGGTGGATCTCTGTGAGTTTGAGGCCAGCCATGACCACATAGTGAGACTCTGCCTCAAAAAAAGAACAAAAAACAAACAAAAAAACCCCAAAACTTCTTAAACTGCCACCATTTTCTCTTCCCAGTAGCAGGACATCTGGCTGAGTCTCTACATCCTTGCTATTATGGAATATTTCACTTTGGATAATAGTCATCATAGTGGACAGGAAATGGTGTCTCATTGTGGTTTCAATTTGCATTTCCCTAATGACTGGAGGCATTAAGCATCTTCCCTTGCACTAATGTGTGATTTCTATATCTTCCTGGAGAAATTCCCAGATCCATTGCTCACCTTAAAACTGAATTGTTTGTCTTATTGACTTGTATGACTTTTTTTGTTGTTGTTTTTGTTTTTTGACACAGGATTTCTCTGTGGCTTTGGAGCCTGTCCTGGAACTCACTCTGTAGTCCAGGCTGGCCTTGAACTCACAGAGATCGGCCTGCCTCTGCCTCCCGTGTGGTTTGTGCCACTAACACCCGGCTGACTTGTATGACTTCTTCATACGTTCTAACCAATCCATGGTTTGCAAGTATTTTCTTCCCATCTATAGGCTTTCTTTTTAATTTTTTAGTGGGATTATTTGAGGTACAATTTTGTTTTTAATTTTGATGAAGCCAGTTTATATATTTTTTTCTTCTGTTGCTTGTGCTTTTAGTGTTGGGCTTCACTGCCAAATTCAAGGTCTGGTGATTTGTGATATTTGCTTTTGTGGGTAGAATCTAAAGAGCTATGTCACACTCACCATCTTTCTGTCTGTAAAGATGGTATTTTCTTTGCCACTTGTTATTCTTCTGTGGTAGGGAAACTACTTTCCTAAATCTACCCAAATGTTATAACTATGTATTTCTAAATCTTTCAACACTTAAAAAAAAAAAAACAACTTTTTATCAAAACAACTCAAACTCAATGTTGACTGGGTAAAGACAAAATTTCTTAGAACAATTTTCAAAACAAGAGAATTTTATTTTCAAGGTCTTTTTCTTCTTCCATCTCCTTCTCTTCTTTCTCCCCCCCCCCCCCCCAGACAGGGTATTCTCTGTATAGCATCTTTGTAGACCAGGCTGGCCTTGAACTCACAGAGATCTGCCTGCCTCTGCCTCCTGAGCGCTAGAATTAAAGGTGTGTGCCACCATGACAACTGCTGCTGCTGCTTCCTCCTCCTTCCCCTCCGCCTTTTCTTCTTCTTTCCAGTTTATTTTTCTAAGTTTTTTTTTTTTTTTCCCTGGAAGCCACCTCTTTGCATGGGCTTTGGTGGAGGTCGTGGTGCAGCACCAGCAGGTCTAAATTGTGTCAGGGGTGTTCGATCCTTCCCAGCTTCACGAGATCACTTCCTGACTACTTTGCTATGAATAGCACAGCTCACACAGTAATGCAGCTTAACACAGAATTTGGGAAGCACATAAGCCTCAAAGACGCTTGCTTCAGATATGTCTCTGCAGCAGAGGCCTCTAAGATGTTCCAAATGATGAACTTCTTAACGGCCTTGTTCTTGGGCACTCACTGGGTGCAGTTCGTGCAGCCAATGGCTGACATGGCAGTGGCCCTCTTTGGCACAGCTGTTGTTTCTTGTTTTTTTGGTCACCTTGGAGCCAAGATCCGAAAAAGTTTTTTTCCTTTTTTTTTTCCCTTCTTTTAAAGAAAATCTGGGCTGATGAGAAGCCTTAGTAGGTAAAGGGTGGTTGCTGCCAAGTCTGCCAGACAGAGTCTAGGACACACATGTTGGCAGGAGAACACATCCTCCCTCATGCCATATAAACATAAAATAGTGAATGAAAATTGTTACTGTTTAAAATTATTTAAAAATTAAATATGAGCTGGTTATAGTGACTTGACTCTTTAATCCCAGCGCTTGAGAGGCTGGGGCAGGAGGATTGCTGTGTGTTTGAGGCACCAGTGTTATATAGTAAGTTCTAGGCCAGCCTGTACTACACATGAAACTTTCTCAAAAAAAAATCAAATGTAACATAAATTTTATCTTTTTATAAGTTTCTTGTAGTTCTTCTTTTCCTTAAATCCTATCAGATTTAAGTTCTACCTAATTTTTTTCTGTGTACATACTAACATTACTAATAGTAGTTTGTTGTTTTACTTTTTAAAGACACAGTTGTTTATCATGGTCACAGCCCACAACTGTGGTCTAGCCAAGGCCTGCACTTGATCCTTTCTTAACTGGTAATTTCTGATACAAAAGGCTTGGGAAATACATGCTTTTGCTGTGAGCTTTAAATAACTTCACCACCACCTTCTCCTCTGGCTGGAAAGAGTTCTGTGTTCTGTTCTCTAGAGAATTTTTATTCCTGGGTTTAAAATTTTTCTAAAATGAGCATGGTGGTACTTTTCTGCAATCCCAGCACTCTAGAGACTGAGGCAAGACTTCATGAATATGAAGTCATATGGCTGCGTAGGGAGTCCCAGGCCAGCCTGGGCAACATAGGTAAGCCCCATCCCCCAAAACTAGGTAAATGTAATTCATTAGAAAGCTATTTTTGGATACCAATTTGGTAATGATGTAATTTCCAGAAGACTTAAAATTTGGTGGAGGAGGGCAGATGTGGTGTTATATTCTTGTAATCCAGCACTTGGGAGGCAAAGGCACAGGTGGACTCTGTGTTCAGGCCAGCTTCTTTCAACAAAAGAAAAATGGGGGCAAGGTATACAAGCTTGTCGCCTTAGAAAGCGTTTGTTTGTAGGGAGTCAGTGGGTCATTATTTACCTGACACAGGATTTTGACTAAGGAGATTTACAGTGAGCATTTGAATGTGTGAAAAGGTAAGTTAATTGTATTTTATCCTGAGTTTACACTTGTTCCTGAGTTTTTCTCTTTTTATCTTCATGAAAGTATTCTTCTTGCCAGGCGTTGGTGGTGCACACCTTTAATTCCAGCACTTGGGAGGCAGAGGCAGGCGGATCTCTGTGAGTTCAAGGCCAGCCTGGTCTCCAGAGTGAGTGCCAGGACAGGCTCCAAAGCTACACAGAGAAACCCTGTCTTGAAAAACCAAAAAAAGAAAAAAAAGAAAAAAAAAAGTATTCTTGGTGAATTTCATTTGGAAAATTATGTAACATTTTATTTTTTTCTGCTCATAAGACAACTTTGAGGGAAAATGTAGTTCACAACACAACTTTTTGGCCACGTTACTATGCAAAGGCATGTGCTTTCAGAGCACTGTGTTTTTGTTGTGTGAAATGTGTTTTTACTCTTTTGGCTTTTTTTGAGGAGCCCATCATCCAGCTCCCAAATAAATCATGCATAGAGACTTATTATTACTTATGAATGCCTGACCTTAACTTGGCTTGTTGCTTGACAGCTTTTCTTAACTTAAATTGACCCATCTACCTTTTGCCTCTGGGCTTTTCCTTTTCTATTCCTGTATACTTTTCTCTCCTTCTTACTCCATGTCTTGCTGTGTAGCTGGCTGGCTGGCTGCTGACGTCCTCCTCTCCTTGTTTTCTCATTGCTCTTTCTTCCTCATTTCTCCTATTTATACTCTCTGCCTTCCAGCCCCACCTATCTTTGCTTCTGCCTTGCTATTGGCCATTCAGCTCTTTATTAGGATCATCAGGCAAAGAATCACAGCTTCACAAAGTTAAACAAATGTAGCATAAACAAAAGTCACACTCCTTAAAATAATATTCTACCACACTTTGTGGGCATTGAAATTCACAGTCTAAATATGTAAATCATTTGAAACATAAATCTTCAGTTACTCTCACCTTCACATATCCAGTAACTTCTTGTGTACTGAATGTAGGTGCTCCGGGAACTGGTGTTAAAATATCGAGAGAACATTGTTCATGTGCGGACAGCAGCAGACCACATGGAAGAGAAGCTGAAGGCTGAAATACTTTTCCTAAAAGAGCAGATTCAAGCAGAACAGTGTTTAAAAGAAAACCTTGAAGAGACTCTACAGCTGGAAATAGAAAACTGCAAGGAGGAAATAGGTGAGAAAAAAATGTAGTTTGGGGACTGGGGGTGTAGCTTTGTTTGGTATAGTGCTTGCCTGGGTACAGGAAGATCAGAAGTTCAAGGCTATCCAGGACTACAGGAGACTGTCTCAAAAAGCAACCTAACGAACAAAAAGTGATTCATCAGTAAATAACGCTGAGAATAATGTATTGACCATGGAAGTGGAAATCAGAAGTTTAGCTAAGAACACCTGTCCTAGGTGTTCAGATGTACAGTAACTATGAACCCTCCTCCTCCTCAAATCCTTTGTGGTTTTATGAGCTCTGATGGCAATGGAGTCAAAGGCCACCAGGTAGCAGGGTCAGATGGGCAGCATTTCCTTACAGAACTTTATTGCTAGCAGCAGAAATTTAGGTTACCACACAGTGTGCATGTATAGTTGGCCTTTCCCTGAGCTTAGTTTTAATGTCAGTTCTCTGGGATAGTTTGAGAGAGGGAACATTTCTCTAGAGTGTATCTCTGACTCCTCTGGGGACATTTTAAGGAAAAAAAAATGAAAAAATAAATGATTGCTAATATTTCTCCCTTTTGTCCTAGCTTCCATTTCTAGTCTAAAAGCTGAATTAGAAAGAATAAAAGTTGAAAAGGGACAGGTGAGTCACAAGTTTAAAATTAATTCTACCAACACGTAGTGGTTTCTTATTAAATCCTGTGCTAGAACAAAGAAATGAAGATAGCTTTGCATAACCCTGCTTTTAGAAACTCTGCCTAGTGGGGACACAATGGGGTAGTGATAGAGAATGTGTATTGAGAACTTGCTATGTGCTGGGCCGTGTGGTGATGGGCAGAGTACAGATGGAGAGGAACCTCAGCCTGGCATGGTCACTACTTGACTGAGCTGCACTGCAGGAATGGACACAGTTGCACCCACAGGACATGGTATTAACTAACTGGTCCCTGCTACTCCCTAGCTTTTGGGTACTTGAATCAAAAGATCTTTGCTTCAGTGCTGCTCCACTTGTAACGCTGGCTGTACTTTGTTTCTCCTTCTTTGACTCCAGTCTCTTCCTGTTTTACTTGAGTGCCTCTTCCAGTTCCCTAAACTTGAAGCAACAACTTCCTGTCTCTGCTCTCTTTCCTCCTAACTGCACCATATACAGCTTACAGGGCTCTTTAGTTGGCTCCAACCCTCACTCTTGTCCCCTAACTCTTTTAATTTTTTTTTAAAGAAAGGTGACTTCCTTTTTTTTAAACATACATTGGTGTATTGCCTGTGTGTTTGTGAGGGTGTCAGGTTCCCTGGAACTGGAGTTTACAGACTGTTGTGAGCTGCCATGTGGGTGCTAGGTCCTCTAGAAGAGCAGCCAGTGCTCTTAACCACTGAACCATCTCTCCAGCCCCCCCTTAACTTTTCTTTTGCTGCCCTTATTCAATTGTTGCAGCAGTTCTGGATTAGACCTGTTGTTTCAAGAAGCCAGTACTCCCAAAATTGGTGGCATCTTATGCCTTTGCTACCATGGGTTCCAATATATCTAAGATATGTCTCTTCCATTCTTCACAGTAGCTCTTTCAGTCACTTTCACGTCAGTACCTTCTCTGCTCAGTCATTAGACAGGGCCACTTATAGCCCAGGTTCCCCAGTTACATGCCCTCCTACTTTATTACCAGCCTTCTTAAGATAAAATTGTGGCTTATTTCTCACCAGAGTGTAATACTGGCCACCTTCTCAGTGTTCTCTAGCTTTGGACATCTACTTCTTGATTGATCTGTCTTCCCATTGCCCAGCTGTTTCCCATTAAGAGGGGGAAAAATGAGATGGTTGTGGGAATCCTAGCACTCAAGAAGCTGAGGATTCGAGTTTGAGGATTCAAATTTGGTACATAGGAAGACAGCCTTTCAAAAGGAAAAAAAAAACAATACAAAGTTTCTCCTTGAATTATACTTCTCTACTAAGTCATTATTTTTCCAAGTTTCTTAAAAAAATGCTGCCCTCCACCTGACCTCCCAGGCACTTCTTGGTGGTAATCAGCCTTGTTTCCTTCCTGCTATAGAGGTCACACTACAGAGATGACCAGCACTCAGGCCTGGAGGGTGTAGCTCAGTAGAAGAGTGCTTTCCTAGCACTGGGGAAGAAAATGCCAGGCATGGATGTACTGCATGCTTCCCTCCACTGTCAGTTTGGGTTCAGACTTCACTTTCTTATTTTTGGTGGTTTGGGGAATTGAATTCATGTGTATGCTAGGTAAGTTCTATCCCACTGAGCTACACCCCCAGCTCTGAGATGTCACTTCTCATCGGCCTGTTGTCACAGCCTGACTTGTTTCCTAAGAGGCCTCTAGACTGGAGCCTCTTTTAGTTCATTGCTGTGTTGAAGCCAGTCTGTCTCAGTCTTTTTAAAGTCTTCAGCAGTGGGGAGAAGTCCATAGTCCTTAGTGCAGAGGTCTCTCACCTCAGGATTCTCAAGACTCCAAGATTCACAGCTCCACACTGCTGTAGGCAGCCAGCCTTGGGCAGGGCAGCCATTCTGTTTTTAGAACATCTCTTTATTTTCTTTATGTTGTCACCCTTTTCTTCCCCTGCAAACACATTAATCCGTGCAAGTAGGGCAAAGAGAGGAAACAGGAGAACCACAGGTTCAGGCCTGCCTGTTACACAGCTCAAAGCTAGTTCAAAACCAGCCTGAACAGCAATAACAAAAAGGTCCTGTTTCAAAAGGAGTTAGGGGTGGAGATAAATGAGAGTGTGCTTACCTAGCTTGTGAGACCCCGAGTTCAGTCCCCAGTACTAAAAGCAAAAGTCACTCATCATCTCTTCTAGAAAATACTGTCCAGTTTTTCTCCGTGAATTAAATGCTGCTCCTTAATGTTGATAAGCATTAGTTATTTCCATGTCTGTTTCTCCTGACTTCTCAGTTTTAGGCCTTAGAATTAGAATATGGTAGGTTCCTAATAAATTGGTAAAGACCAGGCTTGGAAGAACAAGATGAACCTATACTCTGAAGTTTGAGAAGAGTATTATTCCAGGCACAGCCAAGTCTGAGCAAGCCTGAGTCTGGGCACAGTATTCTGGCTGATAGACACCTCTAGACAGTGCTTGTGTGGCCTTCAGAGTTTCTTGGAGTTTCAGTTTTCCCTTTTGATTACCTTTTCACAGTTGGAATCTACGTTAAGAGAGAAGTCACAACAACTTGAGAGTCTGCAAGAAATAAAGGTTAATTTAGAGGAACAGTTAAAGAAAGAAACTGCTGCAAAGGTAATTATGTTTATTGGTCATTTAATTTAAAAAAAGCAAGGCTAAGGCATGGTAGTGCACACTTTTAATCCCAGAACTAGGGAGGCAGAGGCAGGTAGATCTCTGAGTTCAAGGCCAGCCTGGTCTACATAGTGAGACCCTTTCTCAAGCAAACAAAACTTACAAAAAACAAGGGGGTTAGAGAGATGGCCTAGTGATTAAGAGCATTGGTACTCTTGAGGACCTACATGTTGTATTAAAACCATTTTTTAAAAAATCTAGTCACAAGGGGATCCAATGCCTTCTTCTGGCCTCCATGGGCATTGGAGGCATATGGTACACAGGCATATGAATACACAAAACACCCATACACATACATTTTTAAATATTTTTTAAAAAATATAGGAATTCATCATATTTATTTAGAAGAAAAACACAATTTTGCTGTTTTCCAGTTATATTCTGAAAATTGGTTCTTCTACCAACTTGCAGAAAGAAAATGAATTTAATGTCTCTAGAGTTAGTTGGGGTAAATCTTCCCTCTGCCAGTGCTGGGGGCTTGGGTTATAGACTTTATTGGCTTCAGGTAGTTGATAAGAAACATTGAACCTGGAGCTGGAGAGATGGCTCAGTAGTTAAGAGCACTGGCTCCTTTTGCACTGGACTAGTATTCAGTTCCCAGTATGCATATGGTGGTTCACAATAGTTCATAATTCCAGTTCCAGATTTGATAGAATTTTCTGGCACACACATTGTGCACATACACATATGCACACAATCACTTATGCATACAAAATGCAGTGGCTATATATTGAGCCTAACTTGGGCAGTGCTTTGTTAGAAGCATTTCTATGAGCTGGGTGTAGGCTTGTCTGCAGTTCCTATTACTGAAGGCCAGGGTAGGAAAATTGTTAGTTCAGAGGCCTTAAAAAGGCTATCAAGTAGCTTAAGGCCAGATTTGACAACTTAGTTGGACCGTTTCAAAGAAAAGTTTAAAAAGTGGGGTCGGGGCTGGGGTATAGATATAGTTTAGTGGTAGAGACGTGAGACCCTGGTTTCAATCTCCAGAGATGGAGAGGCTGCTTTGAAAAACATTACTCCATCCCATTCCTATATCAAATGCCTTGAAGTAGATTTCCAGGTTATCCTGAGTCTGTATAGAATAAAAATGCATGTGGCTTACTATAGGGAACATTGCCTGGACATGGTCTAATGAGCTACGTTGGTGGTCAATTGATCCTTATTTTTAGAAAAAGGCTCCCATGATTTTCAGTAAGGAAGGCTGGAGGTAGCTGGGGCTGAATAGCCCATATGAACTAGGTGTTTGATCTAGTAATTGTCAGAGAAAATTCTGAGTGTCTGACCATATTGCTGTGACAGCTGTTTGTCTTGGGAGCAGGGACACAGCACTTTGAATACATTTCTTATCCCGGTTTCATACCTAGAGCAAGTGACCTGCCCAACTGGCATTGCTGCCTTATGGAAAAAGAGAATGGGTGTGGGAAATGGATCAGCAGGGAAAGGTGCTTGCTGCCCAGCTGCACCATGGACATTTATTTCATCCTTGGGGCTCACACAGTGGAAGGAGAGAACCAGCTCTCTTAAGGTTGTCCTCCTGGTCCCCACCTGTGAGTGCTTCCCTCTCTACCCTACTCCACACATAATACATGTAAAAGAAAGAGATAATGGGAGTGGGTATAAAGTTGAGTTGGCATGCAGGGGTACCTGGGGTTTGATCTCCAGCTCTGCAGAAAACTGGGTGTGTTGGCACAATCTGTATCCCACAAAAAAAGATGGAGGCAGGTGGATCAGAAATTCAAGCTCATTTTCAGCTACAATACAGCAAGTTCAGGGGTTAGTTTGGGCTACAAGAGACCTTGTGTTAAATAAAGGTGGGAACAGTGAGGCAGCTAGAGGTACTTACCACCAAGCCTGAGTTTAATCTTTGGGGCCCACGTGGTGAAAGGAAAGCTGACTCCTACAGCTTGTCCTGTGACCTCCACTTGTGTGCTGTAGTATGAGCACTGTGCCCCCAATCAGTAGAAAAAAAGAAATGTAATTTTAAAAGATTAATGGGAAGGACTGTATGAGCTGGGGGTGTCATAGTCATCACAAGGGAACCCACAGAAGCAACTGGCCTGTTATTGGGAGCTCGGACTATATGGACTGATGGCTAGGGAACTTGGATAGGATTGGCTTAGGCCCTCTGCATACGTGTGATAGTCATGTGGCGTGGTCTACTTGTGGGACTCCTGGCAGTGGGAGTAGGACCTATCCCTAACACTTTGGTCACTAGCTTTGGGAATCTGTTCCTAATGTTGGGTTTCCTTGCCCAGTCTTAATATAAGGAGCAGAGCCTAGTCCTACTTCAATTTGATGTGCCATGCTTTGTTGGCACTCATGGGAGGCCTCCCCTTTCTGAACAGAGGTGGAGGAGGGGTAGACTGGGGTGGGAGACAGAAGGGAAGTGGTAAGCTGCAGTTGGGATGAAAAATAAATGAAAAAATTTAATTAATAAAAATAAAAAGATTAATGGAATATGGAGGTATTATTCAGGTAGTATTATTCCTAGTAGTAGGAAGAATTGGAGATACAGCTTGGTGGTGTAGAGGTTTGCCCACCAACAAACTGTGGCCCTGGGTTCAATCCTTAGTACAAAAAAGAAAGAAAAGCTTACAGCTTCCCTGTAGTCAGTAACTAAAGTTCCTAAGGAGTTTAGGAACTCTGGCTATTTGGCATTAATTTTCACTCAACACTTTTATTTTTTAGGCTACTGTTGAACAGCTCATGTTTGAAGAGAAGAACAAAGCTCAGAGGTTACAGACAGAATTAGATGTCAGTGAACAAGTACAGAGAGATTTTGTAAAACTTTCTCAGACTCTTCAGGTGAGGTGTTTGGGGAGGCCATCTGTGGGAGGGGGTACCAATGAAGTTGGAGATTTCCAGTTGCCTCTGCCTCTAATATCTGCCTGTCACTCAAGCAGGAGCTTGGCCTGTTACAGACTTGGCCCCCTTCTCCTTTCCCTTCTACCTGGCCAATTTTGTCTCAAGAGTGGGATGGGCACTGGAGGGGGCACTAGCAGGGCAGGCATACCAGTCTGTTACATAGACTGAATTTGGTGAATTTTCTAAGTATTTTTTCCCCTTCTTCTTTTCTTTGAAGAGCCTGATATGGTGAATTAATCTGCTGCATGCCAACCAAAATGGTCAGAGTAGAGGGAACATAGGTAGGGTATCACCTGCATTCATCTTGACATTGTTTCTCCAGGTGCAGTTAGAGAGGATCCGGCAAGCAGACTCTTTGGAGAGAATCAAGGCAATTTTGAATGATACCAAATTGACAGACATTAACCAGCTCCCTGAGACATGACACCCCGGTAGCAGGATTCTAACCTGCATTTTGGGTTTTTAACTCATCTTTAGAATAACATTAATTATTATTTAACTCTTATTGGAAGAAGTCACAGCAAAAGGAAGACTGGAGAAATGCAAATCTGGAGGGAGAAGGCTGCTGTGCACAAGGACAGCCAACAGATGTTTCAAAGGGAACACTAATGGGACACCAGACTCGATTCCAACAGGTGTGGGATCAGATTGGTGCCAGTAAAGTGCTGTTTCCTTGCCTGCTTTCTCTAACACGGATTCTGGAACACATTTCCTGACATGAAAGCAACTTCCCCATAGTGTTTGGAACTACGTTTTCTGTTCATACAAACTGGGAGAGAGAAGTTTCTTTTTTCTGTTGTCTAGGGCTCATCAGTAGCAGTGTTCGGATAGCAGAGAGGTGTAGTGTGCTATATGAGTATTTTATATTAAAATATGAAGTGTGAGAGCAGGCCATTGGCTGTTGACTGTATTTCCCTTGTTCAGTGCATTTTTTTTTTCTTTTTACCATTTTATCTTCTATTGGAGGACCTTAAATGCTACTGAAAAATGCCTGAGAACTACAGGACCGTGGCAAACAAAAAAGCAATTCAACAAAATTAGGAGAATCTGGATACTTGGCTAGGGCTATCTTTATATTGGAAGTTGAATTTAAAGGAAAAAAGCACAAGAAATCTTGGAAGCACTTTTTCTGCACACCAGGACGAACTTCCTGGGCCCACAGGGACCAGGGCAAAGGAGAACTGGCACCATCTACCCTTTCAAAGTGTTTTAGTTACTGGATCAGTGGAAAAAATAATATTAATAAAACAAGCTATCTCTGACATCTAGTACACATGTATAAATCTGCTTATTTTTAGCCTGCCCCAGAGGCATACTATTTAAGGTGTCACATATAGAATGGTGATGGTTTACAGATCTTTGTATTTTTGTTTTACAGTTTAGATCTACAGTATAAGTGACTATGCTTACAGTGAAGCTGGGGAAACTTACTAGTTCAGAATCTGCTTCACTCTTTTCCAAGAGTTGAGATTCCTTTCCTGTGTGGAGAAGCAGCCAGTGGATCAGGTTGTTAATCCCAAACAGCTTTATGGAATGGTGCAGAAATCAGAGTGTGCTCATGTACTACCTACCAGCTGCAGACCAGCTATGTTATTTAACTCATGTGGTTTGAATGTCAAAATATTTTCGAGTGAATGGTGATGACTTACAGAGGGCACCCAAAGGAACCTTATGGGAATGAGAAAACTAGATGTTTCAGACTTACCTTATCAATTCATAGCATAAATGGGCTTTGTATTAATGAATCATTTGAGTTTGCCCTCAAGGTCTTAAAGCTATTTTCTTGCAGAAGACAGATAAGGCCTATATTACCCTATCCCATGGGTTATTTTTTATAGTCTTGTGTTTATGAATTTAAAGGTAAATATGAGTTGTGGAAATAGTGCTAAAGGCTTGCCAATGCATGGAAACATTAACTGGCTTAAAAGTCCCCTTGTATACAATACTACTTGGGTTAAAAGAAACACAGTATCCTCATTGGGTTAAAGGGACTTTATTAATTATAATGTGATTAAATTAGATTTTTCTAAGATTAGTCCTTGGGCTCCAAGCTAATTTGTTTTGGATCACTGTTGGCTACACTGAATGGGTAATTCATAATTATTCTCAACTGTCACTCCAGTGCACTGTTCTGAGACCAAGCATCTTACAGACCCTTTTCTCCACAAGTTGGGGATTGAGCAATAAAGATGTCATAATTAGGGGACTATTTATAGAGTCTGCACTTGTGGCAAATGCAAACTGCTGGAATCCACTCAACTGAGAAATACCCTAGAGAAATAGAAACTGAAACACTAGTTTTCAACAAACTGTCTGTGGTATGAAATAAATTACAACACCAGGTAGGAAACGTTTTTTTTTTTTTTTAATTTATATTTATTTATTTATTTATTTATTTATTTATTTATTTATTTATTATGTATACACTGTTCTACCTACATGCCAGAAGAGGGCACCAGATTGAATTGTAGATGGTTGTGAGCCACCTTGTGGTTGCTGGGAATTGAACTCAGGAAGAGCAGCCAGTGCTCTTAACCTCTGAGCCCTCTCTCCAGCCCCAGGAAACGGTTCTTTAAACTTAAGTTTACTACTTAAATGAGATCTTGTTTAGAAAGTGGGATTCACCGTGAAAGGAAAGATCAGTCTGGTCTCATACATGTTCCAGTGCTGCACTCAGTCTGTGTAGACCTGTTGTTCCCTTGTATGGCTAACCTGGCTTCCCTTTTAACTGTAACATACCTTATCATGTGGCTTTTAATTGGCAGTCAGTCACTCGGTTGTTTCTAGGCAGGTACCATACTTACCTTTCAAAACTCAAATTGACAGGTATGAAAAGATGATCTAAAGCTGAGAACAAAGTGTATATGGCAGAATACATTGTTTGTTTTCCTTTAAGGTGCTAGAACTTGCACCTCCTACCCATCCAGCAGACATATCCATAGCCAAACTGAGCTCTGAAAGGTAATGATGCCTGTGAGGAAATGAGCCAGCAGAGGGCTCTGTAACTGTAGATCTTCAACTCTGCTCTGAGCTGACTGCAGGTGTATCTGTGTTAACTGTACTGAAGGCATGTCCTTAAGAAAGTATTCAAATTAAAAGAGCTGCTACTGAGTAGGGTGTGTGGTCTTTTCCTTTGCATCCCAGGCTTCTGACTCCCTGAAGAGGCAGCTTTAGTACTGCTACCTATGATTCTTCAGACACAGACCTGGCAGTGTGCAGCTGAAGCCCGTGTCCCAGAATTTTAAAAAATAGACCACAGACTATATAAAGCAAAGTCAAATTTTCAATAAGAATTTATTCAAATATTACAAAACAAAAGGAATAAGAAAATAACCACACCAAAGTTTATTCAAAAATGCTTCTTTATAAATTAGATAGTGCTACCTGTTTGTTTTACAGCACGTGTTTGTAAGCCTTCAGTTGTGTTAACTTCAGGTGGTGTCAGAAGTTGACATGATTTCGGATATCATTGATTTGCTTCACCATTTCCCTTATGTGTTCACCCCTGCAAAATCATCAAATGATTCACTTAAAAAATGAATGAGCCATTAGTATTGAGTTGTAAGATTTTTTTTCCCCATCCCCAGCTTTGAGACAGGGTCTCTCTGTAGCTCTGGCTGTCCTGGAACTTGCTCTGAAGACCAAAGCTGGCCTCAAATTCAGAGATCTATCTGCCGCTGCCTCTCAAGTACTGGGATTAAAGGTGCCACCATGCCCATGAGCCTAAGAATTTTTAAACTCTCAGAGTGCAATAGACTTAAGAATGGCTTGAAAAGGTCTCAGGTAGGAAGCAATGGTTTTCTGTGTGGTGTTGGGGACTGAACCCAAGGCAGCACATATTCAACAGATGCTTTGCCCATGAGTTATATATATAGCACAGCCCAGGTAACACTGCTAATCATATTCATGGGACAAACTTTTGGTTACACAACAAAATCATTATAGGAGAGTCACTATAATTCATCTCACCATATTTATTCATTTATGCCTGTGCCTATCATACCATTCTACAAGCAAATTCCAGACTCAGGATTCTTATCTAAGCAGACAGGCAACTTTTTGGTATACTGCCAAGGAAAAATTGTCTCACAACAGTAGCCGACTGGAAAATATCAACTTACTCTTCCTTCAGGATGGACTGAATGCATTTTCGCTGGTAGGCGCTGAGAGAAATGGTAGGTTTCTGAGGACTCAGCACTTTTTCCATCTTTCGCTGTTGATAATCCTTTTTCATAGTAACCTAAAGTATTGAACAGAACATAGATATTTTGACCATGGTTTGCCACACATTTTTATCGTACCTATTTTACTGTTCACATTTTTCTTGCCTGTTTGATGGCATTGCCTAGATGTCGTAGTTGATCAGGTATCAGCTGTAACTCTTTCTTCATGTCTCTCTCACTGTCAGAGAGAACTGGGAGCTGAGTATGAAAACTGTGAAGCACTTTTTTCATCCTTAAGAAAAGAAGGAAATGTGGGTTAAGACGGCTAATTATAACAGAAACACATAGTGTTTCTAATTCAAGAATTTGTCTGACAGGAGTTAGGGGACAGTATCAAATCTTTCCTGATACTTCAAAGGACTGGAGTTCTATAGGTGTTGAGCACTGGCAGTACCCAAATACTTGTTAAAATCATTAATCCTGAGCAGGGAGGGAACTGGATGCTTCATGGCTCACTGACCTGTTCATAATATCTTCTTGCTTTTCTTTGGCTTCCTCATACTTGTCAGCTAAGCGCTCAGCCATTTCCCGTAGACTTTTCCTGGAGGAATAAAAAACTCTTGGGGTCCACATGATGTGGCACAACATCCTGAGTGAGATGCAGCCCACGACTCCCCATTGTTTTCTTCTCTTTGGTTTTGACACCTACCTCTCTTCTCGACAGTAATTGAGGTCTTCTAGTTGTTTCCTCTTTTGGTCACATAATAATTTGACCCTTCGAAAAGAAGTAGTAGTAGTAAAGGTTAAAGGAAAGCCAGGCTTCTACAGGTGACTACAATGAGTCAACACCTAGCAATGACTAGTGGCTGTTCAACACAGGATACTGTACCTCCGCTGAATTTCTTCCTTGGCAAAGTCCTGCTTGAGAATGTACTGTTCTCGAAACACCTGGGTGGCTCTGCTGATAAGCTGAAGACATTCCTCGGGAGGGGGAGCCAAATCCTTTTCAGACGATCTTTTAGAACAGTTTCTGTCAGTTAGCCGGGTAAAGTAACCAAACAGACAAGTCCTACCTACTTTTTGTTGTTGTTTGAGACAGGGTTTCTCTATGCAACAGCCCTGACTGTCTTGGAACTAGCTTTGTAGACCAGGCTGGCCTCAGAGATCTGCCTGTCTCTGCCTCCTGAGTGCTGGGATTAAAGGCATATGCCCTAGCTATTTCGTCACCCCCATTTAGCATTTTTTCAGGTGCCACTTCTGACTAGCTGATGAGATGTGCCATATCCCCTCCCACTGTACCACAGTAAGGACAGAAAGGGCCAAAAGCAAGGATGAACACTTCGTAGCAAGCACAGAACCCCTAGGTTCAATCTCCATTTTAAAGAAAAAGCCTGTTCTTAAAACTCATATGCCCCAAATCCCATACTTAAGAAATGCTGGGTTGGCAGCACTACGTTGCAAGATGGTTTTAATATGCTTCTCAAAGGAGTCTGGGGTTTCAGCCAGGATACGCAGTGGAGACTCTGCCACTTCAGCATCTTCTCGGGTACACAGCAGGGGAGGAGATGCTGGGTGGACTGTACTTCTGCAAAACAAAGAAGTCATGTCCACTATGGAGCTAGTTGTTGCATTACAGGATGTCATTAGTCACACTTAACCAAAACCCAGGGACATAAAGCCCTAAAGTGCTACTTTTGTAAACTATAAGAATGTGTGTTCTGTACTGAAAGGTCGTCTTGGGAAGCTCCTATTTTGCCATTTGTCTCATCATTTTGGACTACTAAAATTCTTTTTGAAAAGATCAAGGCAACTCAAAAAGATAAATCCCAAGGCCCCTTTCTTGCAAAGGACTCAAGCCAGCACTATTACACTAACCACTTGTTTTGGGACATAGTTTAGATCTGATAATTGCTGGTGTGGGGCTAGATGCCTGCTGTGTACTACATTTGCTTCTACATAACTATTTTTAAAAGTTACACTCGAGGGCAAACATTTTCAAAGGCAATTTCCATGAACTTCGGCAGTACCTAAGTAATGTACATTGAGGGCAACAATTCAAATTTGTAAGAGCTTTAAAGAGTGTTAATATACAGACGACTTGTATTTTGGACAGTTGGCAGAAATATGATGAAAAGGTATCCAGCTAATTATGAATTTTCTCCCCCTCTGAGGTTGATGTTTTTATTGTCCAAATAGTGTGACCATGTTTTATTTAAAACACTAAAGGTGCTGGGTAGTGGTAGGGCACCTTTAACCCCAGCACTCGGGAGGCAGAGGCAGGCACATTTCTGAGTTCAAGGCCAGCCTAGTCTAGTCTACAGAGCGAGTTCCAGGACAGCCATGGATGTACAGAAAAACCCTGTCTCCAAAAAAAAAAAAAAAAAAAAAAAACCCAAAAAATAGATATATATCACATGGTTCTGGGAATTGAACTCAGGTTGTCAGGGTCAGTGGCACTCTTACCTACTGAGGCATCTCATTGGCCCACTGGCAAATATTTTTCTAATGACTATTTCTTTTGTTTAAAGTTGCTAGAATGTTAGTGTCTTTTTTTTTTTTAAATAAAGCAACATAAAATTTATACCTGTATTATTTTTTCATTGTCAAACAATGCAACTGGCCAGTCTTTAAAGAACATGCAAGGACAGTAACTGAATGCGAGTACTTCACACTCTCAGTATTCAGAAACACCTACTCTGAATGGACACCAAGAGACTGGAGGGTCTCACATTTGACATTCCAGTAACTTGGTTTTCATGTCTATTTCTACATTTATAAAATGGTGATTACAACTTAATACATGAACTCAGTTTTATACCCTTTCCCCAGAGTTGCATATTTTGATGTCCCTCTGAGGCTGGCACAGAATTTGGGACCAGACAGAACTTCACCTATATCAGAGCTACATGCAATCTGACTTGTTTAAGCCTTCTTTTACTC
This sequence comes from Cricetulus griseus, assembly GCF_003668045.3. Lineage (NCBI taxonomy): Eukaryota > Metazoa > Chordata > Mammalia > Rodentia > Cricetidae > Cricetulus > Cricetulus griseus. Next base: position 84,755,322 of record NC_048600.1, read on the forward strand.
TATGGAGATCAGTATATTCCTTAGGGGCTTCTCTGATATGTCCAGGAGGGCATGCAGGAGAACACCCTACATCTGAGCCTGACAGAAACCATCATCTAGCCACAACATGTAGTTCAGCACGTCAGTCCTCTTTGTACTTGGAAGAAAATCTCTAGCTGGGTGCAGAGCATCAGGCTTGTAATCCCACATGTGGTAGGGACTGCCCTAGGCCAGTATGACTGCAGACCAAAACCCTACCTCAGAAACTGAAAAGCTCTGATTCTCAGTTATGAAATGGCAAAACAAGATGAAACACCATCACGCCTAAAATGACACTTTTCAGAGATGGCAAAGAAAACAGAAATATTCACTCAGTTCAAAGCCAAAGATAAACCATATAGACAGCTTCAAGCCAGTTACTGAGGGCATTTCCCCTGTTTTGAGTTGGCAGAATTAAAGATAGTTGTGTAGAGAATACAGAATGGGGCATACAATAAAGGCCTTATGAGACATTCATAGGTACTGGTGATACAGATCATCGTAGGCCCCAGGATGTCCGGTACAATCCAGAATCCTCGAATTGGAGCTGGCTGCCTGGAGAGAGAGAGACAGAGTCACAGTTAAGTTACAAAGCAGCAAATGTATCAGAACCAACAGCAACCACATGCTTTAGAGTCCATGGCCTTCTGGGGCCTGTAGTCACCAAAAACATGGTGATTTGGAAACATACCCTGATCAGTTTAAACCAAGCTCCCACTTAGCAATCTATAAGCTATATACCAATTACCCAGGGATACAAAGCCTCCGTCTTTCTGCTAAGGCCTACCTATCTTGATGAACCTAGTACATCTAGTGCATACACATTGCTCAGAAACCTAAATGAACAGGAATTTGGGATTGCACAATACAAAGCTAATGACCTCACACCTGTCAAGGACCTCCTCGTCTCCTTTAGTGTGCACAGCATTGTTTCCTTCCTATTTCTTTTCACTAGAAGTGGTGGGAAAATATCCATGACTCAGATGAGAACTCCATGTCCATTCTACCTGTGTCTAGCCACATTTCTGCACCTTACTGTCAGTGCCACCTCCTGTCACATCTGAACTGTGCCATCAACTGTACACTTTCAAAGTATCCTATTACGCATCTCCTCTGTTTCCTTTTGTCCATTCAAAACATTCCTCACTGTGGCTTTACGTGAAGCTTTAACTTTGCCCCAGTCTGGCTCCCCTTAACCTTTTCTTTATCTTGTAACAGCAATCTTGTATGAGTGAGTGGTGTATACACAAGTGCCTGTTCACACACCTGTGTGTAGGTAGGTACAGCTTCATTCTAGTCCCTTGAGCCAGGGTTCCACTGAGCCAGGCTGTATCCTCCTGGTTCTGCTCCTACAATGGAGCTGGATATACAGGAATACATGGCCATACCTAGCTTTTTATATTTACTGAAGAGGGTTGAACTCAGATGTTTAAGCTTGTTCAGCAAGTGCTGTTACCCACAGACCCTCCTCCTCATCCATTTTTCTTTTTAAAATAATCTTTGTATGTTAAAAAAAAAACCAACAAGCCACCAAACAAAACTTGCAAATAAACATCACACACTAAAATTAATCAAAGTCTATATATCTCAGTTGTCAGTATGTAAACCATATACAAAGATGTGCATTTAGACCATGTTTCCCATACTGGGCCAATAATTAAAAGGCAAAATTGAGGCTATAGCTCAGCGTTTGAATGCTTGCCTAGCATGCACAAAGCCTTAGGTTCAATGTATAGCACTTTGAAGGAAAAAGGAAGGGGAGGAGGCGGCCATCCTTCTTCATAGGTAATCACTAGCCCCATTTTCACACTGCCACGTTTTTGCCTTGCTTTCATTTTAAACAATTTATTGTATGTGTATGAGGGTTTTGCCTGCATGTATGGCTATATACCAAGTATGTCCTAGTGCTGGCAGAGGCCACAAGGCATCAGATTTCCAGTAAGCTGAGTTACAGATGGTTGTGAGCTGCCATGTGGGTGCTGGGAATGGAACCTGGGTCTTCTGCAATAGCAGCCAGTTCCCTTAGCTGCGGCCATCTCTCTAGTCAAGTAAGACCATAATATATAGTTGCCTGCTCACTTTTCAACCTGGGACAGTTTGCTGTCACTCCTCAATCCCTCTACTATATTGCTGAGTCTCTACTCTATTGCTTGTCAGTGCTCTTGCAAATAGCTGCTTCTTGGTATTCATCACATCTCCACTCTGGGTTCCCTCATTCTCTGAACCCGTTATCAAGTTTCCTTCTTGGACTCTGCTGCTCCACTCACTGCTCACAATCATGCATTGCTTCTCTCTAGTCTCCTTTTCTGACTCCAGACCTTTTCCTGGGGGATGTTTTAGAATAACAGTTCCTATGCTGACACTTTCACTACTCCAGACTACTCCAAATTTCAGACCCATACACAATTGCCTATTAAGTTCTTCTACTTAAGATGTACTAGAGGGACATCACTATCTTTCCAAATCTGCTCTTTTCTACATACTGGGCTTTCCAAAGGGTACCACATCTATTCATTTACCCAGAGAAGAAACCTGGCATCCATTCTATGCAACTTTCTATATTCACCAACCATTAACTGAATATCAACTAGGTACTCTTTTATGCCAAGTTAGCAGGCACAAAGCCAACAGAATCCTAATAAAACGATAGACTGCAATCACAGCGCACACAGAGAGGCAGAGAGAGTGAAGCAAAGACAACAGAAGAGCCCTGATTTAGACTGGGGAATTAGGGAACCATCTTTGAAGAATTACTTAAAATGACAAAATAAACATTAGCTAAGAAAAGATGGGAAGCTGGAGTTGGGGACATAGGAAACAGGGTGACTCTGAAGCATGACAAAGCTTCAGATAAATACCTGAAAATGATGATAATCTTAAAAGTGAAGCCAGAATTACCAAAACAATAATTTTCTGGGTACACAGGGGAAGAAGGTCCTTACCTGCATGGCAGTGGTTTTGTACACAGAATGTGCTCTACAAAGCATTTCTGCTCTGCAGCAAGTTCCTGTAAACTATCCTTATCTTCTTCATCTATAAAAGAATGTATTACAGAAATTAACTGGTGCTTAGACAAAACTCCAAACTAAAATGCTGTCACTTTTTCTTTTTTGGTTTTATAGGGTTTCGCTGTACTGTTTTTGGAACCTGTCCTGGAACTCGCTCCTCTGTAGACCAGGCTGGCCTTGAACTCAGAGAGATCTGCCTGCCTCTGCCTCCTGAGTGTTGGGATTAAAGGCATGCACCACCATGCCCGGCCATGCTGTCACTTTTTAAATGTAATTAAGTTCTTGTTTCAAGCCACTGCACTGCTTCTCACAGAGGGTGCCTTTCTCACCAGAGCCCAGCTGAGAAGTTCCTGAGAGCTGATGGAAGAGGGTGAGACAGTTTTCATAGGGTGTGGTGAGTTTGTCCTATAGATAGTCCCACACTAATGAGAAAGCCGGCAACACCATTTGGACTTAGGTCATTAAAAAAAAGAAAGAGGGAGCCGGGCATTGGTGGCGCACGCCTTTAATCCCAGCACTTGGGAGGCAGAGGCAGGCAGATCTCTGTGAGTTTGAGGCCAGCCTGGTATCCAGAGTGAGTGTCAGGATAGGTTCCAAAGCTACACAGAGAAACCCTGTCTCAAAAAACCAAAAGAAAGAAAGAAAGAAAGAAAGGAAAGAAAGAAAGAAAGAAACAAAGAGGGCTGGAGAGGGCTCAGAGGTTAAGAGCAGAGCAGTGGTTGTTCTTCTGGAGGTCCTGAGTTCAATTCCCAGAAACCACATGGTGGCTCACAACCATCCGTTATGAGATCTGGTGCCCTCTTCTGGTGTGCAGATATACATGGAAGCAGAATGTTGTATACATAATAAATAAGTAAAATCTTAAAAAAAAAAAAAAAAAGAAAGACATGAAGTTAGAAGAGGGATTGGGGGGCTGGAGAGATGGCTCAGAGGTTAAGAGTGCTGACTGCTCTTCCAGAGGTCCTGAGTTCGATTCCCAGAAACCACATGGTGGCTCACAACCATCCATTGTGAGATCTGTTGCCTTCTTCTCGTGCGCAGACATACATGGAAGCAGAAAGTTGCATACATAATCAATAAAGAAAATATTAAAAAAAAAAAGAAGAGGGGTTGAGGCTTGATGAATGGATCTGAGAGGAGTTAGGGGAAGGTGTGTGTGTGGTGTGTTTGTGTGGTGAATATGACTAAAATACACTGTATGCATGCACTGTCTACATGCTAGGCAAATGATCCACCACTGAGCTATATCCCAGCCCTTTTGGATGTTTTTTAACATGAAAAGATAAATATCTGAGAACAACATATATATGGCTTTCCCCTTGTATTCTTTGTTAACAAATTACAGTATTGGATGCTAAAGAAAGCTGCCATTTCTGGAATAAATATCATTCAATCTTTTCGTGTCTATATTTGTCAGACATATTTGCTCTAGTTTGTATATTTTGTTTGGTTTTGGTATCACAGGTTGAGGTAAATGCTGTTTTTTTTTTGGGGGGGGGGCTCATGAAGAATATTTTAAATGGTTTTGGGCAAGCAGTCTCCCTTCCCTACTTTTCTACTCCAGTCAGTTCTGGAGTCTGTCCATTTCATCTAGGCCTTCTAACTGTCATGTTCAGTTTTCCCTTATAATTTTAAATTTCTGTAAGCCTAACAGTCTCTACCTTTGTTTTCTGACTATAGTAATTTTACCTTCTCTGTTCTAGTACTTGGTCTATCTAGCTAAAGCTTTGCCAGTTTTGATGATGATCCTTCCATTCTTCTATTTTATTTTTTCTTCTCCAAACTACCTTTTGTCAGAACCTCTGAAACTACTGGGAAATACACAGTATTAGTAAACTCACCTGATCCAAGAAACTTGTGAAGTTTATGAATCCAAGTCAGCCCAACACTGTGCACACCAGCTTCATGGGTACAGTGGTATCTTGAAGGACACTTGGGATCTGCAAGTGAGATCACCAGAGACACAAAGATAACCAACCACTGGGAAACAGGAAGAATTTACCCCAATAGCCTATAAACACAAAGTGATGGAACCGACTGTCTATAGGATTTTCACAGCTGTGCACTGTTGTCAGACTTGTAAGTTTTTAATCTGAATTCCATTTGCAAGGTGACAAGTATTAAAAACAACAGATATTGGGCTGGAGAGATGGCTCAGAGGTTAAGAGCACTGCCTTCTCTTCCAGAGGTCCTGAGTTCAATTGCCAGCAACACATGGTGGCTCACAACCATCTGTAATGAGATCAGGTGCCCTCTTCTGGCCTGCAGGCATACATGGAGGCAGAGTATCCTATACATAACAAACAAGCAAATAAATAAACTTAACAACAGATACAATCTAAATATGATTTTCTTTTCATACTTCTTTTGAGATAATACTCATTATGAAGCTCTGGCAGGCCTCAAACACACAGAGATCTACCTTCCTCTGCCTGTGCTAGGATTAAAGTGTACACCATCATCCCTAACCCCAAATGTAGTTTTCTAAAAGTACTTTCCCATCAGGTAAACCATTCATCCGTTTCACATTTATTTCAAGTTGTTCAAAGTAAGGGTGGGTGAGAATGGAACTCTACACATACTGTCTTAAGATCCTACAGCTCATGACTCAGCAGAAAGACAGCCATTATCTCACTGGGGCCATCTGACCTCTGGAAATGACCTTTCTTGGATAAAATACTGCAGGGCTAAGAATTTTAGTTTTAATCTCTAAGAATCAGACCCTCTAAAATGAGAAGCAATCATGAATCAAAGCCTGTACATTGATGACAACTTCACAAAAATCAAAAACTTGGAATCTTGTTAAAAGAAGCTAGTTCCACATTGGGAACAATACCTAGAGTAGTCAACAGAAATAATCTTAAAGATGGAGCAAAGGGAGAACAAAGGTGGAGGAAGGAGGAGGGAAAGAAACTAAAGAAGACATTGAAGAAGCAAAGCAAGAAAAGGAGGAGCCATATCCCAAGAAAAGATCAGTCAGCAAATCCCTTATGAACACTCTGTGACAAAGTTCAAGTTAAGAGAACACCTCATGGTGCAAGATTAAATTTAGTGTCACAAATAAAGAGATATGCCAACAGTTTTGTAAAAAGGTAGAAATACAATGAAGACGTGTCCAGGTGGAAGCAGCACAGAAGACATAGCAGCTGTGTGGTGTTGCAAACCTGTTATGCCAACACCTGGTGAAGGAGGAAATGAAAGTTTTGAACTGACCTTATAAAGGACTTATCAATAAGCTTACTAGAAGACACTAAATCACACAAAAATAAAACTTAGCTAAAGGAATACTGCCTCTCCCAGGCAGTTTAGAGAAGATGACGCTGGTTAACAGCTGCCTGGGAAAAGCAGGCCTGGTCTATGTGGGGAGAACTTTTGCATTGTAGCTTTCCCCATATGTCCAAACAACCAGACCTTGGAATTTCTGTCTCTGTTTGAACATATTTCACTGTTCAAAATGTAATATGGTGTGAATGTATAAAAGCTGAGGGGGATTTTCTGTTCGGGGCCAGTTCCCATTTGTACATCTGCCAGAAATTAGCACGTGGCAATACTAAATTTTCCTTTATTAAAAAAAAAAAGGGGGGGGGTAGCTCTGGGTCTGGCAATATGACTCAGCAAGTAACGGGTGTCTGCCATGCAAGCCTGGCAACAAGTTCAATCCCTAGAACCCAAGTAAAGGTAAAAGGGAAGAACCGACCGCACAAAGTCCACTTCCATACATGTATTGTGGCATTTGTGTCCCCATTCCATGTACCTCCCCATCATAGCAATATATTTCTAAAAATTAAGAAAAAAAAAAAGAGAACAGCTGGAGAGATGGCTCAGCAGTTAAGAATAATATTCTTCTAGAGGCCCCAAGTTCAATTAACAGCACCCACATGGTGGCTCACAACTGTCTGTAACTCTAAGATCTGACACTCTCACACAGACAAACAGGCAGGCAAATAAAAATAAATTAATAAAAAAGCAAAAAACAAAACTAGAAAAACCCAAACAAACTTGGTAGCTGTTGAAAACCTACGCTTGCACACGTCTCCCGAGTACAGAGGAACTACTACAGCACAGGTTTGCAGAAGACATCGGCACACTGCTCAGTATGTAGTCCCATCAAGAAACAATAAGCACTTGCAAAATGACCTCCTTTGAAACCTAGAACCTATCTTACTTTAGCCTTACAACACGCCCCCCCCATTCTCTTGAATTTCTACTGCTACTCATGTTTATCTTTATGGTTCAGATCTCCTTTTAAATTCTATGTATAGTGTGTGCATGCAAGTATGTGTTATGCATGTGGAAGCTTGAGGACACCTTTCAGAAGTCACTTCTCTCCTTACATTATATGGGTACTGGGGATCCAACTCAGGTTGTCAGGCTTGGTGACAAGTACCCTTATCTTCTCAGCCACCTTCCCGGTCCTCCCTTTTCTAGACAGGGTCTCATGCAGGCTAGATTGGCCTCAAACTTCCTATGTAGCTGAGAATGGCCTTTCACTTCTGCTCCCCCATCTCTACTTACGGAGTGCTGGGATTATAGGCACACGATACAACCCTGGTTTATATGGTGCTTGGGACTGAACCCAGGGCCTTGTGTATGTCAGCCAAGCACTTACTGTGAGTCACATCGCCAGCACAGTTAAGATTTTCTAAAAGAGGGGCTAGAGAAGTGGTTCAGAGGTTAAGAGCCCAGCTGCTCTTTCACCCCATTTAATTCCCAGCACCCACATGGTGGACCACAACCTTATGGAACTCCAGTTCTAAGGGATCTGATGTCCTATCTTGGTCTTTACACATGTGGCACACAAACATACATGCAGCCAAAACACCCATATACATAGAAAAGAATGGAGAAATATAATTTTTAGAAAGGTTTTCTAAGAAATTAACCCATTTTCCTAGTCCATTTTATCAGTTTAGAGTATGCACTGCTTTCTCAGAGGTTCCCAGCACTCACACTGTGACTGTGTGGCTCACAATACCTTTTAACTCCAGTTCCAGTTGCCAGCTTGGCGCAGAGGAGGCAAGATGAGAATGCCTTACTGAGAAAAGGTACCAAGTTACGTGGCTAAATATAAATAATAATTATGGATTAATTTAAGTTGTAAGAGCTAGATAGTATTACGCCTGAGCAATACGCTAAACAGTTTTTGCCTGCTTGCCATCACTCTTGCTTCGCTGACATTAGAAAGCTTACTTCTTTGGGACATACACTGAAGACCAACTGAGCTATCCAGCCTCATGGAATGAACAACTTCTGGGTTTTGGACTTCCCACTGGGATACAGCCACTGTTGGACTAGTTGAACCACAGCCTATATACCACTCTAATTCTCTTTATATATAAGGTACCATGCCTGTTTTGTTTTCTGCCTTAATGATAATAGACTAATCCTCTAGAACTGTAAGCAAGTCCACAATTAAATGCTTCCTTTTGTAAGAGCTGCCTTGGTCATGGTGTCTTCACAGCAATACAACAGTAACTTATCTTTATAAGGAAACCAAATAATACCTTATATCATTTTACCTCACTATGTGTTCATCTATCAAGTTTTTAGACTTAATGTTTATACTGCTCAAAACAGAAATGAGACATACCTAGTGAATTTTCTTTTCTTTTTTAAGATTTATTTATTATGTATAGTGTTTTGCCTGCATGCATGCTTTACACCAGAAGAGGGCACCAGATCTCATTACAGATGGTTGTGAGCCATCATGTGGTTGCTTCTGAGTGTTGAGATTATAGGAATTACCATTATGCCAGGTTATGAAATCAACTTTTGTGTGTGTGTGGGGGGAAGGTCACCAAACATCTGGGAGACACCAGTAGTGTGGTTTCAATGGGTAAAGTGACCACCACGCAAGCATGATCCCTAGAATCCATGTAAAGTGGAAAGAATCATCCAGAAAGCTGTCCTCTAATACCCAAACTTGACATATACACACAAACATCATATACACAACAATAAGGAAACTAAATATCTCAGTGGATCCAGATATGTTAAAACTTGAGTCTGCCTCAGTAAGAATGTGCTGTGTAATAACTAAAAGTTCAAAAGAATCCAGTGATAAACTTTCTAAAAGCTGAGATCATACAAATAAACTACAAGTTAGCATAAATACAGTGGGATAAAAAGCACTTAGTGATACCTTACCTTTGTGCAGCTTAATTGGACAGGAAAAGTCAGAAGCAAAGGGATCATCCTCTCCAGATGCCAGTTTCAAGGCAAGCTCTAATTCAACACACTCAAACACATACAGAGAAGGGATGAGGTCAACTCTGGGATCCCAGGACTTTTCTGACTGTTAAAAACACAAAGGGAGAAGAAAAAAAAAGGACTGAAATTCCAACCCCTCTCATGAATTTGAAAATGTACACAAATGAAAAAAAGCATGGGCCAAGCTTTTATTTCATTATGTTTATAAGTGTTTTACCTACAACTATGTCTGTGCACTACTTGCATTCCTGGTGCCAACAGAGGCCAGAAGAGGGTGCTGGATCCCCTGGGACTGGAGTTATAAACAGTTGTGAGCCACCATGGGTGTTAGGAACTGAACCTGGATCTTCTCGAAGAGCAGCCAGTGAGCATAACCACTGAGCCATCTCTCCAGCCCTAAGAGCAGACTTCTGTTTGGAAGATTCAATTTACTGCTTCAGGGTGTGAAACCCTTAATACAAAGATCAGAAACAAATACATTTCATGGACTGGTAAATTGGGCGATCTTTTAACTTCTTTCCACTTGGACTCTTAATTATGCTTTAATTATTCTTATATAAAATATATAGTTTCCAGAAATGCCATGTGTAAGCTAGAATTCTTCATATTAAGCATTCAAACTGGCCCATAAAATACACCTGCTATTAAAGATACGAACTATAGTAACATTAGCCTGGCACTTACTGTTTGATCATCTTCTTCTTCACCCTCTAGTACAACACAGTGATACAGCATTCCTGACTCAGTCGCAATTACTAAGATATTGGGAACACAGGGCAAACAGAGTACAGCACAGGCATCGTAACCGTAGTTATCTTCAGCTGCAGGGTGCATAGGCAATGGTCCCAACAGCTTCCCAATATTCCCAGGGCTAAAGGAAGAATGAAAACCTTATCAGAAAAATATTGACAGAAGACAACCACCCCCTACTCTTCGATTTTTGTCTCCCTTCAGTTACTGTAACTTCAAAAAGAGGTCTTTATTCTTTATTTTCCCACTCACATCCCAACAATAGTGATTCTTGATCTAATTTTCCCTTTGAAAGGAAAGCAGCAGTGCCTGAAGAGATTCCAGGGTTTTGTTTTGTTTGGTTTCTTTATTCCTTCCAGACAAAGTCCTATCTAATCTAGGTTGCCTTTAATTATTGATCCTCCTATCATAGTTTCCAGAGCTAGGATTCTAGGAGAATGCTACTGTGTCTTTGAAGACACTGTAGACTGTTACACCATGAGGTTCAGGGGCATGCCTGGCATCTGTTGGTGGTGGTAAGATCAGAGGTTTCATCCTCAGAAATCACTACAGCCACCAGAAAAAAATGAGACAAAGGGCTAGACTGATGGTTCAGCACTGGCTACTCTTGCAGAGGACCTGAGTTAGATTCCCAGAACCCATATGGTGGCTTATGAATGTCTAGCTCCAGTTGTAGGGAATGTGATGTACACTTCTGACCTCTGCATACAAATTGTACACATACATATATGTAAGCAAAAACGCATACATATCAAATAAAAATAAATCTTAAAAAAAAAAAGACAAGGTCCATTACACAGCCCAGACTAGCCTCAAACTCAGAACGGTTGTGTGCTAAAATTATTGGCATGTACCACCACATCTAGCCTGGTTTCCATTTTTAACTCTCCACTGACAGACAGTATTCTAGCAAAGATTCCCCCATGATTCTAGTTGCTGAATCCAACTAGACGTGCTATATTATCACTGGTTAACAACTGTTGCTGCCTGACATTCTTTTGTTTTCTTGAGACAGAGTCCATTCAAAAAGTCTTTGCTGTCCTTGAACTCACTATACAGGCCAGGCTGGCCTCAAACTCACAAAATCTGCCTGCCTCTGACTCCCAAGTGTGGGCATGAAAGACTTGCACCACCTGGTGGCTGAACACTGTTAACACTTCTAACAACTTATTTTCTGGTAGTGTTCTCTACTTCTCTGAAAGAGTCCTTCCTAAGTGTTGTTCTCATTTTTCTCTCTTGTTTTCTGGGCTCAAAGGGTGAACCTGAGCCCTGAACAAAACAAAACAAAAAACCCCCAACAACAAAAAGGCAAAACTCCAATTAAAAAAACAAAACCCTGAGTATATCAGATAGAAAATTGTACAACTTCAGTTCTCCCTGTCCTACTCTGCTCAGAAACCACCCTATTTTCCAGAACAGACCTCAGCATGTTCATTACCTAGGAATGTAACTCCATCAAATTTCCATGGAAGATACTGCTAGCTTCAGTATTTGTTGTTATTGTTTACCTGAATTCACTGCTCTAGATCAAGATATCAGATCACTGAACCTTAAATGGCACCTGTGCTTATTTGCATACTCTAGTCTGGGATGCCCTTGTGACTAAAATGTTCTTACCATTCCTGATGCTTCCCATGTGATATCAGTCCTCTACAAAAATTCCCCTAACTCCTGCAGTCAAAATAATGCCTCCTAACTTTGAACACTAGTACTGTGTCCCAGTACTAGGAAATGAGTCCTTATATGTTCATGTGTATACATGCCTTTTCTCCACAATTTTAAAGCAAGATATCAGATTACATCTAATCATATCCATGCTACCTGGTTTATCTAAGTGAAACAGTGAAGCCAGGCAGTGGTGGTACCCTCCTTTAAAACCAGCACTTGGGAGGTAGAGGCAGGCAGATCTTTGTGAGTTCAAGGCCAGCCTGGTCTACAGCGTGAGTTCCAGGACAGCCAGGACTGTTACACAGAGAAATCCTGTTTCTAAAAAACAAAAATAAAAACCCAAAACAAACAAAAAACAGAGAGAAAGAATGCTTTTTCAGTTAACTAGACTTAATGAGCCAAATTTAGTCTTTTCTTAAAACTATACAACTTCTCTAAATAAACAAGAAAGAGGACAATTAAATAATCTGTACCATTTCTCATTTACACCTGAAACACAGAAATGTGTATGGCAAGTTCAACAATGATGACATATGCAGCAATGCTGGTTACTGCATGAACTCACCTGTGTAACAGACTAACATAGGTCAGGAAGGTCTCCCCATTCTCATATAAGATGTACAGTGGATACGCCACTACCTCTTCTTTGCCTTTTTGTCCAAATATATTCCTTGAGACTGTTGCAAGTGGCCCAAAGTCAAATGCAACTGCAGTCTCTCCTAGAGATGCTGTATATGCCCTTCTGCAAAGAGATGTGAAAAAAGTTGGCTGAAAACAAAATTATTATGAAGATTAAACAAATTCTCATAAGAATTAGTGAAAATTTTTGATTTTGAAATAGTTTAAATACAGACACACAAGTAACATATATACAGAAATACAAAAGGAAATGGAAGAAAACATGAAAACCAGATGAACACAAATTTATTTATTCCACAAACATTTACCACTTGTTATGTGCATGCAGTGTTCTAGGTTCATAAAATTAAAGAAAGACTTTGCTCTAGAGTGAGAGAGAAAAAATAAACACCACATTCAAGAAGTGATTTTTTGTTGTTACTTTTGGTTTTATTAAGACAGGGTCATACCATATAACCCAGGCTGGCCTTGAACTGTAACGATCCCTCTGATTTGGCCTTAAAAGGAGGGCCAAAGGGTGTTTGTAGGAGTGATGTTTAAAGCAGCCTGTGTGGCACAGGAGGACATTGAGAAGCAACAAATACAGGCCGGGAGGTTGTGGCACACACCCTTTAATCCCAACACTCGGGAGGCAGAGGAAGGCGGATCTCTGTGAGTTCAAGGGCAGCCTGATCTACAAAATGAATTCCAAGACCACCAAGACTGTTACACAAAGAAACCCTGTCTTGAAACCACTTTCCCACAACCAAAAAAAAAAAAAAAAAAAATCAAATACAGAATAAAAATGCATAAAATGTTCAAGAAGGGGGCTGGAGAGATGGCTCAGAGGTTAAGAGCACTGATTGCTCTTCCAGAGGTCCTGAGTTCAATTCCCAGCAACAACATAGTGGCTCACAGCCATGAGATCTGGTGCTCTCTTCTGGTGTGCATATATACATGGAAGCAGAATGTTATATTTGACTGTGTAGTGTTCACCAGAAGACTGATCAGTAGGCCAGAGGACTGGGTTTTGCAAGTTCAAAGGATGATTCCATTAAGAGTAAGGCAGGGCATGTAGTAGGTAAGAAAACAAAAGCCAGGAGCACAAGATAATCAAAAGGGCCAGGCACAGAAGTGCACGTCTTTAATCCCTACAGTAGGGAGGCTGAGGCACGCAGATCTATCTCTCTGAGGCCAGCCTGGTCTAAACAGTGAGTTCCAGAACAGCCAGGGCCATGTAAAGAGACCTTGTCACAACACAACAAAAATCAGTAATCAGAAGGACTGAGTCTATTCTATTCCAGGTGCTGTGGGTTCAGCAATCTGTGTTACCCACAGAGTGCACTGGCAGGCCTCCAGCCCAACACTTTTACGATTTTTAGACCTGCACAGTTTTATCATGTATCATGTATTGTCAGTCATACTTTAGAATTTTCTTATAAAAAGAGATCAAGTTGGTAGTTAAAATGACAGATTTGTGACTTGTTATATTACCATAACCTCACCGTTGGAAATTGTGTTAGTTGCTACATTTACATTCTCAATAAATCCAACATTTTGTGACACAAATAAAAACTTACCCTTTATTGAGTATTAAGCTTTCTTCTTCTGCTTCTGAAAGTACAATCACCTTAGTGGGTGTCTGAGGCTCACGGAGAGAGTAAATTCTAGCAGTCAAAAGAAAAAAGAAAATAGTACTAAAGTTCTCTTTGATGCCAGGCAGGGTAGCTCACACTGTAATTCTATCACTTGAGAAGCTGAGGCAAGAGGACCATGAAGAACTCTGAGCTACATTTACAGACTAGTATGGGCTACAGAGTAAGACACTGTCTTGTCCAAACCATAAAAGTTTTCTTTCTTTCCTAGAAAAGATCTCCATCCCCAACTAATCACTTCTTAAGTATTTTCCTACCAGGGGCTGAGACATGGCTTAGCAGTTAAGAGTACTGTTGCTCTTGTGGAGGAGCTGGGTTTGATCCCCAGCACATACATGGAGGCTCACAACTGTTTGTAACTCCAGTTGTAGGGAATCCTTCCTCTTTTGACCTCCTTAGGCACCAGGCATGCATGAGGTACACATACATACATGTTGGCAAAACACCCATACACATAAATTTAAAAAATTTAAAGTTTTCCCACCAGTTTTCAAATCACCTTTTTGCCAAAGATCTTGCTATTCCCGACATGTTGCCTATTTCCTCTGGTTAACTATGCAGAAGGGGAGCTTACGACTCAAAGAAAAACTATCTTTAGCAACACTGGGAGAAGGGGGAGATGGGTAAGTGTTAGGAATAGAACCCAAGGCATTAAGCATAAGCACTTAACCACTGAGCTACATTCCCTATACCTTTAGTCATATAGCAACTTGATATGCCAGCTTTGTTGATACCCCTGGGAGGTCTGCCCCCTTCTGAACAGAAAGAGAGGAGGAGTGGATTTGGAAGAGGGGTGGGGAGGGAATGGGAGGAGGAACACCTTTAATCCCAGAACTCCTAGTCCACAGTGGGACACTATCTCAAAGGATATCTATATGTGTGTGTATATATATATATATATATACACACATATTGAGTTTTCATATATATATGAAGAGAGAGAGAAATCAAATAAAACATTACATTAGTGACTTGTGTCACCCTATGCTAACTATTTAGTAAATACGTTAAATGAGTAATAGGAAATAAAGCTTTTCAATTCACAAGGTAAGCTAGAGAAGGTAAAGGTCACCTTATCACATTGTCTGACGTCAACAGCACTATATGGGGATCCAGCATCTCACTTGGATACCACGCAGCATGCTTCAGAGTCAAAGAGGTAGAGCTGGTGAAAAATCTCTCAGCAATCGGTGTGGTACTAAAATAAAAGAAACAATTTTCAAAAAAATATTTTGAAATGTTTGTAGAACTTGGAGAAACATTTTCTAACCTATTGTAACACCATTCCTTTCCTTCTCTTGTCATTCTAAGAACATTCAAAGGACCTATCCAAGGAATCAAAGTGCAAATATTTTCTACACTATAGTAATATATTTTATATATTTTGGTTTTGCTGGTTCAGACAGGATCTTGCTATACAACCCTGGCTGGGGCCTAGCCCTCACAATGTAACCCAGGCTGGCCTTGAACTCACAGCAATCCTCCTGGCTCAGCATCCTGAGGGCAGGGATACATTTGTGTATTACCACACCCAGCTCATATAGTTTTTTGTTGTTGTTTTGTTTTTTTGAGACAGGGTTTCTCTGTGTAGCTTTGGAGCCTGTTCTGGAACTTTCTCTGTAGACCAAGCTGGCCTCGAACTCACAGAGATCCACCTGCCACTGTCTCTTGAGTGCTTGGATTAAAGGTGTGCCCAACCACGGTCCAGCATAGTTCCTTACAAATGTGTTTTGATATTTCTTCTTGCTTGGTCTTTTTACTAATCAATGTAGTAAGGAAACTATAAGGGCAGATATTATGATGGTTATTCTGAAAATTAAGAAACAGCGATCTAGCCTGGCGTTGGTGGCGCACGCCTTTAATCCCAGCACTCGGGAGGCAGAGGCAGGCGGCAGGCGGATCTCTGTGAGTTTGAGGCCAGCATAGGCTCCAAAGCTACACAGAGAAACCCTGTCTCGAAAAACCCAAAAACAAAACAAAAAAAAAACAAAACCAAAAAAAAACCCCAAAAAACCCAAACAAACAAACAAAAAAACATCGATCTAAATTAAGAATTCAAGCACTCTCCTTATATTATAGAGGTAAAGGTAAGTCTAGGTTTTTACCTTATATTTTTTTCAAGACTTTATAGATCCCTGGATTTTTATTTTTTAATTTATACGTGTGTGTGTGTGTGTGTGTGTGTGTGTGTGTGTGTGTGTGTATAAAAATAAAGCTGAAAGCTGGGTATCACATTTCTGTAGTTCCAGCATCCTCAGCCTGCAGCCACAGGTTCACTCCTGTGGGTGGGGGAAGCAGGGAAGGGCAGTTACTTGGCAGGCTTAGTTATACTAGGTATTAAGACTTCCAGACATGTTTTTTTTTTCCTCCTTTTAAAATTTGGAAGAAGCCACGAGGCTTAATTTAGATGTTTTGTTTTCCTTCCATGATCGAACACCTGGTAGCTGACCAACTGATATGCTTTTAGGCCATGAGTAGCTCATGGTACGTTTATGCTGTCATAGTACAACATTCAATGATGAGAAAATGGCCTGACATACAAATGGTGTCTTGGAATGAATTTATGTTGTGTTAGTCAATAGTCAAAACCCTTAGCCCACATGTTTTACTTCATTTTGTGAATAGTTAAACTCATGCACCTAAATGCAAACTTGCAGCTATTTCTGTAAAAGTAAGGGGCTGATATTGGTTTTTTTTTTTTTTTTGTAATTACAAATAAATACTAATATAGTATTCTTCAAAAATAACAACAAAAGGGGCTGGGAAGGTGGCTCAGTGGTTAAGAGCACCTGCTGCTTTTGCAGAGGACTCAGGATTGGCTCCTAGCATTCTCAAGGCAGCTCCCAACCATCTGTAACTCCAGGGATTTGACACACTCTTCTGGTCTTTCAGGGCACCAGGCCACATAAGCAGTGCATTTATATAAATGAAGGCAAAACACTCATAAACATTAACAAAAATGGTAACAATAGCAACACAGGAAGCAAGTCTGCATTGACCACATGAAAGCTCAAATGTTCCAATAGTAGCACCCAAAATACATTTCAACAGCCTCTGGTCTTAGCAACTTACACAACTAAACACTAAATGGAAATATAACTTACCTGCAATTCACAGTTGCTTTTCCACCTTCAAATTCAGACTCTTTCCCCCATCTTTGAGGTAATTCTAATGCCATAAGTCCTTTCATTCCTATCAGTGCTACATGATGTTGCGTTGGACTTAACAAGACTTGATGAATTTCAAATAGGGGTGGATTTATGCAAAGTAATCTCTGAAAATTAAAGCAATTTAGTAAAAATAGTTTATTTTAATGTTAATATATTTGAGAGTTGCTTGAAACCACAACCATGGTTTAATTTTCTATAGCTACAAAATAACAGCATTCTGGATTAGTACTGATACTAGTTTTATTAACTGATTATCCCCAATGACTAAGCCTCTAAAAGCACTTGCTCCTCTTGCAGAGGACCAGAGTTTGGTTCCCAGCACCCACATTCTTAGCTCACACTGTCCAGTTACAGGGAATCAGTTCAGACACTCTCTTCTGGTTTCCTGGAGCACCTGTATTCACACACACACACTTAAAACAAAAGTCTTAGGGCTGGAGAGATAGCTCAGTGGTTAATAAGAAGCAATGGCTACTCTTCCAGAGGACCTGGGTTCAATTCCCTGAATCCACATGGTGGTTCTGTAACCACCATCTGATCTGACCTCTGTGGGTACCAGGCACAGGGATAGTACTTACACACATATACTGAGAAAATATGCACATACAGAAAATTAAAAACAAGGCAAAACAAAAAACTTTAGCTAGTCAGTGTTGGCATACACCTTTAATCCCAGAACTCTGGGAGGCAGTCAGGAGGCTCTCTAGGTTCAAGGCCAACTGGTCTACAGAGTGAGTTTCAGGACAGCCAGGGCTACACAGAAAAACTCTGCCTCAAAAAAAAAAAAAAAAAAAAAAAAACCCAAAAACCCCAAAAAACAAAACCTAAGCTGGGCAGTGGTGGTGCATGCCTTTAATTCCCAGCCCATGGGAGGCAGAGGCAGGAGGATCTCTGTGTGTTTGAGACCAGCCTGGTATACAAGAGCTAGTTTTAGGACAGCCAGGGCTACACAGAGAAACCCTGTCTCTAAAAGCTAAAGAAGCAAACCAAAGAAACAAAAACAAACCATAAAAACTTGCCCCCTCACATAACCTAGTAGGCACTACTTGAGATTTGTTTTTCTTGTTACTTAAGTGAATAAAAAACTTTAGAAGTATTAGTAAAAGATAACTATTTTATAAACTATACTGTAGAATAACATATAGCTTCAGACCAAGTGTGGTGGTACACACCTTTATTCCTAGTACTGGGGAGGAAGATTACAGGTGCCTCAGTCTGAGTTGCAGGTCACCCAAAAGTTCAAAGTGAAACACTAGATTAACTTCAAGAGCTTTGCAGCAAACAGTACTGATTTATCTGTGTTCAGTATCAAAGAGTGATAATTTTAAGGGAGTTGTAATAATTTGTCATCACATCACACATCCTCAAAAATACTCACTTCTATACTGGTACTTCCTATTTCTTTTCTCATGACCATTTCAGATTTCTATTTTTTCTTTTTACTCTTAGTAAATAATGAGACTGTCAACATATTATTTACCTGTGTATGGAGAACCATGCATTTAATCATTTAAGATAAGGCTTTTTTGAATATAATGAGATTTCTAATTGTTTTTATATCTGTAGGCTAGCGTGTCTTTAAATGCCTGTTGCAGAGCTGGGCAGTGACAGAACACAGTTTTAATTCCAGTTCTTAACAGGATCTGTCTGATCTCTGAGTTTGAGGCCAGCCTGGTCTACAAAGCAAGTTGCAGAACAGCCAGGGCTGCTGCACAGAGAAACCCTGTCTCAAAAAACAAAGAAGAAAAAGAAAAAAAAGTCACCAAATAATACAGAGCTCTTACATGCTCTAGGTTTATGACAAGTACTGGATATAAAAAAGGTAAACATAGCCTCTGTTTTGGTGTTTACAAATGAGAAAATAAAACAAAAGTTTTAAAGTAATTATTACTGCATATTACTGCACTAAATGTTACAAAGCATGAACACGTTATTAACCAAAAACTGAACAGTGTACTGGAACCAGGTATGAAGTTATCCACCTTTAGTCAGGCAGAAGCAGGGCTTAAGATCAGGAGCATGTGGTCAGTCTGTTAACTGTGGTCCCCCCCCCCCTCTCTCTCTCTCTGACACACACACACACACACACACACACACACACACACACACACACACACACACACACACACACGAACGATGGCCTGGCTCAGACGTGTAATCTCAACACTCAGAGACCGAAGCAGGAGTTCCAGACCAGCCTGGGATACATAACCAAAGGGGAGAAAAAAATCAAAACAAAATAATTTACTGAAGTATGTGTGAATTTCTGATACTTATTCGTAATGGGAATTTTACAGCGGTAGATGTGTAAATGTTGACGTAGTTTCTCAACAGCCCTGGCTGCACCTTGTTAAAATCAAATCACTTCTTAGTAAGAACTGGTTGGTCCAGGGCACACAGTACATCTCATACATTAGAATGAATGTCACATTTTGGGTTTTCTTTTTTTTTTTTGCTTGTTTGTCTGCTTGCTTGCTCCTTTTTTTCTTTTTGAGACAGGGTCTCTCTCTCTCTCTCTTCTCTCTCTCTCTCTCTCTCTCTCTCTCTCTCTCTCTATATATATATATATATATATATATATATATATATAACTCACTATGTAGACTAGGCTGGCCTCAAACTCAAAGAGACCTTCCTGCCTCTGCTTCTGAAGTGCCAGGATTAAAGGCCTGTGCCACCAATCCTGGCTTAAAAAAAAAAAGTCTTTAACTGAGGAGCGAGGTGGTTTTTTGTTTGTTTTTAACTAATTGTTTTTTGGTAGAGTTGGGGGGGTGCTACAGGATGAGGGGCAGATTTGGAGGGACTGGGAGGTGGGCGGGATTGGGGTGCATGATGTGAATTTCCCAAATTATGATTGAAATATACAGGGGGTGTGTCTTTGAAAGAGTATCAGTTTACTACAAATGAACAGTTCAATAAAGCAGTATTCGGTTACAGCAAGTCTAGAATAGAATACACTGTGATTATATCAACTTTCACAAGCCATTCATTGGCTCATCAAAAACAAAAAAGTTTGAAGACCTAGCTCAGAGTTGGAACTCCTATGTTTCCCCCGGTGAAGGCGAAGGTGTGTGTTAATGGGAGTGTGTGCACGTGTGTTGGTTCCCTGCTCTGAAACAAACGAACAAGCCTTTCCAACTTTAGTGAGGGCCTAAAAGGTCAAAACCAAAACCAAAATACAGGGATTCTCTTTTCACGTCAGGCAGGTAATTTGGTCCTTTTAAATCCGTCTTAAAGCCCACAAAAAAAAAAACAAAAAACAAAAAACAAAAAGAATGTGTCACAAGGTTCTTTTGGTCAAACAGCTAAAAACATCTCCGCCAACTTCTCTTACCCTGCTGTGCTTTTCTCATTTCACGGTTCTGTCTTTTTCACCCCAGACACTCAGAAAGCCAGCACCTAAACAGCACGAGCTCCTCTAAGTGCCTGGCAGTGACCGAAATAACAAACAAGCTGGAGAGGGATAAAAATATCAAAGAGGGGCTTTTCCACTCGAAGCGGGGTGTCCGCTACCACTCCCACGACAGAGCCCAACAACCAAGACGCGAAGCGGACCTCAAAGTTGGGTGAGAGGCCGGCTAAGGGTCGCTTTCAAGACGGACGGGCGCACCTGGTACTGGGAGAGAGGGGGCTCCACGCCGCCGCCGCCGCCGCCGCCGCCGCCGGGACCTCGAAGGCGAACCACCAAGAAGGCGCTGCTTTCCGCGTCCCACAGGAAGAGCTCCCCTCCGAGGCCGAACACCAGGTTTCTCGTCAGCAAATGCGGCGGCTGGGGCGGGCACGAGGGCGAAGTCGAAGCCGCTGGCTTCTCCGCTTCGGCTGGACTCTGGTTTTTCAGGCCCTCGCGGAGCCGCAAGAACACGACATGGTTAGGAAGCCAGCTCTGCCACAGCTCCCCGTCACCCGCAAGCCCCTCGGCAGCCGCCATCTCGAACCAACAGCTCTCGGTTCTGGCCCGCCGCGGCGCGTAGCCAATCCGCGACCAGCTCTCCACAGCTTCAGCCTATCAGCGAGTAGGAACCCGAGGACAGGCATCACTAGAGAAAAGCCAATCTACGGCGCCGCAGATTGACGTCAAAGTGGGCGGGGCGGGGCGTGGTCAACCACATCGCCGGCTTAGAGACGGTTTTGGAAGGGTGAAGGAGACGTGTGTGTCTAGTTGTCTACTGACGCCTCCCTCCGGGTAGACCCAGAACTTTCTCTCAAGACTCACCTCCCTCAGCCCAGGTGGTGTTTACTTCTCAACTGTCACAGCTTCATCCGTCTTTGGATTCCTCTAAACCTGTCTGTGAGCGGATAGCCACTAGAGACAGTTCCAAGAAAACCTCGCCACCTGAAGGGCGATCAGCACCCAGAAACTAGAACTTCCAGTATCCTTTGCGCGCGGCTAAGGGGCGGGGATTCGGGAGCCGCCTCCCGCTAAGAGATGGCAGAGTCCTCGGGGTCTCCGCACCGCCTGTTGTATAAACAGGTGGGCTCGCCGCCCTGGAAAGAAGCTTTCAGGCAGGTGAGTGTGAGATTTGGCTCGTTATCACTTCCCTAATCGTCCCTAGGACCGCTGATCTCTGTGCCCTCACTTCAGCATTGGTCATGAAGCAGATGCCCGGAGTGCCTGGCCAGCGGAGGTGAATCTTGAATTCAAGACTACCAAAAGTCGTCCTGAGTTGGGGTAGAGAGATGGTGAAGTGTTAGGAGGGAGCACTTATGCCCTTGCAGCAGACCTGGTGGCTGTAAATCCAGTTCCAAGAGCGCCACCATTGCCGTCTTCTGGCCTCTGTGGTCACCTGCACTGATGCAGTGCACATAAACTCATACAGGCACACACATGTATACATTTTAAAAAAAACCATCAGGGTTGAGAAGTACTATTGTGTAAGAAGATCATCACTATAGCATTATGTACAGTAGCAGGAATTTGGAAGCTATATAAATGTCTGACGTCAGTCTGTGGATGCAGTTACTATGCACCCGACTGCTTGCATTCAAGATAAAATGTGAACTACAGGAATCTGGAGATACATGAGCAAAGCACTGTAATTTTACCTATCTGTGTGTGGGTGAGGACTTGAGAATACAAAATTTTGCATCTAAAACTAAAATAGTTTTACGAACTAGTTAGAGGTTTGTTTTTTTTTTTTTCCTTTCTTTTTTAGTGGAATTGACCTTTTCTTTCTTTTACTATTCTGACTCCTTTCCCACAGGGATGTCTCGAGAGAATGAGAAACAGCCGGCACAGGCTCCTGGCCAGGTACCGCCAGGCTGGAGGTGGCACACCAGGGAAAGCCTCAGACAGATTTCTTGTGCAAGAAGTGATGGAGGAAGAGTGGAACTCTTTGAAGTCTGTAGAGAATTGTCCAGAAGCCTTGTTTCAGGTCAGGCAAGGGTCTGTAGCTAGCAGACACTCCATGAAGAACTTGTGCTAACATCTTTCTATCAGTTTTTCCCTGTCTTTTCAACCTACCCACCTCCCAGCCCCCAAGCATAGTTCTAACAGCTTTTTTGCTCAGGTTTTTCTAATTTTGAGTATTGATTTTATATTGATGGTTCTGCAATACTAGATTGTAGGCATGTTGCAACCTTGTAATGAAACTAAACTTATGAAGCTAAAAGGAAAGAAAATGTCATTCATTCTTGCTTTCCCCCTTGAAAATGTTGACTGATTAGGAATGGGTTAGGGACATCACTTTGAAAAGGATGTCTACAGCAACATTCTGATTCCAGCCAATCAGTTGGGAGTTGTGTGTCCATAGAAAACCATTTACAATGTATCAAGGAAGGCTATAAGTTTGTATCAGGGATTCTGTTTAGTTTTACTGACTCTAAACCTTACTGTGTTTCTTTGAACCTTAGTTTTTATATTTACATAAAATAGAGAGGATGGCTCGAGCATTATGAAAATTGTGTAGCAAAACATGAAACCCTTTGAAACCATCAAAGCACTGTTTGATAATGATGCATTTTCAGGGGCATCTATGTGTGTTATAGTGTGCCAAATAACCCTAATGTCACCACAGTTAGTGCTCACAACAGGCCACTCAGGTTGGTCTTACTCTAGTTTTACAGAAGCTAAAACAGCTTTTTAAGGACTAGATGTTTTCACATGGCCAGTCTTAGGACTTTTCCTTAACTGCTACCTGATTTTGTCTCCCTTAAATTTGGTGGTGAGTACTTTGATCATGTGTTGCTTATCATGACCACATTACTTTACGGTTAGCAAATTCTGCATTCTGACTAGACATTTTGCCAGGTAAATCTGGGGTCTTCAAAGGCAGCTTCCAGTTACAAATCCCTGTGGGACTTGGTAGCCAATTAATACTTTACCTGGAAGGTGAAGACACTATTTTTTTGCTTGCTATACTCAGGAATTAAACCCAGGCTCTTGCATGCTAGGCTAGTGCTGCTCCACTGAGCTATACTCCCTGTTTTCCACTTTCTCTTGTAGTTGGGACTGCCAGAGGACCTAGCTGTGCTGCAGGACATTGAACAGGAGCTGTGTGATGAAGGTAATCCCAGGATGTAGTCTTTCCTAACTACGTGCACCTACTCTTATGCTGACCTTTCCTTGACTCAGGATTGGTTTTGTTGTTTTAGATTGTTTGTGTGCTAGGGATTAAACCCAGAGCCTTGGGCATGGAGGCAAACACTAAAACTATATCCTCAGCCCTAGGATTAGTCCTTAATTCCTGTTTCTCTACCTCCATCATCAGTTAAGTGTCCAGAAGTCTGTTGGACTCTTAATTCTTGGCTGTCTGTCTTCCCAACAGTAAGGGCTGTAGGCTCTGTGCCAGGAACTTCTCATTCCATG
This sequence comes from Cricetulus griseus, assembly GCF_003668045.3. Taxonomy (NCBI): domain Eukaryota; kingdom Metazoa; phylum Chordata; class Mammalia; order Rodentia; family Cricetidae; genus Cricetulus; species Cricetulus griseus. Next base: position 84,779,224 of record NC_048600.1, read on the forward strand.
ATATCATTTCCTTCATTCTGACTACTGTGAAAGACAGGATTAGATAGAATAGAAAATAGTATCCTCATGCAGGTCACATAGCTAGTCAGTGGTAGAGTTTCCATGTTTGTTTTATACTACTTCTTGCTGCTTCATTCAGGTGACCACTGTGGCTGTGCCTCTAGGACCAGCTACTTGTGATTTAATGTAGGAGGGTGGGCTTTCGGGAAGGTGGTTGGGCCCTATAGTTTCAGACTAACTAGGGTAGCATAATGAAACCTGCTTCTTGAACAGTAAATTTGTCACTTTGCATACATGGGCACATCTTTACATACACACCCAAGGGCCATCTCTCACCCATTCTTTTATTGTTTGGCCATGAATTTGTGAGCATCAGCTTCTTGGCATTGTGTAGAGCACACAGTTTTGCATCTTATAGCATGGTGACTTATTCCATATAGCCTTGTCTTGAATAGGTTTCACACGTAGAAATAACAGACTTGCCCTATGGGTACAGGACAACCTGGGCCTTTTGCCTTGCAGAAAAGTCCATCATAAGCGAGTATGAGAAGAGCTTGCAGTTTGATGAAAATTGTCTCAACAGCATGTTGGCTGAGTGGGAAGCAAACCCCCTCATCTGTCCTGTGTGTATAAAGTAAGAATTTTCAAAATCTTTTTAGCATTATTGGTTCTCATTCCATCCTCCAAAGTGAGTGATCCTTCTGCCCCCTAGTTTATTGACTGAGAGGTATAGGGAGCCAGGTCTTGTGACCACAGTGATTTGGGAATCCTAATTTTGTCTCTAGGTACAACCTGAGAATAATGAACAGTGTGGTCATGTGTCCATGTGGCCTGCACATCCCATTTCACGTAAGTGTCCACACAGATTTCCACACACCAGCTGGTGGCGGTTGTACACATCTATGCCAGTTACTTTGTCACAGACAAGGTACCCAGCAGCATTAACCCGAGAGAGGTTTATTTTGGCTTATGATTTTAGAGGGGTTGGTGCATCATGGCAGGGACAGCAGGGCAGAGTGGCTCCGTGGGGGTAAAAGCCAGGTCTCCTCAGCATCTTGGCTAATAGGAAATAAGACCTGTTCCTATGTCCACCAGATAGACTTCCTATGTTTTGCGTGCATGTATGCCTGTACACCATGTGTGTGTCTGGAGCCCTGAATCAAAGAAAAGGGTGTTGGTTGGATCCCCTGGAACTGGAGTTATAGATAATTGTGAGCTGCCATGTGGGTTCTGTCAGCCAAGGTCTTCTAGAAGAGCAAGTGCTCTTAAACACTAAGCCATGTCTCCAGATTCCCTTTTTTGTTTTGAGGCAGTCTAATAGTCCAGGCTGGCTTCAAACTTAATTGTAGCTCAACTTCTGATCCTTCTGATTCTACCTTCCAGGTACTGAGGTTACAGGTTACAGTTAAAGACCACTCCATCTGGTCTTTATACTGCACTGGGAATGAAGCACAGTGCTCCATGCTTGCTAGGCAAGCACTCTACCACCTGAGCTACATCCCCAGCTCTACAGTCTTAAGGCTTCAGAGAATCAAACTGTCTTGATTGGTGATTTAGGTTTTCAACCTGTTGGTTATACAGTATTTAAGATTAGTTGGGTCTGGAGAAATGACTCATCACACTGACTGTAACTCTAGGATCCACTGCCCTCACACAGACATACATACAGGCAAAAACACCAATTTTATTTTATTTTTAAGATTAGGGCTGGGGCTCGAGAGATGGCTCAGAGGTTAAGAGCACTGGCTGCTCTTCCAGGTCTTGAGTTCAATTCCCAGCAACCACATGGTGGCTCACAACCATCTATAATGGGATCTGGTGCCCTCTTCTGGCCTGCAGGGATACACGCAGACAGAATACTGTATACATAATAAATATTAAAAAAAAAAAAAAAAATTAGGGCTAGAGAGATGGCTTAGAGGTTAAGAGCATTGGCTTCTCTTCCAGAGGACCCAGGTTCAATTCCCAGCACCCACATGGCCGCTCACAACTGACTATAATTCCTGTTCCAAATCATTTGTCACCCTCACACATGTGTACATGTAGGCCAAAACACCAATGCACACAAAAGAAATAAAAAAATGAACTTTTAAAAAAGATTAGTTGTGGTTGAACTTTCCTAGTCTCCAGAGTTGACAGAGCAGAAGCTTCGTGCCTATTTGGAGGATAATGTAAATGAGCACAGTGCACACTGTCCCCACACCCCCGAATTTTCAGTCACCGGTGGAACAGAAGAAAAGCCCAGTCTTCTAATGAGCTGCCTGGTAAGCCTCCATGGAGCCTAGTCAGTTGCAGAAGCACATCAGCAGTCAGTTCTGTTCCCCTCTTGGTGGAAATAATGGCTTAGAAATAGGTAAACATTGAATGCGGTTTTTGAGGGATTTACTTCACAGGAGTATCAGCTGGGTGTGGTGGCACTTACCTGTAATCCTAGTACTAGGGAGGCTGAGGCACAAAGAGTTTAAGGCCAGCCTAGACTACATAGTGAAAACCTGTCTCAAAAATAGATGTTGGGCTGCCAAGATGGTTGAGCAGGTAAGAGCACTTGCTGCCAAGCCTGAAAACTTGAGTTCAATCCTTGGACCTCATGTGGTAGAAGCAGAGAACCAATTCCTGCAAGTTGTCTTTTGTCTTTCATAACAATGTGTGCATGCACAAGTGCCCTTTGCGTACCCTCGCACACCAGCACACGCGCACACACACCAACACCAACACCCACACCCACAGACACACACGCACAGGCACACACACGCACCCCAGCAGCAGCAGCAGCAGCAACAGCAGCAGCAGCAGCAGCTTGATCCCCATACATCAGGCCATGGTCATGAATGCCAGATGGCTATCTTGGCATCACTTTTGCAGATAGACAAGATAAGAAGCACAGTGGAGCAACACCAGGTTTGTCTCTCAGCAAACTTTCATAGAAGGCTAAGACTCTGGCTAGATCATAACTCAGGTGTGAGGGACAAGGCCAGACTGGAAGCCACCTGTCTTAGAAACATTAAGTTTGCTGTGGGACCCAGTGTTTCCCTAACATATTATAGCTTCTAGGTCCCAAGCAGGGGAACTTTGGAGTCAGTGCAACAATGTGCTAGATACACAGTAATAACCTGACCCTGCACATAAAATAGTAATTTGGGGCTCCAACCTTTCTGAGGACAAGGACTATTATTTTTCTCCCACTTATTATTCTCACCCCCATTGTATATTTATTTTTTTCTCCAGTGAGTCGGTATATAAGTAAATACTTAATGTGTTTTTGCAAATGAATTAAAGTGGAGAGTTAAAGAGGCACAGGCCAGATGGCCTCAGTCTCTGCCTTCTTAGAAAGTGCAGTGCTAAGATGGCTCAGTGATAAACCTCTTGCCTTGCAAGCATGAGGACCTGGGTTTGGGTCCCCAGAACCCATATAAAAAGCCTTGTAGGCATGGTGGCTACCTATAATCCCCAAATTTATGAGGCCACAGGCAGGGAGATGCTTGAGACAGACTGGCTACAGACTAGCCAATCAAGGAACTCTAAGTTCAACAAAGTTACTATGTCAATAAACAAAGCAGAAAGCAACTGAGAGACATCTGTCAATAAGGCCTACATGCACACACACACACAAAGATGAAGAGAAATAAGCATACCCGCCTTGTAAAATTTCAAATGCTGGCAGAGCTTATGTTAAATTCTTTTTTGGGGGGGGGGGGCATGATCTACATTGCCCTGACTGGGTCTGAAACTTGCTACATGGACCAGGCTAGGCTCCATCTCAGAGCTGTGCCTGCCTCTGCCTCTCCACTGCTGGGGATTAAAGGCCTGTACTAAGTTCTTGGTCTGGAGAGGATGAAAGGGCAGTTAAAGAGCAAGCAGGCAGGCATGGTAATGTATGCTACTTGGGAAGCTGAGATAGCATAATTTGAGCCCAGGAGTTTAAGACTAGCCTGAGCAAAATAGCCAGACACTAACTAATCTCAAAGAAAAGCAGTGGATGATTGCTGAGTGTATACCTGCTCAGCTTTTCTTATTTTTAATTAAGTCAAACCTGTTGTGCACTCACCTATTGGTACTGTGCAACTCAGAGCAGCGTAACCAAATGAATGGTTAAGCTTAAGATGCTGATGCTATGGGAAGCAGCATTCTCAGCAAGGCTGACAGCATTGGCTCCAGGCTACATAGGGAGGCCATTGTTGAGGAAGGGTATCACCACAAAGATGAGAAACTGAAGAAGAAAAATGAGTAAGCTCCAAGTACACATTTTAAATTTCCAAAGTGCCACTAGATCTTAAAGGGACATTAAGGATCACTGGTTTTAAGATCCAGTCAGTCCTTCATATACTAAGGGTGAGGTAGAATATGGATGTGGGTTACTGAAGAGGCCACAGAGAAGCAGCCTAAGGATATCTGGTGAATAGTCTAGTCTGTCAGGTTTTGATCTTTCTGGTCTCTGGTTTTGAGGGCACCTGGTAGCCCATCTCCAGGACTTGATCTAAGATTGGAAGCTACATTAGTGACGGCTTCTGTTTGGCAGAACAGGTCCATGATAAGATGTGGCCTCTTCGATAAAGCATCCAGTGAATTGATTCATAATGGTGCCACCTGCAGTGTACATGTCATGATTGATGACAGCTTTTAGCCAGGTGTCGACCTAACTGTTAATGGCTAGAAAGTTATTCATACTGACTTGTTTCTGTTTGATCCAGGCTTGTGATACTTGGGCTGTGATCCTCTAGTCATCCCGAACTCACACTTGACTGCTGGGCTGAGAACAACTCATTCCCTCCGAGAGGGGCCGTGTGCACAAGACTTTTGTATGTAACTTATTTTATATGAAAACTTCTCAAACATCTCCTTGCTCTTGGTGTTTTGATGAAGGGCCAAAAAAAAAAAAAAAAAAAAAGAAAGAAAGAAAAGAAAAAAAGAAAAAAAAGTCTGAACTTTTCTTGGAGGAAATAAACCAATTTTATTGTCCATTATGCCATACAAAAATCTACAAATAATAGATTTGTACAGGAGAAAAATATCCAGATGAATAGTAAATGGAAGTATAACAGCAATAATTTAAACTTGCTTTTTTTTCCTCCCATGATATTAGGAAAGCAGCCAAATGGCTGCTAAGCATACTTCTGATGGCAAAGTAGCTTTTGTTCACTGGCCAAAGCTTGCCATTTAAAGCCAAGCCCCCAGTCTCTGACAGTTCTACTGGCTCTTGACAAAACCTTTGAGGTCCTCGAGGAAGGTGATATATTCTTGGTGTTCTAGAGCCGTACTGAGCTCCACCAGCTCATCTGCAAAGTTGTTGTCCACCCCTCGGTCCTCAAGGAAATCCATCAAGTGGTCATATAAGGCCTGGGAAGAAAAATAGACAAGCTTGAAGAGCAGCAGAACAAAATCAAAAATGGGTCGGCAGGTAAAGGGGTTAAGTTTCTTGGGACAAGATAGAAAGCAAAGCACCAAGTCCCCAAAGTTGCCCCCTGACCTTCCCAAGTGGGCCACTTCCATGTATGAAAACCCATTTTTTTTTTTTTTTTTTAATGCCACTTCCATTCCTTGACCTTTCTCTGCAAAAGCCAAGCACCCTCCATCTCTCAAGCAGGACTCACCCAGTCCAGGGAATCTGTGTTGAGTGTGTAGTTAGTATCCCTCCATTCCGAGTCACCAGTGGCCTGGAAGCTAACTTCCTTGATAGAGAAAATATCGCTGTCCTCTTCGTTTCCAAACTGAGAGATCAAAGGTAAGGAATTGAAGTGCCAGGAAAGGCTCTGCAGTTCTAGCCCCCTCTCACCTGTCTCCCCTCCCGCCCTGGTCTAGGCTACCAGGTCTTTCTTGTACATACAAGATCAGAAGTCACTCCACCCTACAAACCTCATCCTCAGGATAATGGCAGTCCAGCACAAGGGTCTTCTTGCCATCACTCTTTGTAACTTCAACCACAAAATTGGGAGTGGACGTCAGTTCCGGCTGGAAAAACATGAACAAGTCAGTGCTGGTGGTATGTGCACACCCAGACCGGCAGCCTCAGGTGGTGCAGTGTCTGATAGCCATTGCTGTTAGGGTGCACACCCAGACCCACAGCCTCAGTGCACAGTGTGACAGCCACAGCCATCTTCCAACATAGTACTAACAGTTCCATCTTGTTAGCAACTTACTTTCTAAAAGAACACAGGGGTTTAAAGTGGTGCCTGAAGCCAGGTACAGCTATGTTCTAGCTCAGACCTGTACCAGACCCTCAGAGTTGTTTCTGCTCCCACACACTGAAGTGCTGGGTGAAGCACACAGACCTGGAGTGCCTTCCCCTGTGGCTGCTTTAGAGCAGGGTCAGAGCCTGGCACACATAGCTCTGGCTAAGTGGCCACCTTAACCAGAAAAGACATCCAACTTCCTTCTATGGTGACCCAAGGAACAGGCCCAAACTATACATAAGGAGTTGGGGTGTGCATGTAGACTATGACAGAAACACAACAGGGGACTCTGCATTTCACACTGGTCTGTAAACAGTGCTGACAACTGCATAGTCAGATGGCCTGGGGAGCCTGTGGCTCTCACAGCTGTTGGCTTCTAGGCCAGACATACCATTTCTAAGATGTTCGAATACTATCTAGATCCAGCCATGTGGGCCAGCAACCTAAGGAAAAATCTCAGCTGGCCAAATATAAAATCTCTTAAGGCTGGACTAGCAAAATGGCTAATCAAGTAAAGGTGTTTGCTCCCAAAGCCCAGTGCAACCCACATGGCAGGATGAAACTGATTCCTGCAAGCTGCTTGTGTTGTCTTTACACTGAATACATGTCAAATGATGTTGTCTTGACACTAAGTACTCCCCCTACAACACAGGCAGGGGTGACAGTCATATCTCTTTTGCATTTACAGAACACAGGCCCGACAATCAAGCCTAAACCCTGCAGAGGGGGCAATATACCCTAGAACAGGGCTCTCACCTCCAGCTGAAACCCATTCCAAAATACTGCTCTACAAACCCAGGGAATGGCATTCCCACTTCCTCTTTCATAAGGAAAAAAATTTTTTGGGGGGGGCGGGGTAATTGGTTGAGACGGGGTTTCTCTGTGTAGCCCTGGCTGTCCTGGGACTCAGACTCCCCTGCCTCTCATGTGCTGGCATTAATCATATGCACAAAAGGAATTTCAGAAACAATTTTAGCAGTTAACTCTGAGTTCGAGGCCAGCTTGATCTACAAACCAAGTTCCAGGACACTCAGGACTGTTATAGGGAGACTATGTTTAAAAAAAACAAAAACAAAAACAAAAACCCAAACCAACAACTCCCACCGCCCAACCCCAAGTCTTTCTTGCCTTTTAAGACAGAAAAATGGCTGGCCACAGTATCACTAGCTTACCTCCTGTTCTTCAGTCTTCTGGTCTTGGGAGGGCTCCTCCTCACCACCACCAAATGTTGGAGGGATACTATTGTTAATGTTGAAAGTGACAGTGATCCTAGAAAATCAAGTGAGAACACACTAAGGTACAAGAGTAACCAAGTGGTACACAGAAGAGAGAGGCCTGCTACAAAAGGCAGGTGCAAAGGCACACGGAAACAATGTCTCCAACCCAGCCCTCTGCATGGGGGATTAAGAACTTTAGCCACAAGGCAAATGAACCACCAGTAACAATTTTCCTTCCCCCCCTTTCTGAGGTTTGAGCTCAAGCAAACACCAGGCAAACGTTCACAGCTGCATACTGTCCCTGTGCCCAGGTAACTTTACCTTGTTAGGAATTAGTATGTGACAAAACATGCTCTAAATGAGATAAATTTCTTTGCCATGATACCTGGAAGCAGAAGTTCAGGACCATTCTACTTCAGCAGTGCCAACCCACATAAAAGCACACTGAATTGCAGAACTCTTTGCAACCTTTGGCCAGGCAATGGTTTCTTAGCCCTAACATTAAAAAGTCTAAGTGTGTGTAGTGCTGGAGATTGAATCCAGAGCCCCACACATGTTAGGCAGGCAGTCTGAACATGGCTTACATTTTCCCCTCATGTATGCAGGAACCTAATTCCTTAAATTAATGATATTAAGAGGGCCAGACATCTCTCCATCCTTGGTGCTAGGGATCAAGTCCAGGGCTTCATGGATCTACCCAAGATTGACACCCACTAGTGTCAACCTGTACTGTTTAGAAATGGGGCTTTGCTAGGTATATTCAAGCTAGTTGGGCTCCTGCTCCCAAGCCAAGATATCTGCAATTGGTACTGGCTGCAAAGAGAAAAAAATCAGTCTTCTACAATGAATAGGTATATCATACTTCAGGGTAGGTCCCAATGGCCAACACAAAACAAACTCAATGCTATTTTATACACATTACTTAGATTAGGCTAGCCTTGACTTTAAAGATCCACTGGCCACTTCCTCTTGAGTACTGGTGTGCCTGGTGGTTTGTCTTTTTTTTTTTTTGTAAGAGACAGGGCATGTAGTTGGATTTGGTAGGGAGGGTGGTTAGGAGAGGAGCTCACTCTGTAGTCCAGGCTGCCTCCCAAATGCTGGGATTAAAGGTGTGCACCACCACTGCCCTGCAAATTTTGAGAGAACTTTTCCACCCTGTTAGAAGACAATCACCAAATGTGGCCACACCCCAGAGTCAATGACCCTTTTCTTCTGGCTTTGAACTTTTCTAAGGTTTTTCAAGCCTTGGCTGTCCTGGAACTTGCTCTATAGAGCAGGTTGAGCTTGAACTCAAGAGATGTGCCTCCCTGGGATTTAAGGTGTGTACCACCACAGCCCAGCCTAGCTTTGAACTAGGGTTACAGGCCCCCACTGGATAAAGCTGCTTTCTTACACATGTGTGTTTAAGGGGCACTCACTGGGGGCTGACCCTGGGCCTCACACATGCTAGAGAAGCCCTTAGAGGCAGGACTCTAAGACTGGTGAAAGAGTAACAAATCAGCATAACAAAGTTAAAGGTTTTAGGGGCAGCAGGTGTAGTAGCATAGGCCTGAAACTTTAGCACATAGGATCTGAAGCAGAAGGATGAAGAACCAGTCTGTGCTACAAAGTACCATAGAGACCCGTTTAGGGGAGGGGTAAGCTAAGCTTGACAAAGAACTCTACCTCTGATGGCCTTTCTACACTGTAATTTCATCCTGTTACTTTTTTTTGGGGGGGGGTTCTGAGGCGGGGTTTCTCTGTGGCTTTGAAGGCTGTTCAGGAACTAGTTTTTTTGTGTTTTCGAGACAGAGTTTCTCTGTGTAGCTTTGGAGCCTATCCTGGCACTTGTTCTGGAGACCAGGCTGGCCTCGAACTCATAGAGATCCTCCTGCCTCTGCCTCCCGAGTGCTGGGATTAAAGGCATGCCCCACCAACGCCTGGCCAGGAACTAGCTCTTGTAGACCAGGCTGACCTCAAATTCAGAGAAAGGTGGGCTGGGACTAAAGGCATGGGCGTGCCGGGGTGGGTGGTGGCGCACGCCTTTAATCCTAGCATTTGGGAGGCAGAGGCAGGCGGATCTCTGTGAGTAAGAGGCCAGCCTGGTCTACAACAGCTAGCTCCAGGACAGCTTCCAAAAGAAGCCACAGAGAAACCCTGTCTCGAAAAACAAAAGTTACATATCTTGCATTTTCAACTGTTATAAACACAAGCCAGAGGAGATAATTTTATGTGAATTCTAAACAAATCAGCACTTTAAACATTCCTAAAATCTAGTGCCTAAATCCAGGCAGGGCACAGCACTGTCACCAATAACCCAATGCTTGCCTGTGTCTGCCATCCCAACAGCCTTCCCTTTACACATTAATTACCAGGCCACAGCAAATCTGTCAGTGAATGTCCTCCCTGGAACCTAAGAAAATTTCCAATTGCATGCTTTCTCAAAAGCCATTTTACCAAAGCATGGGGCCTAAGCTCAGGCCTAATGGGGATGGCCAAGACAGAGTAAGTGATAAAGTCTCCTAGAACTCCAGGGCCAGTACTTACTTTTCTCCAGCAACTTTGCGCGATAATTTAGCCTCTGTCCCGTTCACTTCCAGCTCCCAATTCCCAGACATCTTGGGAAGGGATTTATGCTTCTGGATTTTCTTCTCTTCCTTAATTTCATCCGTTAAGAATTCAACAAAGGCTTTGTCTCCTAAAAGACAACCCAACATGGTCAAAAAAGAGAAAGCCAACTGCCTTACCCTATAGACCTGGACTGTGCCTAATCTGTTTCTATGGCTGCTCTATGACTCTAGCCCAATTCACTCCGGAAAACGTCCGTTTCCCACTCTGTAAAACCAGGATGTCTCTTCTAGCAGTTATTTCTCCTTAGTGTACTTAGTATTATTGCTCTCCGTATAAAACAAGAATTCCCAACTACCCGCTTTCACTTGCCAAAAGCCATGTCCAGCAACCACATTGTCAAACCACGACCCCTCCGGGCTTTTGCCAAGTCATATTTCCAAGATACGAGGAGTGGGGCCTGCGATCGCGAGGGTCCAGCTCGGGATCCGTTCCAAGCTGGGTCCCCACATCCCGGCCTGGATGCGTGAATCTTACCCTCGGTGTGCAGAGCTCCACAGCCGCAGGAGCAGGGCGCCGGGGGCTTCAAGAGGTCGGAACGCCGTGCGGAGCCGGCCCGCACGCTGAGCAGCCCGAAGGGCCGGAGGCACGGTCGAAGCGCGGGCTGCAGCAGCTGCGGGAGAGGCGAGGCCGGGGCAGCGGCGCGGAAGCCCGTGGCAGCGGCGCCCAGGGCGCGGGGCACGCAGCGCAGCAGAGAAAGCATGGTGAGGAAGACACGTGCGGAGTGAGTGACGACCCTGTCGAGCAAGACAGTATATATGACCTCGAACACCGCCGGAAGCCACGCCCCCGCCCGGGAAGGTCTCTTACGTCACCGGGCGACAGGAACCGAGCCAGACTGCGCCCTCTGCTGAGGGCCTCCAGTGCAACGGGGATGTCCTGAATCCCTTAGCTCTGTTCTCCCTGGGCTGATGGGCTGTCTCTCCTTTACTGCCCACTCTTCTCAATCCACATACTCTGAGATCACCTCACTTAAAAGTCTTCTGGATGTGGGGGACCCCCTGGGAGTCTGCTTTTCTTCTCTGATCCACAGGACCCTTGGGGAGCTACTGGCTGCCTTATGGCTAGGTGCTATTCATTTTCCCTCCTGCAGACACGGCCTGTTTACAAATATGCAAATTATCTGCATATTGTCAGGGCCTTAAGAGCATGGACTTTGATCTGAGTTACTTCCTAGGGTGCTGCTGATGGTATATAAATCAACTCCCCTCTAAATAAAATTGGCATTCTTCTTTCAAGAGTGACCCGCTGTTTTATTTAATCCGCAGATCCCTTCTTTCAAACCCTTAATAAGCTGTAGCCTTGGACAATGCATCTGGAATTTTTGCTGGGCGGTGGTGGTGGTGCACGCCTTTAATCCCAGCACTTGGGAAGCAGAGGCAGGCGGATCTGGATCTTTGAGTTCAAGGCCAGCATGATCTACAAGAGCTAGTTCCAGGACGGCCTCCAAAAGAAGCCACAGAGAAAACCTGTCTCGAAAAACAAAACAAAAAACCACTTCTGGAACCTTCTAAACATCGGGAATGCTCAAGTTGACCTGCACCCAGCTGCTATGCAGTGGCATCTATTTTGGAAACCTCTGCACCCCCTAATAGTTCATCCAGCTTTTAATGGACTATCATTTTCCTGGAAGCAGGAATTCATGGCTTACATCATCACATTATGTTAAGAATTGAAGATACCAGAGGCTGGACGTAAGGCTCCGTGGTTAGGATCATTTGTTACTCTTGCAGAGGACTAGAGTTCTAGTCCCAGATCTATCTGGAGTTTCTAGGGCATCAGACTCTGATTTCCATGAACACCAGGCGTGAGTGTGGTGCAGACATGTAGGTTAAACAGGCAAACACATAAACAACAAACACTCATGTCTTATACTCCCGGCACCTGGAAGGAGACAGCTCTGAGTTTAAGGAGACAGCCTGCCCTGTCTACACAGTGGGTTTCAGAACAGCCAGGGTTACATAGATCTTGTCTGGCAGCTGGGCGGTGATGGCAGGCACTGTTAATCCCAGCACTTGGGAAGCAGAGGCAGGCAGATCTCTGTGATTTCGAGACTAGCCTGGTCTACAAGAGCTAGCTCCAGGACAGCCTCCAAAGCCACGGAGTTAAAAAAAAACAAACAAAAAAACAAAAAAAACAAAACCTGTCTGGAAAAAAACCCCAAAATATAGATACCAAGTCTTACGAAATGAATGGCAATAAGACTACTGTTTAATAATCTAAACAGCATTCTATAAATAAGGGAAAGAAGTCCAACAAAAGAATCATAAACAAAGATTCATTTTTTTATGTATTTGATAGTCAAAAGCACTACACAGGACTGTTTTTATGTTTGAAATCAGAGTACAGCACAAGTTCAAATCACCTTGATATTTTTGCTTTTTAGGTTTTTTCCTACAGTACAACAAATTAACATAAAATGGTTTCCCCACAGGTACAGTCTAGCTTATGAGCTCAAGGAATGGCATCGGAGATGCATGGCCATAGTTCCAAACAGATCCTGGTAACTGAGTACAAGGATTTGTATCACAGTAAATGTTTTGCTGCTTTGGAGTCTTGTTTGAGCTGGCAGAGGTGCAAAGGTTTTCATGGGAACCTGGCAATGAAACCGTTGCCCTGGGTGTTTCAGGGTTGTTCACCTTCAGTGTTTGAGGCTGTACAGTCGAGATTGGATTCTTCAGGTCGGAGAGAGTTTACCTAAACACTAAAGTAACTCTCAGTAGCTCAGGTTGTATTGCAGTAAAATCATGAATCATTTCACATTTTTTTTTAAAGATTTTATTTGTTTATTATGTGTACAACATTCTGCTTCCATGTATATCTGCACACCAGAAGAGGGCACCAGATCTCATAACAGATAGTTGTGAGCCACCATGTGGTTGCTGGGAATTGAACTCAGGACCTCTGGAAGAGCAGTCGGTGCTCTTAGCTGCTAAGCCATCTCTCCAGCCCACATTTCACATTTCTTATTTTTTGGTTTTTTGAGACAGGATTTCTCTGTGTAGCCCTGTCTGTGCTGGAACTTGCTCTGCAGACCAGGGTGGCCTTGAACTCACAGAGATCCGCCTGCCTCTGCCTCCTGAGTGCTGGGATTAAAGGCATGTGTGACCACTGCCATCAACAATTTACTTTCTTAAGAAAGCTTAAAGGGCACTGCTCTGCAGCTTAAGATAAGCATTAACTTCTCTGTAGTAATATGTGGAGTCAGAATGGGGTTTCCATCTGATTTAATCCCTGAGCAGCTTTGTTAAAAAACCCACTTGTTTTAAAAGCCCAATAAAAAAGTAAATACTCTATTAAAATTTTGCCACAATGTTAAAGTGATGAACATATTCTGCACAGAAACATTAAGTTACTCAGAAACTGTATCCTTCACTCCTTTTCTGGGAAGTGCCTAGTACTCACTGCAGCCAGTCACTCCATGGTAAGTTCCCAGTGCTTGTTATGGAGTCAGTCAATGTAAGCTAATTTTTCCTTGACCCAGAAAACACCATATTAATTTGCTGGGGAACAGGAACTGTTCATCACTGGGGAACAGACTGTCTCCCCTTGTTTTCTTTAACCAGCATAATGAATGCTCTAGTAAAAATACAAAGTTTCTCTTATCAAGCTAGGCTAAATAAACACCCCAGCCCCTTTGTGTATATAGGAAAAATACACTTTAAAAGGACACACTTTCTAGAGAGCTTTTCAGAAACTTGGTAATGCAACCATTTTATCAAAGAAATCGAGTACCCAGACAACCCTAAACACTGGCTAAAAGCTTGATTGCTCATGGTTAGAGTTATAATAAAGCCTAGACCTGACTCAACATACATAACTGTGGACCAATGACCCGGGAATGGAAGTGCCCACTCACGCTATGCTCTCTGGAAAGAGCTCTTTGGACCCAGAGAGAAGAAACCACCTACTGTCTTTGGAGTACTTAGTAGGCAGTTTGGCCCCTGCTTATAAACAATGAAATTCAAAATCCTAGTAGTAGAAATGCGCCTGGATCAATTAAATACAATAAAAGGTTTGAACCTTTTCTAGGTTCAAAAATGTGCCCCCGGTTCCTTCCTCCACTTAGATAGAAGGTCCAGCCCAGGCTGGCCTAGAACTCTCAGTCCTCCCCTCTCAGCTGGGTTACAGGTATGCACCACCGTACCAGGGATTGTTTGCTCCTAATAATCAACTAAGGTGAATCTTCCAAATAGGAAAAGGATGGGAGAGGCTTCTCTACTTCCCTCCCACAAATGGAGATAATTAAGGTTTGAGAGTGGCACCTGGTCAGGAAGTAGTAAAACTAACTGTCCCCAGGTTCCTGCAAAGAAGAAAAAACAGACACTGAAAATCAGTAAGAACAAAAATACAAAGTCTGGGGGTGGTGAAAAGGGCAAACTGATACTCTGGCTTCTAAGCCATCAAGCATCTGTCCCCTCCTTGCCACCTAGCAGCTCTGACTTGGGCCCCATCTGAACAGAGACTGCTGAAATGGGTGTGAAGCCTCCTTCATGTGCACACATTCGTAGGTGCCCAGTCAAAGAGAAAATGACTATGGGCTTCCAAGGCCACTGCACTGAAAAGCTGGCTTCCCAGTTTCAGAAGACCTGCATGTCTCTTGAAAGCATTACTGGGGACATGCATCCACACAGGCACTGAGGACCAACCAAGGAATTCCTCTGCTGGTCTCTGCTTGGAGACACACGGGAGAATGTGCTACATACACCCTGTGCCATGAGGGTCAACAGGTAAGAATATACCTTACTCTGGCAATGTCTGTGGGAGCCAGTTTCTTCTGTTTTCTATTTAAAAGACATACAGGTAGACATTAAAATACCAGTGAAGGCTGGAGATTGGCTCAGTGGCAGAGTGTGTGCATAGCATGCATGAGGCTCTGGGTTCCATAAGGGCAGGGGAGGCAAGGGGAGAAACACTGAGGTCAACCAATTGGATCTGTAGCTTCCTATGGCTCCTCTCAGAAACATCCCCCTCCCCCAATGACAAGAGCTCAAGGGGCTGTGTTGGACCTAATTAGTATCACAAACACAAGGGCTTACAATTCATTGATTGTCTTATCTTGTGCCAGGAAAATTTCTGGGTAATTTCTGTTCATTTTCTCTAAATTTCATTACTCTGAACTTGTAAGTCTTATCCCCCTCTGGTAGATGAGGAAACTGAGGCTCAGAAGTGAATTCAGTCACTCAAAATCACCCAGTCAAGCCCAAAGAACAAGTCTCGTTTCTCACAATCTAAGTCTGACTGCACTGAAGTGTGCTGTTTCTCCAGCTCCCAAGTCTACTTGGAAAATAGCTGTGATCTAAGCTCCAGGCCCAGCCATGGGGCAGCATCCTGGGGTGGATCAGTTTCTGGCAGTTCTCAGCTTCCTCCGGAAGTAGTCAGGGGCAGCCTCATAGAGCCACTCGGCATCCACAACACAGAGGTCACGCATGTAGCATTTGTTGGTATAGAGCAGTGCAGTGTATACCACACAGGCAGGCTTGCAGTGGAAGAGGACAGACGATGGGTGGATGGCCACAGGCTGGTGTGTGTCTGTGGTGGCATAGGTGCCATCTGGCTGGAGTTCGGCAGTACTCATAAAGAGGCTGTGAGCCAGGCAGCGGCGGACACTCTCCATGTCCCCTCGAGATGACATTATTGGCATTGACATCTGTTTTAGGAGACAAAAAAGACCCCAAACATTAATCCTCCCAAGCATTATATAGTACAAAGGAACAACAAGATTTAAGTGCAGCCAACATGAAGAGAAATCTTGATTGGAATAGGAGGGCATGAGTGAGAAACCACCCAGTGTGGAGAGAAGCATCTTAAGATACAGGATGCAGCCAGGCGTTGGTGGCACACGCCTTTAATCCCAGCACTTGGGAGGCAGAGGCAGGTGGATCTCTGTGAGTTCAAGACCAGCCTGGTCTACAGAGCGAGTGCCAGGATAGGCTCCAAAGCTACACAGAGAAACTATGTCTGGAAAAACAAAAACAAACAAAACAGAAAAGATATAGGATGGGGGTTGGAGAGATGGCTTAGCACTTCTTAAGAGCTTTTCCAGAGAACCTGGGTTCAAGTTAAAGCATCCACGAGACAGCTCACAACTGTCTATTACTCTAGCTGAGGGGATAGGGTGGGGAGGGTGGGGGAGTGAGAGCAGACAGAAGGCTCTGTTGTTAAGGACATTTATTGCTCCTGCAGGGGGGTCCTGGATTCGATTTCCAGCACTTTCATGGTCACTCACAACCATCTAAAATTATAGTTCCAGTGGATCTGATGTCCTCTTCTGACCCCCGTGGGCATCAAGCATGCACGCAGTGCATTTATACATACAAAACACACAGAAAATAATCTAAAAATAACAAATAAATCTAAAATCAATAAAACAAACAAACAAAACCCAAAGACACAGTTCAGCTGCCTAGAGTGTACCTGGTGATAAAACATAAAACACTTGCCACAAGACTCTGGGCTCCACGGCCTGCAGTGGGAGAAGCAGCTCAGCAGTCTCTATGTGTATAGAGGCTGAAGTCAGCCCCGCTCCACAGAGAGAGGCTGCTGAGGAGGACAGGGCTGAGGACAGCTGTGGAGTCTGACAGTTCTAAACCTGAGGCTGCTGGGTGGACCAACCTGTGGAGTCACTGGCAGAGAGCCTGAAGCTCCAAAAGTCTGCACCATGACCACAGCTGCATCCCTCCAACAGGCAGCTGAAGACTTGCTGGGACTGGAAAGCAGAGACTGACTGAGGCTCCTGGGAATCTCAGTGCTGAGGTTGCCTCCCTCCTTCCCCATTCCCCACCCCTACACTCAGGACACTGCAAACAAACTTGATAGCTGGAACTGCAGCCATCCTGGGTATATGAACTAGGGAGTACTTGGATGGTGGAGAACCTTTGTAGCCCTGACATTGCAAAGATGAGTGCAGCCAGCAGAGGCATCCGGAACATGAAGAGAAGCTACTAAAGTGAAGACAGCTTCAGCAGACACAGGGTGCTTGTCCAACACAGCTCACACAAGAACAAACCACAGGAGAGATGGGGACAGAGGTTCCACTCTCCTTACGGAACACACTGAGCAGCCTCCAAGTATCAAGTACACAGCAAAGTTATTACATACATAAGCAAGACCCTAGTTTAAAAGAGAAAAGCTACATCTTTTTGCCTCCCTCGTGCTTTTCAATTTTTCTTAATTTTTAGTAGTATTTTTAAAATCAGAAAAGTTATATAAAGCTTATAAATTTTATGCATAATGTTTAGAGTTCCACGCCTACTCCCCACACAATGGAAACTAGGTCATAGATATAATGTAACTGTGTGAAAAAGAAGCTAAATGGCCCAGCCACAGAGAATGGCCCAGTGGGTTCAATCACCAGTGCTAGGGTGGAGTGGGGTTGGGGAGAGGAAGAAAAAAAACAAACCAAAATCACCATAGAGTTCTAGAAATAAACCACAATAGTGAGAGAGAGAGAATAGGATTATGGGTAACTTTTATTTTCTTGTGCATTTTAAATTTTTCTACAATGAGATTTTCTTTCATACTACCGGCTGCAAGCAATCCAAGATCCCCATAATAAAATAAAAACTCCTTGAAAGGGAAGTACTACCTTACCTTTAAGCAGATTTCCCTCAGCTGTGCTCTGACTTCAGCTACTAGCAGCATATTTTTGCTGTTGACAAAGTTCTCTTTGCACCAGTCCTGAAGAGAAGAAAAGCAGAGATCTCAATCTCTCATTTCTATGCAGAGGAAACATGTACATGACAAAATCTGGATGGCACTGCTGAATTCAGAGGGTTGTTCAGGTGTCAAAAGGAATAACTACAATAAAACTTAAAGATTTCCTTCTAGAGTAGTCATAAGAAAAGCTACAGGCTGGTAATGCATGCTTCGCCATACCCATAAAGGATGAGTACCTCTAGAATATTATTAAAAAACAGTGAGAAAAGACCAAGAAACTGGACAAAAATAGACAAAAGACATAGAAATGCCTAATACATGAATGTAAAGATGCTTGAATCCTCAGGAAGGGAGGCAATAAGATTTAAAACAATAGGAAAACAGATTACACAAGTGATTTCAACAGACAGCTAGCGGGACAGTGGAGATGGGAATTCTCCCACACTCGAGGAGGGGCCGCCAGCCTGGCAAGTGCCTGTTCGCCAGAGAAACTGAGCCTAGCCCAACAAGTCTACTTGCTCACTCATTTGTTGGCCCCACAGAATTCTCTCTTCTGAACACAAGGAGTCCTGAGCAGGGCACCACTGCGGTGAGAGGAAGAGATGAACTGAAAGAACAGACTGTGAATGGATGTGGAGTAAATGCTCCCTGCCTGGCACATTCTATCAGGCCCTGCTGGAAAGCATGTCCTTAGTGCTGGGCGTGGTGGCTCATACCTAAGACCCAGCAGTTGGAAGGCTGCAGATCACAAGTCTGAGGTCAGCTGGGTTATGTGGTTATGTACATAGGCAAGACCCTGCTTTAGAGACAATCAAATGAATGTCATCCTCTTGGTGGAACACACACCAAGGGTAGAGCAGTCTTCAGTAAGGAAGGACTACGCGCTTCTACTGCATCAGCACTTCTTTTGTTTGTTTAAATATAAAGCGAGGGCCAGTGAGACAGCTCAGCTGATAAAGATGCTCACTGCCAAATCTGAATCCCCAAAGTAAACCCCATGTGCCCATTCCACAGAAGGACAGAATCAACTAATGCTTCTTTTTAGTGATTCTCAGCACATACACATTTCTGAGATGACAGCTGGCTTTTGTGTGTGTGTGTGTGTGTGTGTGTGTGTGTGTGTGTGTGAGAGAGAGAGAGAGAGAGAGAGAGACTCTTTAAGATGATTTTGTCAAAAAAAGAAGGTATATTTAAAAACACTTGCCTGAAAGCCTGGACGAGGCTTACCTTATTCCCACCTATGTTTTTGAAGGTTCGATAGATATTGAGCAGGGTGATATGATCTCCTTCACTGGATATGAATTTCTTTCGGACACTCTGTACTTCATCTCTCCGGGCAGGAGGGTTGTAAAGGACACTGTCCACAGACAGTAGGGAGACTATGGTCAGAATCTCTTCCGTACAGTGGAATTTGGAGGACAGGAGGATAGTCTAGAAAGTCAAATTGAAAACACATGAGTCAAGTTTCCATGCTTCTGATTAGTGTTTCTGTACATTCTCTTGCAGCTTCCCTTTAAGGAGTGTCAATGCCATTCACTTCTTTGTAAAACAAAAAGATGCCATCCCCACAGGATTCCACATCTTTGTGGGCAGGGCTGTGACTGATGTCTGAATCCCACACACAACATAAATCAGCACTGCATACAGAGTGGGGTGATATGTCGTATTTAAGAGAGCAAATGAGGTTAGTTCAGAAATACTGGGCTTGGGCAGTACCTAACCTGTATTGCAGAGAAAGGGGAATGAGGAGGAGGGGTCATTTACTTTGGCAAATTTGGGCTCTAAAGGAAATGCTGCCATCTTTCTTCCAATTGGAGTCAGGGTAAGCTGGTCATCCTTATGTTCAAGAGCACCTAACAGGTCCAGTTGGGCAATGGCCGCCTGGATGTGATCTACAGAAACGGAGACATAAAAAGGAGCTAGAAGTCCAAAACAGGAAGAAGATGCAGCTAGTTGAGTGCTTCTGGGTGCTTACAAGTCTACAAACACCACCAAGACCACCCACCATTGTACTCACATTTTCTAAGCCTTAATGGTACCACTAAAGAGCAAGAGATGTATAAAGTAATCATGGGAGAGCAGTTACCCGGAGAAATGGGAAGGAGGCAAATGGCTGGGTGGGGGTTTAGGGGCTTGGTGTGGGTAGCATCACACAGATGTTGGCCATATTAACCTTATAGTTTATATTTACTGTCCCTTTCTAGGAATTTCAAAATTAAAAAAAAAAAAGTATTAGGAGTGCATCCTATGTGCTATTTGTGTTTTTAAAGATTTACAATGCCTCCTGAGTGATGGGATTAAAGGCATGTGCCACCACAGCCCCACCTAGTGCCAGTTCTTAAAGGTTCTTCCTCCAGGAGAGATTACTAATGAAGGGAGGGACTACTAGTCAAATCCCAGTTTAACACAAAGGAACATGCTCTCTTTATCTTCTCATTAGGCTTCAGGAGTGTCCCATGGATGCTTGATGACCTCCCTGGTCCATATACAAGGGTGCTATAACATGGAACCTACCATTTCATAACAAATGAAATCAAATCAACAGAAGAACATGACCAAAATACTTTTTTTCTTCCTCAGAATACTTTTCCTGGGGAAAGAACTCCTCTGCTGTTGTCTGTCTGTCTGTCTACCTTCCAGCTTACCTGG
The DNA here is from genome assembly GCF_003668045.3 of Cricetulus griseus. Classification (NCBI taxonomy): domain Eukaryota; kingdom Metazoa; phylum Chordata; class Mammalia; order Rodentia; family Cricetidae; genus Cricetulus; species Cricetulus griseus. Next base: position 84,799,523 of record NC_048600.1, read on the forward strand.
AGATGGTTTGGACATGAAGTCAAAGGTGAGTACATTTGGAACTTTCATTGCTAGGAGCTGCAGTATCACACTTGCTAGGTTACACCTGTGAGGGGAGAAATGAGGGTCATTTGTCTGTCCCTGATCCCACTGAGTCAAAACTGCTCCCCAGAGAGCGTTAATGAAAGCTGCAGCCCATGGACAGAAGCAGGTGGGAAAGAGGCTGGGATGTATGGCGCAGTGCGGGTACAATCCTACCTCTGGATTTCTGGCACTGTCATCTTCTCAAACTTGTCGAATTCATCCTCAGTGTAGAGCCGGTAGCAGATGCCACTGTCCTCTCGGCCAGCCCTCCCTGTTCGCTGCCAGGCCTGGGTCTTTGACACTCGCTGTACAGCTAGCACCTCAAGACCACTATCTGCAGGGAGAAAAGGCCATGAGTGCTTCGCTTCATCACACAAGCAATCTGTTTCTAGAATGCTGGCAAAAAGAAATGATGCTGAGTACCACTGAGTGTTTCTGCAACACAGGGGTCTGGAAAAACTCAAGGCTAAACAAGAAAGCACAAACCTAGGCTGCTCAGTCACTTTAAACCTCACAGTAAAACTGAACCTAGCAATGAGTCATGTGTGAGATGTTACAAAAAACACCACAAAACTCTGCAAGAAAGAGGGCAGGAGAATGGTTTCAGAAGTTTGGGCTTACTTCATGGGAGGGCCAACTACCCCAGCTGCCTGGCACTGAGGGATTCTTGGATTTTGATGCCAAGAGAATTTCTACCTAACTGGGAAGGCTGATCATGTATCAACCAATGATGACAGAGTCCTTTGTCTTCCTTCTTAGTTCTATAAGAAAACAGATCATGTGATTTTTTTTTTTTTCCCTTGGAAGTAAAAGCCACTAATTTTCTCAAGTACAGGAATATTTTGTGCCAGGCACTAGAGACCCACACTTGGTCACCAGGAGATATGTGTGAAAAGCAACCCCTCCAGTGCTTAATAGAACATGCCAATTAAATATTGCGGAGCAATATTAAGTGTAGTGGCCTCAAATCTTCTGTAGGATAAAGCAACGCATGGATCAGAAATGTGCAAAACCGACTTCAAGGCAGCTTGACAATTTTAAGAGATAGGCAGTGCTTCCCTATAGGCTTGCTGGGAACCCTGTCCAGCCAGGGTTCCTGTCTCTTTACTGGGAACCCTGTCCAGAAAAGGGCCCTGTCTCCTTGCTGGGAACCCTGAAAGCCCAGATATCCACACTCTGGTAGCCCTTAGGAGCTGGTACCGGGCTGTCCCTGGCCTTCTTGCCACCATTTATACTAGCTTCCAGGGGGCTTTCAGACCTCAGTCCTTCCTAGGTTCTCTGTAACCAAGTTCTTCCCTCTCTTGACTTCCTGCCCCAGGTCTCTTATGGACATGACTTGGAACTGTCCCTGTCATTCAAATCTCAGGCCCTCACAAACATGAAATGTTTACTTGGGAGGAAATGGTGGGGTTGCTTGCTATACACAGGAGACATTCATGAGCTACAGTTTCTCACCAGGGTTATACTTCTTTGCTTTAACCATGCCCGTGTCAACTACATATTTTATTCCTGTAATGGTTATGGAGGTTTCAGCGATGTTGGTTGAAATGATCACTTTGCGATAGCCCTAAAAGGAGGAAGAAAACCAAAAAGCCGTATGACACACACACGATTCAGAAGCTGAAAACATTCCTGCCACGCATTTCCACAACTTGCTTATGGTCAAGAAAGGATGACACTTCATTATTAGAAATAGTCAGACCAATTCCAGTCATTATACTTGGCAAGGGACAAAGAGGAAAGGAGGACACTGCTCCTTTCACTGAGGTTTTGAAGATTAATTTGAGGTGATGAAATGTAGTGGAACAAGATTAGAAGTGGGCAGGTAGATGGGAGTTGGAACCCTGGCCCTGCCGGGATCTTGCTGTGTGTGCCTTAAGCAAATCCCACCTCCCTTCTTGGGGGCCTCAGCATCCCTCATGGGATTCCATGATGAGAGATGATCTACGGGTGTCAGCACAGCACCTGGCACACAACAAATAGTCCAGTCCGCAGAGGAGCCATTCATTTACCCGTCAGTCTCTACACCTTTGTGCTTTCCCTCAACTCTCCTCACAGGACAGGACCGCTCTCCCTGTAGCTGTGCTCTCTACACCTGTTCCTCTCAAGTAGCTGACCTGGTACCCGAGTAGTCCTCCTCCAAATTCTCTGGATCAATGTGACAGGCACACAGGCCCTGTTGGTAGATCTGATTTGAAGCCCATCGACGTGGCTGGCAGAAGGGTGGCATACTCACCTTTGGGGCCCCTTGAAAGACTCGAAGCTGCTGAGAGTAGGGCAGGGAGGCATACAGAGGAAGGACGAGCATAGCAGGGCAGCCGTCAGGGAGGTGCTTTGCAATGTCTCGGCAGGTCTTGCTCATTGCTTCGATCTCCTCCTGACCGGTAAGGAACACCAGGATGTCTTGAGAAGAAGGGGCTTCCTAGGAAGAGAGAATATTGATGATGGTGATGTTTCCAAGGGGCTTTTAATTTTCTCTTTCACTTTTTAATTATGAGGATGAAGCAAGTCTGTCAGTGGTACCGCCCTGGGAGAAGATCCTTACTAGCAATACACAGAGCTGTTAACACGAGAGCCAGCCAACTATGTTCTGAAACCAAGTAAGGGAGTTTTGAAATTAAGCAAATTAACATACTGCTTTTGTAAGACAACACAATGAAAGCCTAATCAGAAGTAAAGAAAATCCATATAAAACTTCTTTAGGCTAGATGGCTCAATGGGAAAAGGCACTTGTTGTCAAGGCTGCCAGCCTGAATTCAATTCCCAGGACCCACATGGTGGAGGGAAGTAAGACTCCTTTAGGTTGTTCTCTCCTCTTCACAGGAACTGTGATTGAGTACATCCCCCCGATCCCCCCACCCCCGACACACACATACAATAAGTGCAAAATGATTTTTTTTTTCTTTTTGGTTTTTTGAGACAGGGTTTCTCTGTGTAGCTTTGGAGCCTGTCCTGGCACTCGCTCTGGAGACCAGGCTGGCCTTGAACTCACAGAAATCTGCCTGCCTCTGCCTCTTGAGTGCTGGAACTAAAGGCGTCCCCAAATGACAAGACAATGGGAGATAAGAGGGCTTAAATCACTTTTGAAAGGTGGAAGACACGGGGGAGAAGGCTGGCTGGGGGATACCGATGGAGGGAGGATGTGGCTCAGTGGTAGAGCACTGGCCTAGCATGGGCAAGGAATAGGCAAACAGTGAAAAGATGTCTAGCAGAGCAAACTGCTCCATCTGGATGGATCATGAACAACTCAGAGAGACAGACTGCACATAACATCCCATGACTGCCATGAGACACAGTGGAAATGTATTACACTGAAGGCTTGCACAAATCGTTCAGGAGACCAGGATAGGGACAGAGGGTTGCTAGTGATGTAGGCTCCTAATATTGTAATCACTGGGGCTGGATTTAAAGACCATTATGATACAGCTATGTTGAAAGGATAGAGAACACAGGAAGGTGTGGAAAGTAATAAGTCTTAATCCCGGCGTACTATTTTAAAAAATAAGCATATAATGGTGAATGATGATAAATCAAGAACAATAACATAAGCAGGGCATTTTAAAATTCCAAAAGCAACTTTCATAGCAATTGCTGAGTTTCTCTATGGTCTCACTCCTAGCTGGCCTGGAACTCAATATGTAGACCACTTTACCTGCAAAGCATCTCACTGGCCACAAATAAGCCTGCTGCTGCTGATATACAGTCCACAAGCTCTCAGATTCAGGTCCTTTTCTTTCAGAGGCTAACTGTACTCACAGTTAACTGTAAGGTGAAAAGAATTTGCCAGGACTTTTGACCCCTTAGCATACCTGGTGGATCTGGAAGACTGAGACAAGCGCTGCATGCAGATAATCCTGCTGAGGCTGCTTGGTATAGAAAATCTGGATTGGATGCTGCCGACCTTCAAGGTAGAGGACAGGGGCTCCATTGAAATACTGAGAAAACAGGTCAACATCCATGGTAGCTGACATCACAATCACCTATAGAAAAACAGTGAGGAGGATGGGGCATAAATGTTGGACAGCATTTCTATAAAGCAGATAGTTGAGGCCTGTGTCACTCCCACTACAGTTAACTTTCTCCCATGTGCCTGAAGCAGAATGGGCAGGACGAATACCAACCCCCCAAAGAAAGACCTAGTTCTTAAACATGTTCCACATACTTTGAGAGGCAGTTTCCCTAGCTCCTTTCGCCTCTTTTGTGCTGCCTTCACCACCCCAAAGAGCACATCTGTGTGGATAGTCCGCTCATGGGCCTCGTCCAAAATGACACAGCTGTACTTTCGAAGCAAGGAGTCTGAAATTGCTTCTCGAAGAAGCATGCCATCTGTAAGGAACTTGATCCTGGTGTCTTCTGAAGTGACATCCTCAAAGCGCACAGTATAGCCAACCTGAGAGAAAATATGACTCCTTTATTTATTAAACACTTACTGAGCACCACTGAGGTAAATCCACCACTGTCCTCAGCACTGTGGTATCACAGTAAACAAGGCTACTTGGTCTATAGGTCTATATTGTAAGTTCCATGCTAGCCAGGGCTACAAGTGAGGCCCTGTTTCAAAAAACTCAAACTAACAAACAAAAAATGCGTCTTAAAGTCTTAAACTTTGGCTGGAGAGATGGCTCAGCAGTTAAGAACACTGACTCTTCTTCCAGAGGTCCTGAGTTCAATTCCCGGCAACCACATGGTGGCTCACAACCACCTTGGATGAGATCTGTTGCCCTCTGCTGGCATGCAGGCAGAAGACTGTATACATAATAAATAAATAAATAAATAAATAAAATCTTAAAAAAAAAAAAGTTTTAAACTTATAAACTAGGTGTAAAGGGTCCAACTCAGTGGCAGGGCATCTGCCTAGTATGTTCAACTCCAGATCCTCTAGATGAGAAAACATCTGATCTACTCAACTTGTCAATGTGGTACACCCCTGTAATCCCAGCAGACAGAAGGCTAAAGCAGAGGATTGAGGATTCCAATACCAGGCCAGTTTGTGCTACATATTAGAGAACCAAAGCAACACAACAATGGGAATGGGAGGTGAAGGGGTAAGGAAGAGCTTGTTCAGAAAAAGGAAGGGCAGAAGCACAGGGGTGCTTGTTAGTAAATAAAGCAATGTTTTACTAGCTTCCCAAGTTCAGTCCTCTTCTCGTCTGACACTCTAGTTGCAAGAGAGATGGCAGCCACTCGACGGGGCTGGGTCACAGCAATGATGCCCTGGCGGCTAATTCCCCCTTCATAGAGGTACTGAGGGATCTGAGTTGTCTTCCCAGAGCCAGTTTCCCCTAGGAGAGAAAAGAAACTCTTATTCACTTGAGACTAAGGTAAACTCAAAGAAAAAGCTTCAAGTCAGGAAAACAAAACAAAAACACAAAAGAAAATAATGAGTTGGTAAGCCTCAGGCAAATGGCGACCCAGGTATACTGCAGGAGAACAGGCATTTGCTACTGTTTCCCAAGAGGCCCAATTACATTTCAAAAACCTTTACAATGGGCTGGTAAATTACATGCTTTAATTACAGCAAGTAGAGGCAGGAGGATCTTTTTGAATTCTAGACCAGCCTTGTCAACATAGTCAGTTCCAGGACAGCCATCGCTACATAATAGAGAGACTGTCAAACAAACAAGCAAAAATAACCAACCAGCCAAATAAATAAATAAATAAATAAATAAATAAATAAATAAATAAATAAATAATGAGAACACCCTAAACATCTAAGATATTTATATGGTTTGGCTCACAATTCCACTTGCAGAAATTGATTCTAAGAAAACAAAGATGTAAAGGCAGGGAGACCTCAGTGAGTGAGGCCAGCCTGGTCCACAAAATGAGTTCCAAGACAGCCAGGACTGTTGTTACACAGAGAAACACTGTTTCAAACAAACAAAAGGAAAAGAAAAGAAAACAAAGATTTTTTTTTCTTCAATTTGCCCCATGATGGCAAAAATACCAGAAACATGTATAATAGTTTGGTATATAATATGCTATATTATATATAGTATAATAGGTTTGGTGGTTTGAGTAGGCCGGCGGGCCGCCACAGACTCTGAGTTTGAACGCTTGGCCCACATGGGTGGCACTATTAGGAGGTGTGGCCTTGTGGAGGCAGGCTTTGAGGTCTCACAAATATGCTCAAGCCACACCTAGTGTAGCACAGTCTCCTGCTGCCCGTGGATCAAGATGTAGAACTCTCAGCTCCTTTCCCAGCATCATGTCTGCCACTATGTCCTGCCATGACAATAATGGACTAAACCTCTGAACTGTAGTTGGCCTCCATTAAATGTTTTCCTTTATAAGAGTTGCTATGGTGATGGTGTCTCTTCACAACAATAGAAACCCTAGTAAGACAGTAGGTTATTGGTACAGTGACAACATGAAATGAAATATGACAGCCATGTAAACGGATACATACTGCTATGAAGAGTTGTCTATTAATGCATTGCTTGCCTTTCTCTGGCTGCTGCTTGCTGCTCTCTTCAAATCTTTGCCTACACTACTATGGGTATACCTGCCTGCCTTTGTGCTAATTGGCAAGTTACAGGATGCTTCAGGCAGCAAATTCTTTGTCTCAAGGCTGTGTAAGACCCCCCCTGTCTCGTGGCAAGGAACCAATCAGAAGTTAGCTGGTGGTGCTATGCTTTACAGACAAGCGCACAGCAATGATGCATCATTGGGAGGGCCTATGGGCCATAACAACCAGTTGACCAATCAACACAGGGCAAGCCCTCTAAGCCTGGAGGCACACCAATCCTGAGCCTGTGCGTGCCCCTAGACACGCCCCTTACGCTGCCCTACAAGATCTGTATGCAGTGGGTTTGAGCTGTCTTTTCTAACCATCTGCCATGGCGGGTGGGTGAAAGACCTGAGCTAACATGGGGTTAGCTCGTTAAATTACAATAAAGCCTCGTGCAGTTTGCAGCAAGCTCTCGAATCTGCCTGGTGATTGGGGTGACCACATTCATGGCCTGGGACCCCGATACCTGAGTTTTCCGGGGGTCTAACAAAACAAACACTTAAAAAAAAAAACTGGTTTTAAAAAGAAATTTAAATTCCCTTAATGTCTTTCTGTAATATATAGAGAAGCATTAACATTTTAAATCTTAACTGAAAAACTTGTTTCTAATTTCCACGTGGTCACCTTTAGTATAAGTATTCTTTTTTTCAACTTTAGCAAAATGGCTACCAGTCATCCATGTGACCATTTTGCCATGTGGCTGGCAGGAACTTGCACCATTTTGTTTAGCTACATGCTTGTAACAGAACTTAGGTTATACCAGGAAACGGAACATTTTAAAACAAGTATACATAATTTACTTGAGAAATAAACAGAACTTTTAAAACTGAATTAACTTGATATGGTTAAAATTTTAACTTATGCTACCAATTTTAAAATTTACTATTTGTAGACATGAGAAACCATAACAGTTTACAGTTTACATTTTTCTCTGACTTGTAACAACCTTTTCTTTGACCTTCGACAACTTTCTTCTGACCTTCTACGACTTGCTTTAACCCTCTATAACTTCCTATAGACATTCTTAGACAAATTTCTTTTTTCCTTTCTCTATTACTTTAGTCTCCTACATTTCCTCTCATTTCTTGGTCAACATATACACCCAGAGCCATAAAGCATAGCACCACTAGCTAACTTTTGATTGGTTCCTTGCCACGAGGCAGGCATCTGACCTCTAAGTGACCAAGGCAAGGTTATGGCAAGCATGTGTTCGGCTGTTATGGCTGCTGAAATGGGGAGCTGGCCTCTTTAGCTGTACTAGTGGCCCTTATCTCTGGAATTGTCAGTGCCTGTTAATCTCTCTTCTAGCACAGTACAGAAAGTTTCTGCCATCTAATACAGGAGGGCAGAGTTCTCCTCATTGGCTTGAGCACCTGCATAGGTAAGCACCCAGTGAGGGTGGCTTCCTACCCCTGATGGTGCCTCTAACAGCGCCTGATTAGAACTCAGGAAACCTGCACATCCTTTTTTGCTGCCCCTTATCCTCTTTAATTGAGTCCTCCAGTCCCTCGTTGTCTTGCATTTTCTCTGATTGTTCACCTTTCCTGACTTAGCCAAGAATCTTAGACTAAGAATTTGATTATCTTGCAGTTTCCTGCTGAATCCTCCACATGACCTCATACTTGGATCAATGTCTCTTGCGCATCTTTCCCACTCCTACTCCAAGGCAACTGACTATTTCGAAAATAAAATATGCCAATCATGCAGGTGTAGGGTCAACATGCACCCAGGCACCAGCTCTACCGTCCATCTTGTTTCTGTTTTTACAGCCTGTTTTCTGTCTCTATCTGGGGGGGGGGGGGGGGGCGTCTACTTGAGGCCCTGGGACTTTTCTCATCAGGACTCCTGTATGTGTCTCTAATAAAGTCACCACTTTTGCCTCCTCTGAGATGGCCCTTCTCCTGTGCCAGGTGGTCTCTCCATATCCCTTGTTGCCAGGGCCTGCTTCCCTTATGCTTCCTGAACTTTGCTCATTAGCTCTATGCTATCTTCAGTGCCTTTCTGCTCAGTTCACCAAAATCTGCAATTTGTAAGCTCCTCAGCTGCCCTCGTTTGGCCAAAGCAGAAACCTGTTCCTACTGCCTTCATTGTTTTGCCTCCCAATTACTCCTCAGTCCAGTGCCAAATCTGTTCTCAAAGTTCTCTTGGAAAAGTCGTCAGTAGGCGCTGTAATCAACACCACATATCCAAATCCGATGTGCACTGCCACTGTTTTGTCTACATATTATTATGGGTCTTTGTGGAACTCATGGAGCATGGCTTGAAGAAGTAAAATTTCTTCAAGTGAGCCTTGGTGAGGCAGAGCCCCAAGGACTGCATGTCCTGAGGACCTCCTGCTGTTGTTGAGCATAGGTTTGCTTATTGCCCTCATGGTTACAGTACCCCTCATAATCTATGAGTTACATGAAAATTCTCTAGCTCCTCACCGGGCAGTGTTACTGGTACTTACAATAATAGTGACTGACTTTCCAAGCATTGGAGCAGATTAATGATTCAACCACCACCATTAGAAAGAATTTAGACATGTAGATTGTTATTAGGTTAGGTTAAGGTGTGGGGAATAATTTAAAGTTTAGAAAGGCACACTTTTAATAGTTGAGCAAGGGACTTGTTGAGGTCAAGAAACAAGAACAATGGCAGTCTGGCTATGGCTGGCTGATGTACCTTCCTTGCTAGGATGGGATGGTGATCAAATGACCCACGTTCAAGTCCCAGCACCCACATGGCAGTTCACAACTGTCTATAGAACACCAATGTACATAAAATACAAGTAAATATTATATAAAAAGGAAAAATGGGATGAATCACATTGTAATTTTTATGCTGCTTGAAAGATTCTGCTGGGATATATAAACTATAAAGGGAAAAAGAAAGGAAGAAGATAGAGAGAATCCTGAAGGAGTGTGTTGCAGGCCCCACAGAATTAAGTTTTGCCTCACTCGCTGGCCCCAGAGAATTAAATTTTACTCCCTCAGACAAAAAAAGAAGTCAATGAGTGATCAGTTCGCCATCTCCACGCCTTCCCTTCAGCTCCCGAGCTGCTGAAAGAGCTGGTCTTTACGGCAGCTGGACTTCACTGTTGCATCTATTCACTCCCTCCTTAGAACTCTAGTCCACCGACTGCCAGCGCTCGCCGTTCTCATTCCTCGCTTCCGACATTCCTTCAGGAGCTCCTCTTTCTTAAACATTGTGTGTCAAGCCCCCTTGAAATCAGTCCCTGCCCTCGAACTCTCCCGAGCTCTTCAGTACTCACGAAACTGGTTCCCATTAAATGAACTGTTTCTGACCGCCAGTCTTTCCATCGCTGCACAGAATACCAGTCCCCAGAGACCCCGCTTCGCAGCTGCCTCCTCAAAGCCTGCGTGAGGCCCATCGTTCAAAACTCTCAGAGCCTTTGATATGCACCCACACCCCGTCATGAAAAGTGAGTCTTTAGCCCCACACACGCCGGTTAGTAACTCGCACAAGCCAGTCAGAGCCAACAGGATAACTCTGTCCGCCTCTTTCCCGAGGTCCCTGACCTGGCCTGACACAGAACACCTCTCAAATATGTTGAAAAAAACCAACGCTAAGGGAGTGAGAAGTACGTAGGAAAAACTGCCCTCGCAAAGCCAGGAATCTACAGCAAGGAAGGCCCCGTCAAAGTAGCCACTCACCGATGAGGACCGCACTGTCCAGGTTTCGGAGCTGGGCCAATAGCTGCCCCCGCGCCCGGAAGATGGGCAGATTGCGGCGCTGCAGCTCCAGGGCCTCGCGGTAGGGACCGGCCGACGGCTGGGCCAGCGGCGGCGTCTGCCTCCGGCTTCCTCCTGCGCCGCCGCCGCCGCCCGCCGCGCCAGCCGTCAACAGCATCACCACTCGCCTCTCGGGAGGGCAGGAGCCCGGCCGGAATCTCTTGGCCGGCGGGAGGCTCGCCTCCTCCGGCATGTCGGGAGGACCGCGGCGATAGGCGTCCGCGCCGTCAGCTCCGCTCCGCTCCACTGTGGACAGCAAGCATGCACCGCCCCTTTCTCGGCACGTGCAGGCGTGTCTGGGCGACCACCGATGACCTCACAGCCTTCGCCAGACTTTAGGAAAGGAACTCCAATTCCCGACATGCATTGTGGGTTTGGGTAGTATTTACATCCTGTGAGAGCAAGGCTGGGGGTGCGACCTAAAAAAACTGCCCGAGCAGCAACAGGGAACGATAGCTACGCGGTTCCTTAGGCCGTTGTTGGATAACGACGCTGTTCTTTTGGACTCTCGTTAAACCAAAGCTATTTCTTTCCAATAAAAATGAGAGTTCCATTTCGGTCTCAAACAATTGTCACATTTTAAGGAAATTACTTAATTCTGTAAAAAATCAACGAGGATTATAAACATTTAATCTTCTAAACAATGCATGTTTTAAGGTACCTACTGATATCGCCGATTTACAATTGTAAAAAATGAATTTTCTGAGATTAAAGTCATTCTGATGGTGCAAAGAATTTTGAAAATGTTGCTAGTGAGTATCTTAAGTTACAGAAAAGTGATCAATAATTCTAATAGCCTGTATTTTCCTCACAAAGTGATAGCTCAAGTAATACAAGAAGAGGAAAAAGGAAATAGTCTTCAACTCATCTCCCAGTAATTAATTCCTACCTGATTCTCAAATTCTTTACACAGCTTTCCAGTCCTATTGTACACACCTAAATCAATGGGATTTCTCATTACTATCGCAGAAAGCTTGCATATAACCAGTTCTTCATTCCCGCTCTAAATTCAAGTTCTTAGATGTGGGAGTTTTACTTGTATGTTTGCATGCAATACTCTCAAAGGGCTAGAACAGGGTGTTGGATCCCCTGGAATTGGAGTTAAAGGCAGTTGTGAGCCTCCTTTGGAATTCAGGTCCCCTAGAAGAGCAACCAATTCTCTTAACCGCTGAGCCAGTTCTTCAGCCCGGTTTGCTTTTTCTTATAGGGAATGTGGCCTTCAGTGAATAAACTATAACTCCCAACTCATGTGAAGGGTACCCACCAAATTTAGTATGTGGACCTGCTTTTTAAAACCCCAGAAGGGGCTTAAGAAATAGCTCAGCGGTTAAGAACATTGACAGCTCTTCCAGAGGACCAGGGTTCAATTCCCAGCACCCACATGACAGCTAACAACTGTCTGTAATTCTAAGATCTGACACAGACATATGTGCAGGTCAAACACCAATGCTAGTAAAATTAAAAATTAAAAAAATTAAACCCCCAGACATGGACAGTCTGCTGTGGAATCTGGTAAGGTTTGTGGCCTTGGTCCTACTGAGATGCTTCAAAGCTTAATAAGAATGTCTGGGTCCCCATGAAACCCCTCTATACCCAGGTTTACCAGAAAATTTTGGTAGGAATGGGGTTAATGACCATCCTTTTTTAAAATCAGGAAAAGAGAAGTGAAACTTTGAAAGGCTCCAATCCTGCCCCTGCCCACAGCCATCATTAAGCAATGAAAAGGAATGTCGACAAGCTGTATTAGATACCATTTACAGTGTGGCCTTAGTAAAAGTATCTGAGTAGCAAAAAACCAAACCAAAACAAAAAACAGACATAATTTTGATCTAGCTTCAGACAGTATAACTAGGTTCTAATTAAAATGTCCATGTTGAGTGTGTTTAGGATGCGTGTTAAAAATCTATTGACTTGGCACTGTCGACAGGGCTCAAGGTTAAGAATGCATACTGCTCTTTCAGAGGACCCAAGTTTGTTTCCTAACATCCATGTCAGGCAGCTCACAATCACCTGTAACTCTAGCCCCAGGAGATCCTACACTTCTAGCCTCCAAGGGGACTTGAACTTTTGTGCATATAATTTAAACAGATACATATAAGTACATACAATTTTAATTATATAAAATAACAAAAATAAATCTTAGAAAAATAAGTTGCCTTATATTCCCCCCTCCCATGTTGATTTAGGAAGGCAAGTAATCCCATACCAAAAAAAAAAAAAAACCCCAAAAAACAAAAAACTTACTTTAATCCCAGCACTCAGGAGGCAGAGGCAGGCAGATCTGTGAGTTCGAGGCTAGCCTGGTCTCCAGAGCGAGTGCCAGGGTAGGCTCCAAAGCTACACGGAGAAACCCTGTCTCCAAAAACCAAAAAAACAAATAAGTAAGTAAATAACTTACATCAAGTTATGGACGTTGAATAAATAAAAGGCAAATGCCAGTCTTTTCTTGACACACATTCCAAGCAACCTAATGAGGGAGTCTTACAGTCCTAAATGATTACAAGAATCCAAATAGGTCATATAAATGAGTGAAACACTTGGTAGGTAAAACACCTCTTTTAAAAACTTTATACATTTATTGATTGTGTAGGCATGTCAGAGAGAGGGATAGGGAGAGAGAGACTAGCGATCAGAGGACAACTTAGGTCAGTTGCTTCTCTCCTTCCACCATGAGGGGCCTGGGAATTGAACTCAGGTCTTCAGGCTTGGTGGTAAGGGCCATTACCTCTGGAACCATTCCACCAGTCCACCAGTCACACACACACACACACACACACACACACACACACACACACACACACACACACACACCTTCTCTAGAAGCATCTGCTAATCACAGGCAACAGTTATCATGCAAGCCACATTTTTTGACTATAAACAAAGCAAAACAAAAATTTGATATGTTTTTAAAATATTGGCTCAATTTTCTTTTAATGAAGGCAAAAGTAACATTTCTATAAGGAACTCATTCCTAGCAACCCACTTATTCAGTAGCCTCAATGATAAAATAATCAGTTGAAAACTTTAATCCTTTATTACATAAACCATGTTATCCACATGTCCCTTGGTGGCAATCTGAAATCTGCTGCCCCTTCAAAGTCTCCTGTGGTTCAGTGGCTTTCACATCCAGAAGCTAACACACTAAGCATTCAAAAGAATATGCCAATGTTTCCTCTAGATCTGTGAGACACATTCCATTCTTATCTGACTCTCTGATCTAACTGTGACTATACCAGCTTATGGTCACCTTGGCTTGCATGGCCACCCAATCATTGATTGCCCTGATGATGTTCAGCTTTGCTCTATCCTGTTTCAAGAAGCATTCTTAAATCTCAGCAACTAGTTACAAGTTCACATACATACACATTAATCCTCTCATAATTAAAAATACAAGATAATAGTTTGCTGATCAGTGAACAAAGTATTTATTCAGCACCCATGTGCCAAGCACAGTGCTAGGCACTGTGGTGGATACAAAAATTAAGACATAGTCCCTGCCCTTAAGGAGCTTACATTCTCATGAAGGAAACAAAACTAACATACACGTAGCATCTAGGAACAGTACAAGACAATATATGGTTTGGTATAAGAATTTTAGTACAGGTTTGAAGCTTCATAAGGATTTAAAGAAGATAATGAACTAGACTTCAGTATTAAGATTTGAATGTTGGGTCTTGAAAGACTGAAGAGACTTAAATTGAGGTCTCTGCTAGGTAAAGTGGGAGCAAGCTTCAGAGGAAGACAGAGATATGCATTTGATAAAGGCCAGGAACTGACTGCAGACTTCTGCACAGAGTCGCTCAGCCATAGAAGCAAAGTTCAAGAGCTTTGAAGAAAACTCAAAATAATAAGTAGCTTAGTCATCCTGAAGAGGAGCGAAGGGCGGGACATTGGCTAACACAGATAGAACTCACCTGTCAAAGGAAAACACAGCCACAAAATAAAACAGTGGCAGAAGGCATGGCAATTCTAGGAAGCATGTTACACAACATGCCAATAGCTCCAGTGTTCCCTAATTCCCAGACGACCCTAGAGACAGTGTTATGGTTCTGTTTCAAGATCCAGGATGTGGATGTTTTACCTCACACAAGTACAAAAGAAATATAAAAGACAGGAGGACACAGAAGGATGACAGAAAAAGAAGTGGAAGAAACAAGTAAAAATTCATAGTGAAAAAAACACACCAAAGTATATAAAATGTATCTCCGAGGGAGATGCAATTGGCATGTCCATTCATCTTTAAATGAACATATATTGTAAGTCTATAAAAACAAAACAAAACCCCTGTGCTTTAGGTGTGCTTTTTTGGTTATTTCTGGTACAATCCAGGAAATGTCTCAAAACTATATTCATGTATGCTTAATCATCACAGAATCCCATAATCCAATCTCACTTTTCTGGTGACTCACTTTTGGAAGAATCCGAATCAAGAGGTTTGCTGGGGAAATGAGGACTTTTCCTCGTATCCAGTTACCTGTCGAACGACACAGGGGCAGGGACACAAATGTGGGACTGGCCAAACTACTAAGTGACTGAAATTGGCACTTGCAGGGCACAGTGTGGAGCACAGCATGGTATTTTGCCACTAGGAATTGGCATCCTAAACACCAGAGACTGCTTGAGGCTATGCATCCAAAATGCATTTCCTGTTTTACCCAGTCAGTAATATGTACAGGTATTCACTACTTAAAATGAACAGCTGGTGAAGAGATTTTAGAATTAAATCTTTACCATAAAAATTCCACTAAGTAGCTACATCTAAAATTAACTTGGGGACAATAAATAAAACCTAAAGAAACTCATTCTGGCTCAAAAGCAAGCAATAATAATAAAAATAAATTCCTAAAAGTTACCAATAAAGCTTTCTTGAACAGAAACAATGATTAAACTTAAGAATTCCACAAGGTTCATACAATCTAAGATTGTCATTAAACTTAAAAAAATTTTTAAACAAGAGAAAAGCAGTCCCGTTAAAACACATTCCATAAAATCCTCTTCAGTTATTCATTAGCAACATGTAACATGCCAGTACTCATTTCATTCCCTATGCATTTTCCACTTAGTTGCTAAAATGCTTTCTACCTCAAAGACAAGTTGAAAATTTTCACCTTGAATGCTTACTATAGCTTATTCAAGTCTATGCCAAACTCTGAGAAAGAGCTCATTCTGGAAAGCAACTCAGCCAAAATAGGGCGATCCAGTCTGGGGAGTCCTGTGCCTATCTGATGTTTATGAAAACTATCTGAGATCATCTGTCTGGGCTCTGATAGAGCAGCACAGATGTAAAACAAGATGTAATATCTTTGACAAGCGCTCACTGAACCATCAGTGTGGCTGCCTCCAAATACCCTACCTGACCTCCCAGGAAGGTGAACTAGGCACTTGGCTCTGCAAAGGTTTTGAGCTTTTCTTGAAATGAATGACAAGAGGAACAGATGTCCAGCAGCTGCCCATTCATATGCCCGTGCTTTGACAAAGGGTGACCATTACTAATTCGGGAATTTCTTAGTGGAGAAGTTCCAGCTAAAAGAGATGTCACAGTTGCTTTTTGTTTACAGCTGACTTGCCTACAGATTCCTCTGCTACAAATCACCCTCCCTCCTCTCTTCTGTGGTTTTCAGACAGAGAACCATCTGAATAGCAGAAACCAATCTTCCTCCTACTGAAGCTACCACTTTGAACTAGTCAGAGTACGAAACAGCTGTGCATTTCCAATCTTGAAATCAAATCCAGTCGGAAGCAGTGGGGACACGAGGGCAGACACGGAAACCGCTGTGTTCAGACCTACGCAGGAGAGCTAGAACACATTACCATGACTTAAAAGATCACACGAAGCTTAAATACAGTGTGAGAGAGATGGAATTCAGTTTTATTTTGTCCTCTCTGAAACTTCCATTTACACCACGGCCTTGTCTATCAAAGAAGAGTAGGAAACACCCTGCCTTACGCCACAGAGCTCAAGTACCCATGTACTTTTAGAGGCAGCAGGGTATCTGTTTCTCCATTTTTTGGCTCCAAGAGGTTATACTTTTAGTACCAGCATAGTGAGGAACCCCTGGCAAACTGTTGGAAATGTCTTCTGTGTTAGTCAGTGTACCATTCCGTAAAGTGCTTCTGGAGTTAAAATCTGTCACGCTGTCAAAAGTGTCCACACTTTTGCAATAAGGGATAAAAGAATCCCAATGGGCATTTCACTGAGTCCTTCTCAGATGGGCCTCATAACTGGCACAGCTGTGTTACCCTCCAAGGCGCTGGCCCTCACCCCAGGCAAAGCCTCCTGGCCGCTCTTCAGGTAGTGGGTTGTAATTGGGATCCTCATCTGGTGTATCAAAAATAGTCCTCCTAAAACACACAGAATGGTTCAGTGCCAGAGCCATCTCAGATCAGAAGTACTAGAAAGCAGTTAATCTCCACAGGGCTTCCACAAACAGAGAAGTGTCACCTCTGCCTGCCAACTAAAGAGGGTATTACACCTAAAAGGTTCCACAATTACTTAACATTTACATTAACTTACCTCCTTTACTAATTTTTACTACAGAAGCAAAAAATGCTGACAAAGTACCTGGAATAGTCAAATCCACAGGTGGTTGCTGGATGACAGGAATAGGGAATTAATCAATGGGCCGAGCTTTAGGATTACAAAATAAAAACACTCTTTTTTTGTTTTGTTTTTTGTTTTTGTTTGTTTGTTTTTCGAGACAGGGTTTCTCTGTGTAGCTTTGGAGCCAGGACACTCACTCTGTAGACCAGGCTGGTCTTGAACTCACAGAGATCCGCCGGCCTCTGCCTCCTGAGTGCTGGGATTAAAGACGTGTGCCACCAATGCCGGCTAAGATAAAAACATTCTAAGGATAGTGGCCATATTAGCACAACACAAATGCTCTTAACACCACTGCACTGCTCATTTAAAAATGATTAAGATAATGTGTCCTGTATTGGGGTGTGTCGACTTAGTTTCAAGGACATTCATCACTCCAATTACAAAAGGAAAAGCAATAACTAATGTCAATAATAAGGGAGTAACACAATTACAATAAATATGAATCACAGAGTATCATGTAGCCACTAAAATTCTGCAGGGCATTTATAATGGAAAAGTACCCCCCTCCACCCCTAGACAGGATTTTTCTATGTGTAGTCCTAGCTTCCTGGAACTGGTTCTATAGAACAGGCTGGCCTGATCTTAAACTCTGACATCCACCCACTTCTGTCCTCCAGACAGGCGTGTGCCACCACACCCAGTTAGGGAAAATATTACATTTTAGCTGAGGGCGGGTACATCATGACTTTAATCCTAGCACTCAGGAGGCAGAGGCAGGTGGATCTCCATGAATTCAAGGCCAGCCTAGTCTACAAAGTGAGTTCTAGGACAGCCAGAGCAACACAAAACCCTGTCCCAAAAAACTAGCACCCACCCCCCAAATACAGATAGTCTGGAGAGATGGCTCAGAAATTAAGAGCACTTGCTACTCTTGTAGAAGACCTAGGTTTGGTTCCCAGCACCCACATCAGGGAGTTTACAACAACTTGTAACTCCAGCTCCAGGACACATTGTCCCTGGTCTCTGCAGGCACACACCCATGCATATAGTGCACATAAAATGCAGGCATACAGCCTCGTAAACACATTTATAAAATAAATCTTTAAAAGAAATTAAAATTATATAGCTATTTTTAAAAAAGCATATACTGACAGTTACCCAATCCCATGTTCAGCCCTAAACACATCTTCATACAAGCAACCCAAATGGACCAAATAGGTAAATAGATTTTGTAAATGTCTGTGTAATGATCATTTAAAAAGAGGTCATAAATTGGATAGGGAGTAGGGATTCACAGTAGAAGGGGAGAGAGGGAGAATTGGAAATGATGTAGATACAGTAATCAGGTAGGAAATGACCAAAAAAGCTATGAAAGGTACAAGACTACCTATCAAAAGTCAGTCAAAGGACACTGCTACGTGTACGTAGAATTTCAGACGATTTTACTTCCTGTGGTGGATTGAATAGGTATGGCCTCCATAGACTCATGTGTTTGAATGCTTGGCCCATAGGAGGTGGTTCTATTAGGAGGTATGGTCTTGTTGGAGGAAGTGTGTCACTGTGGGGTGGGCTTTGGGGTCTCCTATGCTCAAGCTACACCCACAGTGAGACAGACCAGTTCTTGTTGACTGTGAGTCGAGATACAGAACTCTTAGCTCCTTCTCCAGCACCACGTCTGCCTGCATGCCACCATATCATACCATGATGATAATGGACTAAACCTCTGAAACTGTAAGCCAGCCCCAGTTAAATGTTTTCCTTTATAAGAGTTGCTGTGGTCATGGTGTCTTTTCACAGCAATAGAAACCCTAATTAAGATACCCCTTCCTGGGCTGGAGAGATGGCTCAGAGGTTAAGAGCACCGGCTGCTCTTCCAGAGGTCCTGATTTCAATTCCCAGCAACCACATGGTGGCTCACAACCATCTGTTATGAGATCTGGTGCCCTCTTCTGGTGTGCAGATATATATGGAAGCAGAATGTTATATACATAATAAACAAATAAAATCTTTAAAAAAAAAAGATACCCCTTCCTTTTGTTTTGTAATAAAAATTTTTTCCCTCTTGAAATGGATTCTTGGTATGTTACCTAGGCTGACATCAAATTTTGAATTCTGCCTCAGCCTTCAGAGTGGATAGGATGACAGGCATATACTAGCAAAGCTCATTCTTCTCCGCTTCCTTAAAGATATATTTACTTTCCTTCTATTTATTTTTCATTTTAGTTCTTTTTTTAAAAGGTTTATTTATTTATGTATTTTATGTACATAGGTATTTTGTCTGCATGTACATCTGTAACCAAAAAAGGGCATCAGATCCATGGGATCACTGTTATAGATGGTTGTGAGCCACCATGTGCATGCTGGGAATTGAACTCAGGACCTCTGGAAAAGCAACCAGCACTCTTCACCACTGAGCCATCTCTCCAGCCCCTTATTAAGTCTATGGGTGTTTTGCCTGCATGTATGTCTGTGCATCATGTGCTTGCAGTGCCTATAGAGGCCATGTGATCTCACGTTGGATCCCACGGAACTGAAGTTATAAACAGTTGTTAGCAGCTATACGGGCACTGGGAATTGAAACTGGGTCTTCTAAAAGAACAGTCAGTGCTGTTAACCACTGAGCCATCTTCATTCTTTTTTGGTTAACTATTCTACAACAGAGAATTTGTATCAAACCATTTTGTCATCTCAACAGAGCCTTGTTTGTTTGTTATTGAGACAGGGTTTCTTTGTGTAGTCCAAAACTGTCTAGCGACCCCCCCCCCTCCCAGCACCACCGCAATAGTTCCCAAGGATACAAAATTCTATAGCAGAAACAGGTCTTATAATAAAAAATAAAGAGATGTGCTTCAAATCAGACTGCTTGGTGGTGGAACAGCTAGTCTGGCTTCAGTTCCAAAGCCTTTTCCATTCTATTTTCCTGTGTATCTCTACCACCTGCTTTGCTGGTCAGAACACCATCAGAAATGTCCTCTGAACTTTGTGGCTCATTCACTTTTCATTGACTTCTCTCAACTTGGATATCAGCTTTCATAAAAGCAGCAGGGACCTATATTCTAGTGGTCACTCAGGACAATAATTGCAAAGTCATCTCCACAATGTCAAGAGTCCAGTAAACACAACCATGGCCTAATCTGCTTCTGGCCAATCCAAGGGTTCCCCATTGTAGACACGTTGCTCAATCTACAAACACTGACATGAACCACATGGATCAGGAGCTAAGGGAGCCCAAAATGAACCATGACCATGGTTTGTCTGCATGGAATGTGAAACATGGTGTCAAATACTCACAAAATAGAAGGTGTTTTCAGAATTCTTATTCCACCAGGCTGATTGGGAAATATATCTTCCAAGAAAAAATATATGTGCCCAACTGCAATACCTATAATCAACCAGAAATAAAGGATAAAAAGGAAGATTAAAATTTCAATTTTAAGTTCCCTACCAACATAGGCTTTATTTAGGATAAGTGTAATTATTGAAAATTAATGAGCTAATATTATCTTTCAGATATAATTATTAAACAACCTTGCAATAGCTATATATAGGAAGACTAAACAGAATAAACATGAGACAGTGACAAAATACATTTTCAGGTAAAAGAGTACAAAAAGTAGTGATAAGATGCTTACCCAGAAGGTCCACAATAATTGAGTTCCCCAATAACAAGGAAAACCCCATGAGCACCCAGGGCAGAAAGGGGGCCTGGAAGTTTAGAAGACCAAAGAAGTTCATGCGGACATAGGGGTTCCTTCGGCTCCACACGTACACCAGCATTATTGTAAAGGCCTGGCCTAAAAAAACTAAGCTCACAAACAACCCAAAAAGCTAGCAAGTGGAATTAAGGAAAATATCAACATGAAAGCATGCTAGGGAAGGCTACATAAGAACTAAAGATCAACCTTTCACTGAAATCTGAATTAGAAAAGCTAAGTAGTGAGTGGAATTTTTAAGAAGAAAAGTCTGAAATTAATTATCCAATGCAACTAGGGGAAAACTAGCTTGGGCTAATTTATCCAGATCATAGCTACTACAGACTAAACCTCTGCTTTTGTGATGTTCTTGCCTTTTTGGAAAACATTATTTCCTTTGTCAGTAAGTACAGTGAAGATCACTCCCACTGACATCTTCACAGGTGCTGAAGCACACAGGCTGGAACAGAGCACACAGCACTAATCTAAGTCTGTTACACACAACAAAATCCTTCTCTTTTAAAAAATATTCTATCAGTTTAAACAGTGACTTAATACATGTCTTACCAACTTAGTGAAAGCGAAGTCTCCCACCAACAGTGACGTAACTGAGATGCTTCAAGACAACCCACCTGGGTTAAAAGTTCCTGCTCGGCGGATCCTCCTGTCCAACCTCTAGGCTTGGAAACTGTCACAGTGGGCTGTGAAGTAAGTGGGAGCACCCTGAGGCTACAGTCTGGATATCTACTTTTATCTGTTTGGAGTAGCTAGTGAGTCACGGGAGACAGATGAACCGATCGAGGAATAGACAGACTGTTCTTTAATATTTTCCTGTATTCTATTTGTTGAAGGATACAGTCATTAAAAATCCACCAAAAAGGAACATAAATACAAAGTCTGCTGTCCGACCTCGGAAAGAGCCTTCTTCTAGCATTCGACAGTAACGATATCTTAAGTTTCAAGTTAAGAAAATATTAAGGGCGCACATTAAAGATAAAATGTAATGAACCACTAAAACATACTTGGGCTTCATACTACACAGTCAAGCTGCATTTCTCTAAGAATGTTTAATCTGGTTTCTTTTCTACCCATCAAACATTTTAGGCAACAACAAAACTAGCACCATATTTTACAAAGCTGGTCCCTGGCTTGGAAGCTAATTCAAATACTGCATGAACATGCTTCCAGTCACCATTACACCTCTTCCAATTTGTACTATTGTCTTTCCCATGTTCAGACACATGTGAATTTGCACCATCCTTGGTTTGCCAATTTGGAAGAAATCTCTTCAAAGAAGCTTTGTGTGATAACTACTTTTCCAGGCCAGGCGGGCTAAGCATTTCTATACTCTAGTCCATAAAAACTGTAACAAAAAACCTTTTATAAGAAACTTATCAGAATGATAGCCTATGCAGGAAACACACACACACACACACACACACACACACACACACACACACAAATTCTAGGACTTAAGTCCCAACACCGTAAAGGCCCTCTATCTCCTGCAGATGAGCTGTAGTGCTGGGTGCAAGAGGAATGAGTAGTGCAGCACATCTAAGCACTATCTGGCTCTCTGATAACCATGGCTTTCCTTGGCTTTCCAACCTACATGTCAAGCCCTGCAGACATTTTGGCACTCACTGTTTTTTTTAGCCTTGCAAACCATGGTCCTCAATCTCATAAAGCCATTCCAAATCCTGGGGAAAATTATGTTGAGTTACCAATGTCTCGGGCTGACTTACCACTGGCTGATGCTGACATTATTTTATAAATATGCCTACAATAAACCACAGCTTAAGGACACCAATCTTTTAACAATTGGAACCTCCTATGTAAACAAAGAGCTACAAAGAGTTTCAAAATATTACAATCTGATTACAAACTATAGACCCAGATGCCGTAACTAAAATGTTATAAAAAAACAAACAAGAGTAATAGTTTCAACTTACAATATATATTACGTGAACCTAAAATTTTGATGTTGACTCCATTTAAAAGGATACAGAAAAATCATGTTAAACAAAAAATTGAATCCAACTGGACCAAAAAATAAGAAATTGGTGATTAGTCTCCATATCTGCAAGGGCATGGGGGAAGCAAGAGAAAAACACATTAAGTAAAATGTATAACCAGGAAACATTTCTATAGTAAAATAAAAACAACGTTCTACATGATGCTGAGGCTCCAAAGTCCTAGGTGGGGCCCATTCAAATGTGATACCCAATCTGATTCTGGATTTGGGTTGTGTGTGTGTGTGTGTGTGTGTGTGTGTGTGTGTGTGTGTGTGTGTGTGTGTGTGATGCTTCTAGTTAAAAGACCAAAATATACTAATTGGACTGTGAAATTTTTATGGCTGATAGAACAGAGTGCTTTTATATATATAACAGAGTGCAGTCATTATAAGGAGGAGTTTACAGGCACTACAAACTTCAGGGATCCAGCATTTAAAGGTGCTGAGAGAAGTTCCTATATTAGCCACAACATCCTGATGGAAAAATTCTAAGATAGTTGGGTTCTTCCTCAACTTCCTCCAAGAACTAATGCTCCAAGAGTCAAGGAAAGATATAAGAGCAGTCTCACTTAGACAACCTACACCTACCCACAAAGCTTTACATCATTTATGTGATCTTAGTAATCTTGTGAGACAAGAAAGCTGATGTGACTAGTCTCATCTCACAGATAAGGAATCTTAAGACTTAAGGGTTTTTGAAGGGCATGCAGCCAGGTAGCAAATAGCAAATCTAGAACTCCTAATTCCAAACTTGGTGCAAGAATTTAACCTTGGCCAGGGATGATTGCTCATCTCTATAATCCTAGTACTAAGGAGCCCAGGCAGGAGAATCACTCAATATTGTTAAGTTCAAGAGTTTCCCAGGATACATGAGAGACCCTATGGTTTTGCTGTTGTTAAAAAAAAAAAAAAAATACGGTGGTGGCACTCCCCTTCAATCCCAGCACTTGGGAGGCAGAGGCAGGCAGATCTCTGTGAGTTCGAAGCCAGCCTGGTCTACAGAGTGAGTTCCAGGACAGGCTCAAAAGCAATACAGAGAAACCCTGTCTCGATTACCCCCCCCCCCAAAAAAAAAGGTGATGCACACCATGTGATCCTAGAAGGCTGAGGCAGGATGATATCACAAAACCATGCCAGCCAAGCTACAAAACAAACTATCTCAAAAAATAAACAAAAAACAAACCAAAGAACTTAACCCTAGGCAGTCACACCACACAAGTCAGTAGGAAACAATCCCAGGAAAGGCCACAGGAAAATACCTAGCAAAGACATTATTGGAGGGCTGACTGCTTCATACACCATTAAACCCTCCATCACTGGCAACTATTTGTGACAATTAATGTTGACAGTGCCCTATAAGGCAAATTCTGGGCAGTTCCTCTGTAAGGGAGTTTCTAGACTCAGTCACTTGAGGTGGGAAGGAAAACACTAGCTGGGAGGGCAATCCCATGGGCTGGGATCCTAGAACAACTACATAGGAGGAAGTGAACTAAGCAACCACTCTTGTCTGTTTCCTCACAGAGGGCTGCAATGGGACCAACGGCCTTAAACTCTGGGTGCTGTGACTTCCCAACCACAATGGACTTCACCAACTAACCAAGGGCCTAATAGTCAGGTATTCTGTCACAGCAGTGAGAAAAGGAACCAGCACTCTGTTCTTCACAAGGAAACAATCCAGTTTTATGGGATTGCTCCTAAGAGTTCATAGAATCCTCATCCCAGTGAGGACACTGCACATGAAACCCCCCATGTAAAGCTGAGTGGTGATAGCCCATGCCTTCAATTATTCTAGCACTCAGGAGGCAAAGGCAGGCAGATCTCTGTGAGTTCAAGGCCAGCTTGGTCTAGAGAGCAAGTTCCAGGACAGCCAGGACTACACAGAGAAACCTTGTATCAAAAAACCAAACCAAACCAACAAAAAACCCCAAGTAAGGGTGAGAGATGTGATTTATCCGAGGGCACACAAAAGCTGCATCTTGAAGGGCAAGCTAGAGTTCAATGTGTGCAAAGGGAGTGGAACACATCTGGGACAGGGACCAGCACGAATAAAGCAGAATTACAGCCATTGAGATCTAGCCTTCACCGAGAGTGTGGAATGATCACCCTGGCAGGAAAACACACTTCTCTTTAGCATTTTAATCACTGGAAAAAGACTTCTTCAAACTGGACTCTAATAAGCCAAAATACTGTTTTAGAGAATGGTCTTTTAGACTTGTGTTAGTATGATCTGACTTCTGGAAGGCAGATAGCAGATAAGTGCTAAAGCTCTACCAGAACTGAGTTTATAAGCTAGACTGTGAGGATTAACAACAGTGGTAGGTGGGTCTGGTGGTGAGATGACAAAAGAAGACTATCCTGTGAGACTCCCTGGGCAGCTAGCTGGCCAGTCTATTCTCAAATCATATCATTATCATTACCATTATTATTATTATCATTGGTTGTTGTTACTATTGCTTGTGTTTTGAAACAATTCCTTGATGTGTAGTTCAAACTGGCCTCGATTTCCTGACTTCTGGGATTCCGGCCACATTAATTCTGAACTAGTTGTAGTCAAATGCAGGAACTCAATACACCAAAAACATACTAAAAGTAGATGCATTCCAAATTCTCACCCTTGGCACTTTTCTTAAGACAGGATCTCCTAGGTAGCCCGATCAAACCAGAACTTGCCATCCTCCTGCTTGATCTGCTGGTTCCTGACTCCACCCTTGGCAATTCTAATTTGGTATATGAAAAAGAGCTCACAAATAACCTAGCATCTCTTAAATGATTCTGAAGTCCAACCAAGCTGCAGAATTACTTCTTAACATCTCAATAAGACTTATAATCAGAGCCCCCCCCCAATTATTTTTGAGACTGTATCTGACAGGTTTTATTACTTACTAAACAATAAGAAAAAAGGTAGTGGTAACATTAATCATAGTAGCCTTAGACCACTTACTTGAAAGTGTTTAAAAATTAGTTCAGGATTGAAGTATAACTGAAAAGGTGTGATCAATTCCAACTGCTGAAATGGAAAAAGAGCTTCTTAAATCAGATCAATTGTAAAACAAAAATTCGGCATTAACGACAAGGGGCCAGTAGCTCTAATAATTTCTGTTGTCACTTGGAGTAAATTCCTGTCTTGCTTGTGATGGCTGGTAAGAGATTCTTTAGAATTCGCACAACCGTTTTGTATCCTTAATACACAATGCAAGTTTGATGTTGCAATATTTGAGGGTGCTATAAGGTAGGCAGGTGGGGATATTTTAGAGACAAGACAACAGCATCTTTTACGTGTGTCGCGTGGTCAGCACCCGAAACAGCTGGGCAAGACAACTCCGAGTAAGAGATTCGAGGCCCCGCTACCATCAGGGCTAGACACAAGCGGCCAGTTCTTATATCCACGGGCCGTCTTTTGAAAGATGTTTCCAGACCACTCGAGATTTTTTTTTATCCTTAATACAGAAGTCTGTGAACCCAGCGGACCTTGCTCCCGCTAGTCACCTGGCCATAGCGAGGGCTGAGATACATTTTTGGGTGGGCGGCTCCCGCAGCTCTGACTCGCTACAGGTCTGGATTTCATCTCTCGGTAACTGACCTGCCCCTTCATGGAGGAGCACTTCCTTTTCAGGTCACTGGCTTGGCACCCTTGGGACTATCCCGAACCCTAGAGTCAGCTCCGGATGTCTCCACCCACCCCTGGGACCAAACCCTCTGGGCTTCTCTGCGGCCCAAACCCGTTTTCTGAAGACCCAGTCATAGCTAGCCTGAAAAAAGGAGGACGTGGCGCCACAGCTGCTCACCACGGCCGCGGTGGTGAGGACGCAGGCGGTAGTGTAGGCGCGGCTGACCGGCGGGATCTGCAGGTACTCCAGCCGGAGGCTCTGGTACGCCATCTTCCCCACCGCGCCTGCCCCCCTTCCCCTTCCGCCAGTATGCCAGGCGGCGGGGCGGACTCAAAGCCGGCCTCCAGCCTTACCACCGCTGTCCAATCAGCGCCGGGCACTCGGCCGGCCACCAATCGCTGGCGCCTTGCGGACCGCTCACCCACCAATCACGAGTTGCGTTTCCGCGTCGGCCCATCCTTACTTCTCTGCCTACCAACGAAGAGAGAAAGTACCAGTTCCTTCCGCCAATCCCTGCTGGCCACAGCTAGCTTTCCCTCCTCGTCCCCTCCTTTCACCAATCCAAGTGCCCACTTTTGACGCCAGGGCCGGCCAATCAGGAGTGCGGTCCATCCCGCCTTTGCGTTTGTTCGCGGAGGCACGTTTCAGTCGCCTCTGAGGAGTCGCTGCTGCCGCCTTCCTACTGCAGCTCCGTGCGGTTTGAAGGGAGTGGCGGGAAGCCGGTGTGTGGCAGACTCCATCACCCCGGGATCGCTTCGGTAGGGGCCGTGTGTTCTCTGAAGAGGAGCGGAAAGGGCGGGGCTGCAGGAGCGCCGTCGTTTCAGGCGCGCCCCAGCGTTCTGCAGGGTATCCTTCACACGGCCGCCCTGGGCCCGGAGACCTGGACGTCCCGGCATGCAGTGCGGCCGCAGGGTGGGACGGGAGCTGGAGATGCCGGAAGCGCTTCCCGCCCTGCGGTTTTCTTGGGCATTGTCTGTGGTGGCCGAAGGCTCCGTCACACTCGTCGAGATGGTGTGGGTGCCTCCCGTGTTTAACTTGAGCCTCAGGAACTCTGTCTAGCAGAGGAGAGATGGTAGATGAGTTAGTAACACTGAGGGGAAAGCGAAGGAGGTAGTGGCTGGTTCTTCAGGGATGTGTGTTCGAACTGGTTCTTGAAGGATCTGTGCTCGATGCGTGCCCACTTGAAGGAAAAGGGAACTGAATTCGGTTGTGTTGGAGCAAAGACAATCCTGGTCGTGGCAGAAGCATTCGACAAGTTAATAGAAGCATTAAAAAACTGTGGGGCAACGTGTGACTGTCAAGTCTAGTAGGAACCAAGTGAAGGCTGGACAGAGTGGCATTTAAAATTCATATAAGGCTGAACGCAGTGGCACCTGCCTGTGACTCCTAGACATTCTGGAGGCTGAGGCCAGAGGATTTGTTGAGTCCTGAAGTTCTAGAGGAGATTGGGGGCAAACACAAGAAGAGTGGTCTTAACTTGTTTGTAAAACTACAGCGCTACCACCTCGCCGTAGCGTTGCCAGTGTAACAGAAAAGGCAAAATTGGAACTTGTCTCTGAACAAGTTTGGATTTAGGAACTTGGTTAGAATTGGTGTGTGTGTGTGTGTGTGTGTGTCAATGGTACATCAATGCAGGATTGTTGAAAACTTTGAGACAAAGTTAGGATGCAAACCTAGAGAAATCTAGTGTGCAAGTTGTCTGTAGGTTGACCCATCGTTTGGGTAGTTTTTAATAGACATCCATCTTACTTGGATAATGAGAATATTGTATTCTAGAAAGGGCATCCTCATATAAACAGCGGAGGTGGAGGTGGAGGGCAGAGGTAGTTTCAATGTCCAAACAGTATGTGAGGCCGCATGGTTTTAATTTTTAAGATACAGTGTGGGGCTGGGAATGTAGCAGTAGAGTGCAAAACTAGCTTGTAAAAGGCCCTGAACATAATACTTAGCACTATAGGAAGGAAAAACAAGTTTGTGACTACCAAATTGGCAAAATGTTAAAGTGTTGGCAGATAAAAGAAGTTCCAGACTGCTACAAGTGAGTGTAAACCAGCCTAGATGTTCTGAGAATGTTTTGGCTGTATTTATTGACGCTATATATGCAAATATCTGGCAAGTCCCTAAGAAGATATCACCGGAAGATCTCAGTATCACCCCCCTCTGCAACTTAATTGAAGAAACCTAAACGAGTTACCAGCAGACCTATTAGGTGATGCTCATTCATCAAAACTGGAATCATCTGTTTTCTTGGGAGATGACTTAATAGCTCCAAGCTTCCTAGCAATTTAAATGAAAATTAAGAGCTGTTTTGAGACCCTATTTTGGAATACAAAGGATGTTTATCCTTCTATACTAATGCTACAGACTCAAAATCAGTTCTCTAACCGATCAGTTATGAGCATAAAAGAATATCCTGTAAAATGAGACTTTTAACAGTGGAAGGCTTAAAAAGGACAGGTGCTACTAAAATGTTTCATCCTCTGGTGGGACAACTAAATACCCATGTCTGTCCCCCACTCTGATGATTTCTTCAGCATGTTAGAACAGTGAGAAATGGTTTAGTCTCATTACCAAGTTAAAGTGAAGGCACAGCCACATAATACACATGCTTCACTTAAAAAAAAAATGTAGCCAGGTGCCACATGCCTTTAATACTAGCATTCACCCTTGGGAGGCAGGGGCAGGTAGATCTCTTGTTCTAAGCCAGGCTTGTCTACAGATTGACTTCCAAGACAGCCAGGGCTATCCAGAGAAACCCTGTAAGTCATAATCTTGAGTAACTGCTATCTTAGAATACAGTTCTCTAAAAGCAGTTATTATGTCATGGCTCAACAGTAAAGACCCCATGCTACTTCTCCCAGAGTGTCTGAGTTTGCATCCCAGCACTCATGTTCAGTGGCTCACACTGCCTATAACTCTGATTGCAGCTGGTCTGACACCCTCTCCTGGACTCCAAGGGCACCTGTGTGCATGTGCCTAATGCACACACATAAATAGTAAGATTAAGTATTTTAAAGTTATTGTACAAAACTGAAAGAACTTAAGTCTTCTTAGGTGACCCAGTGACTGAATGGAAAGTGGTAAACAAAAGGCAAAATTATAAAGTTGAGGCCTGATAAGGAAACGACCAATATGAATTAAAAGAAGAACAGTAATTTAAACTGTATTCCAGCAATAATGAAGGCTATTCTGACTTTAAGGTCATATCATATGGCATGTTTCTGACTTTGTTCCCAACATAGTCTCTTAAATGTTTCTCTGACTTCCAGATTTGTGCAATCTGTGGTATTAAAGGATCATGCAAACTTGTTTCAAAATAGTGAACAAGTAAGAGTGATTTAGAACTAGTTAGAGCAGGTGATCTCTGATCCTAGACTGGGAGACAGATGTTACTGTTACTATTTGAATGAAAGTTCTTGCAAATGTATCCTTAGGTGGTTTGAAGGTAAAAAAGTGAACTTTCAGAAAGAATACTCTGTCTTAATATGGAATGCCATTAATCTTATCATTGTGGCTTGCTAGTGAAGCATATCCTCAGTTGCACCTGCAGAATTTTATATTGGTGTGCCATGGACCAATCAGAAAGAGCCTCACATTATTCCATTTCAGTGTCATAGTTTGACTTATAACTGATTTCTTGTTACCTTTCTTTAAAATGTGTGTTTATTTATTTTGCCTGCATGTATATGTACTTTGTGTGTGCCTGGTTCCCACAGTGGCCAGAAGAAGGCATTGGATTCCCTAGAACTGGAGTTACAGATTGTGTGAGCCATCATGTGGGTGATGGGAAATGAACCTGGTTCTTCTTCTTCTTCTTCTTTTTTAAAGGTTTTATTTATTTATTTATTTATTTATTTATTTATTTATTTATTAGTATACAACATTCTGCTTCCATGTATATCTGCACACCAGAAGAAGGCACCAGATCTCATAACGGATGGTTGTGAGCCACCATGCGGTTGCTGGGAATTGAACTCAGGACCTCTCAAAGAACAGTCAGTGCTCTTAACCTCTGAGCCATCTCTCCAGCCCGAACCTGGGTCTTCTATAAGAGGAGCTAGAGCTCCTAACCACTGACCCATTTCTCCATCCCCAACTATCTTGTTGTTTGTTGTTGTTTAATAATTTTATTTTTTGAAATGTATGTGTATGAGTGTTTTGATTGCATTTATGTATATGTACCATGTGTATGCCTGGCCCCCCAAAGAGATTAGAACAGGACCTTGGATTCCCTGGAACTGGAGTTTTGCATGGTTATGAGCCACCTTGTAGATGTTGGGAACTGAATCCAGGTTTCTGCAAGGATAGGTGCTCTTAACCATTTGTAGTACTAATTCTAGTTGGTAATAATAATAAAAATCTAGAGACAGCTGAAGATCAGAAAAGCAAAGTGTCCAGCCACTAGAGAGTTCTCACAAATGCTCAGACCAAAAGGGTGATCCTGTCCTCAGATTTTATCTCCAGACTGCACTGAGCTCCTGTAGCCTCTGATGGGGATGTCCTGTGTATGTTTATGTTATTGATTGTTGAATAAAGCACTGTTTGGCCAATGAGGTAGCAAGTTAGGTGGGACTAGGAGTCAAGGAGGATTCTGGGAAATGTAGTATAAAGAAGTCTGTGATCCAGGCAGGAAATGACATAGCAGGCAGACTCATATATAAGCAAGGACAAACAGGAAGTCATCCCTTTTCTCTCCCTCCTGCTCTCTGCTCTGGAGTCACCATGTACCTGTCAGGAAGACAGGACACAAGGCTGGCATCCTCTATAAGATGAGTCTTATAAAATATATAGATTATGATTATGGTTGATAATTAAGACGGATGTGTACTCAAAGGTCTGACAAGTTTCTTGATTATTGGGTTGGTAGGGAAGGACTGTCTTGTTTTACGCTGTGTATCAGTCTTCCCTAACACAACTGTCACAAACACAGGATAGATCTAAGGGGATTGAGTTTACTTCTCATGTGTAATCATTGAATTTGTGTCAACCTTTTCCTTTAAGGAACAGCAACTTCGTACTAAACTGGGTGGGTATGGATGTGGGTCAGGGGCTGAGAGGGAGAATAGGTGCATAAAAGGAAACTTTTTTTTTTTTTTTTTGGTTTGTTTGTTTGGTTTGGTTTTTTGAGACAGGGTTTCTCTGCATTGTTTTGGAGCCTGTCCTGGAACTCGCTCTGTAGACCAGGCTGACCTCATAGAGATCCACCTGCCTCTGCCTCCCAAGTGTTGGGATTAAAGGCCTGGACATTTACCTGGCATATGTGTGTATGATAGAACTGATACACTGCTGTGATCAGGGTTAGTTAAGTAAATGAGTGCAATAAGATGAAGTGATTAGGACGTTAAAATGTAAAAATGGGAAAACAATATTTGTAGGGGCTGGAGGGGTGGCTCCCTACTTCAGAGATGTTGTTGCCTTTGGAGAGGGCCTGAGTTGGGTTCCCAGTAAGTTGAGTTCCCAGCACTCTCAGCTATCTACAATTCCAGTTCCAGGGAACCCAACACCTTCTTCTTCTTCTTCTTCTTTTTTTTTTTTTTTGTAGGCATCTTCATGTATGTGTATATACACAGGCGGGTGCATGCACATACACATAAAAAGAGTTCTAGGCCAATCAGAGCTACCTGTCTAAAACAGCACCACAAATCTTAAAAGTATAGGTCTGGTATCCTGCTCATTGGGAGGCTAAGGTTAGAAAAGTTGAAATTTTGAAGCCAGCCTAAGCAATGTAGTGAGGCCCCGTCTCAAGAAAACAAAACCCTAGTAGGAACATAATCTGTGAGAAGTGTTCAGGAAGTAAAAATCTTCCAGGCCAGAGATACTCTATGAACAACACTACAAAAATTCTATTTATATAGCCATATAGTTATCACCACTGTATTTAAACCATGACATATGTAAATTCTCAAGGTTGAGAATTTATATATGTAATTGTCCACACCATTGGCTATATTTTTTTTCACTTAAATCTTTTAAGAAATTCATCTGGTAGTTGAAGTAGCAGTTTGTAGATTACCTTAAGCACCCTTACCTGAGAATGGAGTAAAACTTCTCTTATCTCCATAATAAGCACATAGTTACTAGTAGGACAAAAATGCCAAGGTTAAGCTCCCGTGGCTATAAGGAAATGGGATGACATGTTTCTAGATGCTTACACTGGAAAAGAATGCCTCTCAGATCCTTGAAACATGTCAGGGTAAAGGCTTAGTTGGTTTTTTCTCAGATGGCTAGGGTGAAAGACAATGAGGTAATTAAAATAATAGAACATGGGACCTAAAAGGAATGGGGAAAGAAGTTAAGTGGAAGTAGTGTGAGCCGCTTGAGGTACAATTAGACTGACAGTTAGACTAGTACAGGGCAGGGTTAAGATGTAGCTCAGTTAGTAGAGTGCTTATCTGGGCCCCAGGTTCTAACCTCAGCACCACATAAAAAGTTGGCTTGTTGGTATACTCCTGTGATCCAAGCACTCTAGTGGTAGAGGTAGAAGGAGTAGAAGTTCAAGATCATCCTCAGCTATATACCAAGTTTGAGACCAGTTTGGGCTGCATGAGACTCTGCCACAAATGAAAGAAGAGTTGAGGCCAACCTGTGGGCTGCACAGTAATAGACTGTCTCAAAATGTGGTGGCATGTGTAGATCATTGAAGCTCAAAAACAAAACAGGTCTCTGGGGTATTGAGACCACCTTTTAAACTTTTAAAGTTGCCCAAGATAACAGAACTGAGAAGGTTGGGCTTGTGCCTAAGTCTTCAGCAATAATAACTGAGGGAAATGAACAATAAAGTATAGGAAAGAGACTAAGAGAGGCAAGGGCTTCTGTCTTTCTTTGGACAATTAAGGCTAGAGGAAACATCAGGTATCAAAGGAGCACAAACACCCTTGTTTTTAATTTGCTTTCTTTGCTTGCTTATCAGTAACAGTGTTTGTTACATTTCTTTGATGATTTTGCCGAAATAAAATTTCTTTCCTTTTGTACTTGCAGGTTTTCACAGTTGAGGGCAGCAAAGAAAGCAGGATGTCTGTGGATCCGATGGCCTATGAGGCCCAGTTCTTTGGCTTCACACCACAGACTTGCTTACTGAGGATCTACATAGCATTTCAAGACCACCTATTTGAAGTGATGCAGGCTGTGGAACACGTAATCCTAAAGAAGCTGGAGGGCATGCCAGACTCTGAGATTAGCCCTGTCCAAATTCGTAAATGCACAGAGAAGTTCCTTTGCTTCATGAAAGGACGTTTTGATAACCTTTTTGGCAGAATGGAGCAGCTGATTTTGCAGTCGGTTTTGTGTATTCCCCCAAACATCCTGCTTCCTGAAGATAAGTGTCAGGAGACGCATCCTTTTAATGAAGAAAAATTCCAGCTTCTCAAAAAGGAAATTGAAGAGTTACAGGAGAAGTATAAGGTTGAATTACGCACTGAGCAGGCCCTTCTTGCAGAATTAGAGGAGCAAAAAGCTGTTAAAGCCAAACTCAAAGAGACCTTGACTTTCTTTGATGAGCTTGAAAACATTGGCAGAGATCATGGAACTAGTAACTTTAGGGAGAGCTTGGTGTCCCTGGTCCAGAACTGTAGAAAACTCCAGAACATTAGAGACAATGTAGAAAAACAAAGCAAAAGACTGGAAACACTGTAACTTCTCAGCATTGAAAAGAAAGAGCATGTAAATAAGTAGCTTTTCTTTGATTACTCTTATGTTTGAGGTCTTTTCTCTCTCCTTTCCCAGGTTCCACAAAGCAGATTGGCAGATCTTCTAGAACTGCAGGCTCCAATTGAGATCTCTAAAGCAGAGTTTGTGTTCATCTGGTTTTTCCTTCTGAAATTGGGTTGACCACCCTTTTATCTGATAACACCTCGAGTTCTTCTTTTGGGATTGTACCTATTCAGCTGTTAGGGGTGCTTTAGTGTGATTTCAGGAGGGAGTGGAATCCTGTGTAAATCAGGCCTGTATGTTCATTCACTGAGTGTTGGAGTGCAACCTGAGGTATATCAGGGACTAATAAAGCAGAAAAGCTGGGCTGGGGACACAGCTCAGTGGTAGAGTATGCTCAGCATGTGAGTCCTCAGGTTGAACATGCCACACTTTGGAGAGAAGCAAAAGGAGGAGGGGGAAGGACAAAAAAAAAGCAAAGGGGGAAACAAGGCACAGCAGAGGGATCAGGGATATGAGGTGAAGTATACTGCAATATTAGGAGAGCTGTGCCCTACTCATGTAAGATTCAAGTCGAGCTTAAAAGAGAAGGCATTAGCCACATACCTGAAGGATCATCCTTGGCAGGGGCTGATGATACCAGTCAGCAGGTATAAGTACTTGTAGTATAAGCCTGGTGACCCAAGTTGGATCCCCAGAACCCTTGTAAAGGTGGAAAGAGATTTGATTCACAGAATTGTACTCTGACTTCTAAAGGTACACTGTGGCATGTGCATACACACATATACATACACAGTAATTTTTTTAAAGAGTAAACAAAACCTCTGTGTATGTTTGTGTGCCATTAAAAAACTAACTCCTAACTGGGTGGTGGTGGTGCATACCTTTATTTAGTTCTAGCACTTGGGAGGCAGAAAGCAGGCAAATCTCTGTGAGTTCGAGACCAGCCTGGTCTACAAGAGCTAGTTCCAGGACAGATTCCAAAGCTGCACAGGAAAACAAAACAAAACAAACAAAAAAACCTGACTCCTAGCTGGCTGTTGTGCACACCATTGATCCCAGCACTTGGGAGGCAGAGGCAGTAGGGTCTCTTGGGGGAGTTTAGCCTGGGCTACATAAAGAGTGAGGGCAGCCTGGGCTACATAGAGAGACCCTGTCTCAAAAACAAAACAAAAAAAAAACAAAAAAAACCCCAAATATGATTCATGACACTTTAGATTGGTAAAAAGACTTTATTGGAGACTCTTGGATTAGATAAAGGAACAATTTGCATCGGGGTTTTGCATTGAGGGAGTGGTTAGATTCTGAAAATAACAAGGAAAAGTTGGGGATGTACAGCGAAGGGACAGAATGGACAAAAGGTTGTCATCAGAGGGAAAATGACTAAAGGGGACCCTGTTAGGGTTTGAATGTGTACAACAAAATCCATGTGTTAAAACTAACTTCCTAGTGATACAGTGTTGAAGTTAAACATTTATACTTTGATTAATGCCAAGGGAATGAAGGAGTTTTGCTGAGTGAGTTTTCAATAAAAAACACGAGTTCCAGCCACTCTGTGATTTTACTCTGAAACACCTCCACCATGGGAAGAGGCAGCTAGAAGACATTTTCCTTAACTTTGGACTTCCTAATCTCTAGACCTGTAATAAATATTTACATGTTACCTTGCAGATTAATATATAGGAAGAGATTCTTAATTCAGCACTGGCTTATTTGGGAGGAATGTTTAAAGAATGATGCCATAGCCAAAGACGCTTCTACTTTGGTCATGAGCCCTTTGTGATCTCAATTGTTTTGACTGACTGAAGATAACTTGAGAGAAGGATTAAACCAACTGATTTCTTTATTAACCAGTCATCACACGTGGGCCAGCCAGTACAGCACACTTTTATCAGTAGCTTTGCTTACACTGGGAGCTTTCTAAAAAAGACTATTCTTGGCTTTGGTACAGAAGAAAGATTGTTTTTGTTTCCAGAACAACTTCTTTGCAAGAGTAAGGCCCTGGTGGTGGTAAGCAGTTAACCTTGGAGTCCATCAGGACTGGGAGAAAAGCCAATCCCCTTTATGACTTCTTGGTTTTTTGTTTTTGTTTTTGTTTTGGCAAGGTTTCATGTACTTAGATTGGCCTTTACCTACAAAATATTGGCATTGCTGTTTGCCACCACACCTGGCTCTTTGTAAGTGTAATCAAGTTCAGTATAAAGAGACCATCTTGAATTAACTTGGTGGGCTCTGATCTAGTGATGCCATATATACCTCCAAGGAGGAAGCAAAGGCCAGGGAGGGCAAAAGGAAGATTTGAGATGAAAGACAAGCTGTCTTGTTACTCTAGACACTTTGGAATACTGCAGTCATAAGGTGGAAGAGCTGGGGCACAGATATTTAGAGCTAGAATTTGTGTGGTCCTGTGGACACATTGTAGATTTCTGGCCTACACAGCTGTGAAAATAAATTCCTGGTGTTTTGAGTTTTTTGCAGCAGCCATGGACCTAGTGAAATCAGAATAAGATACTGATAAGGGAATAGGATATCTTTTAGGGAAGTAAAATCTGAGGCCTTTCATGCTGTCCCAGATAGCGAAGTTCTAACATCTCCCTCAAGCATGTTTCATAATCTGAAATGATTTCATGTGTCCGTATCATATATTTGCCCACCACTGACAACTCAATAGAACAGGACACTTGCCCCAAACAATTGGCACTGGGTTAATTTTGATCTGCTGGAAATAGATGGCTGATGTTTTACCTGCCCACAGCATTCATAACACTTGAGTTGTCCTTTGAGAAATTATTTTCATGTTGTCCCTTTGGGCTAAACGTATATGTGTGATCTCAATTAGGCCAATAAAAGTCTAGAATTTTAGAAATACATGGTTTTGGTACTAGGTATTGAACCTAGAGAGTTCACACTAAGCAGTACTGAACGCTGCATTCCTAGGATTTGAGCAACATAAAACGTGGGCCAAAGGGATGGGTACATTTGATTATTTTTAAGATTTATTTATGTGTCTGATCCCCAGAACTGGAGTCACCATGTGGGTCATGGAAGCTTAAACCCTGTCCTCTGCAAGAATCCTGAGTATTCTTAGCCCCTGAGTCATTTCTCCAGCTCATAGGTGATTTGTTTTATGGCCATATTCTAAAAGGCTGCTTATTGATAGGCAAGAAAAGTCTTGATAATTTGGACAATGCAACCTTGAAATTGTTATATTTATAAGACTATACAGA
Source organism: Cricetulus griseus (assembly GCF_003668045.3). Taxonomy (NCBI): domain Eukaryota; kingdom Metazoa; phylum Chordata; class Mammalia; order Rodentia; family Cricetidae; genus Cricetulus; species Cricetulus griseus. Next base: position 84,836,560 of record NC_048600.1, read on the forward strand.
AGCAGTTACCTGAAAAATAAGTAGTCAGATGCATAATCACTGTGGGAAACCTAAACCGCTTAACAGGAAGGTAGGCCAGACAGTTGATGATGCTAAAGCAACATGTGGATGAGGGGAAAGCAGTGATTAGAAATTATAGGCCACCCAGCACTTGGGAGGCAGAGATAGGTGATCTTTGAGTTCAAGGCCAGCCTGGTCTATAAAGTGAGTTCCAGGACAGCCAGGGTTACACAGAGAAACCTTATTTCAAAAAGCCAAAAAGAAAATACAGGCCAAACATTGGAGTCCAGTAAAACCAGAAAGTTCAAAGAAAATGAGCAGATGTAGGGAACACAGCCAATAAGACAATATTGGAATGTGGGAAGAAAAGTAATTGAGTCTTGGGTCTGGGTAGACTTGGAAGGCAATGATGGGTCAATGTTAGAGGCTCAAGTGCAACAGTAGGGAGACTATTTGTGGGACAATAATACATCAGAAGTAAGGGACAGATACAGGTTATTTTTGTTGTACTTAGCATTGAACCTCAGGTTCTTAGCATTGAAATATAACCCAGACAGGGGCTGTATAATTGAGATTTTAAAATTTTAGTTATATCCCTTTATATGCCATATGCTGGCTGGTGCTTGTGAAGGCCAGAAGAGGGCGTCAGGTCCCTGGGACTAACAGGTGCTGGGAATCCAATTCCAGTCCTCTGGAGGAGCAGCAAGCATGCTTTTGTTATTTGGTTGGTTGGTTGGTTTGGTCTAGGGTCATAGGAGGAAAAGGTTTATTTCCTCTTAATATTTCAAGGTAATAGCCTATCTTTGAGGGAAGTCAGGGCAGGGACTCAAGCCTGGAGGCAGAAACTGAAGCAGAGACCATGGAAGGATGCTGCTTACTCTATGGCTTGCTCAACTTGTTTTAATTTTATTATTAAAACATAGTTACATAATTTCCTCCTTGTCTTTACTCCCTCCAACCCTTCCCATGCCCCTCTTCTCAAATTCATGGCCCTTAAATTGTTACTGAACACACACACACACACACACAAATACAACCTGCTGAGTCTGTTTAGTGTTGTGTGTATAAGCTTCACCCATAATACCTCAACAATGTGGCTGCCTAAACAAAGTCTGAACAAGGACACCATCAATACACATGCTAACAACACAAAAGGGGGGATCTCACTGGGTCCCACCCATCCCTACAGGAATACTGAAAGGGAGGGAGGGTGGGAGAATTAGTCTTTCCAGGGATGAGCCCCCTAATTAACTAATATGATACAACAAGAATTCTAAATGTCTGAGCCATCTCTAGTCCAGACATTGAAGTCAATGTTAATATTGTAAAGGCAGTATGTCTAACAGTGGTATAATTGGTAGAACTAGATGCTTGAATTTGGGATAGAAAATGGGAACTTAGGTATCAGGAAAGTATCAAGATAACATGGAATAATAAATACTAAGGAATGGGTAATTTGGTTTGGGGACTAGAGGAAGGAATCTACTATTGGGATGATACGGTCATACCTAGGACTGTAAAGTGAGGGCCATGCTTGGAAAACATGAGCCCGTAGGGATTCAGTGGGGAGCAGTATTAGGGGATAGTACTGTCCAGTGTCCAAGGGTAAAAAACTGATAGATACTTGTCACCATACCTTGGACATGTAATTTGGGGGAACTAACATTGATGTTTAGAGAGAATTACTGTAAATAGGCTGTCATAAGGGAACAGTGGATGTCAGACTTGTGGTACTTAAACTGCAGAGAAGCAGGATACCAAGTCACCTGGTGATACAGGATTAGGGAAGGCCAGGACTGTGAAGGAAGGCCCTTTTTATGGGAAAAGCAGTTTATAAAATCCCAAGCTGGGTGAATCATGGGGGCAGATTCAGAGCTTATGAGGGACTTTGCTGGGCCAGGAGTACCTTAATAAGGAGCCAACTGGGAATGAAATACCGAGGAGCAGTGGACAGTGAGGCCATGCTGCAGTGGCAAACCTGATGTTAGGGGCTTGTGGATATAGGAACCTGGACATAGTGACAGATGCCACAGAGGGAATTGTCTAGCTATTTGGAGTGAAGAGATTTTGTATCTAGGAATGCTGGGTAATTAAGTCAGCTTTACAGGGATAGTGGGAATGTCTTAAAGAGTGGGGCGTAAAATCTGGAGCAGAATAGCAAGTCTAGCAAGGGCCATCAAATAGTTGGAAGTTAATGAACAACAATACAAAGGAGACTGAGAAGTTCCATCAGACATGCCACAATTACAGACATTGAGTAGAGTATAGCAGCGTTGGAGGACTGCATGTGAACGACTGACATTCACAAGTAAACAAAGCGGGTAGGCAAATAACCTGCAAAGGTGAGTTCTGGTATTTAGTTTTTTTGAGTCTGAGATGACAAGTGCAGCAGGAAAACTCTTATTATTGACAGTCCCAATCCCAGCTCCTTCATCTTGGTCCCTTAGCTTCAGGGGGCCTCCAGGCTGAAATGAAGTCGCCTGAGAATTCTCTAGTGTAGTCCTCCCATGAACCCCAGCAAAGGAAGACCCTCAGTCTCATCTCACGGAATCCACGGATTCTAGTCCTCCATCCCTGAAGGTCTGTGGTCTCCTGTTCCACACAGTCCAAAAAATCTGTCTTGAGCGTTGGCTTTCTGATGTTCAACTCCGCTTACTACAGTCCTTGGGTCCTCCTGGTAGCCACAAAACCTAAAGTGGGGAGAAAATGCCCAGGCTGCATCAGCTCCAACCCCTGAGAGCACAGAATCATACCTTGACAAACACCACTCACCTGCAGCTTCCAGCCATACCCGCTGCTTTCCCAGTTCCACCAGCTTGGTGTGCTGAGTTCTTACTGAAACAGGCTCATAGACACAACAGGTTCATTTTTGTGTGACGCAGTAGCGGCATGGGGCTCCAGCACTACAGCAATGGCACTGAATCTCTGGGTACCCTCTCTGGGAGGCCTCGGGCTCGGGTCTGCTTCATACCTTTTCAGCAACAGAAGCTTGGACTCAGTCTGCGCTCTACAAACGCAAAAACACTGGGCCCTCACATCACAAAGTGGTAGGGTACAGAGACATCATCTTAGTCATGAACGGGGTTCAATCCAATCAGGATCATAAACGTTACAGACTAATTGCACTCAATGTGTGGGTGAAAGCAGCACTGCTAATTCATTGCCCGGCAGCGACTTTGGACCTTTTGATGAACAGTTACACAAAGCAACAGCAAGGAAAGACATCAAATGCTAGATGAAAGGGGTGCAGCGCATCTCCAAAACAAAAGGCTGCGTATTCCCCTATCCCAATCGCCCCACCCCCACCCTGTCGGACCCTGGTTGCTTAGGCAAGCTGCAAATGGATATAGGTGAAAATGCAGGAAGTGATGGAGAAGGCGATGGCCGCGTAGATGAAGATGGATAGGTGAGGGAAATGGTCGAGGTAGCAGCCCTCGTCCACCAGAGGCTCCTCTTCCTCGGGCTCGGGGCGCACAGCGGCCTTTCGGGACTGTCCAGTGCGGGTCCTCGGATCCCTCCCGCCCACACGCCGACCAGATTTCCTGCCAGCCGACTTGGGTGCACGGACAGTGTGGCCCTCTTCCGGGGGCGGCTTATCGAAGAGGCCCTCGGACTCAGGGTCAGAGTCAAAATACATCTGCTCTGGAGCCCAGGGCTTGCGCGGAAAGGAACCTTTAGCCATCGGCGCAGAAGACGGGCAGGCGGGTCAGCTGCTGAGACTGGGAGGCGAAGTCCCCACAGGGTCGCAGTGCAGTGGGTGGTGGCCCAGACTGCAGCAGTATTTCTACACTCAGTGTGGATGGGGATTGTGGGGGCGGAGCCAGCAGAGCAGGGGTCCTCTGCGGGTCCAGGGCCTCTCTGCCCAGATAGCCACTTTCTCTGGCTCCACCTTTCCACCCACAGCCTGTTGCAGAGGTTGGCCAGCCAGTTTCTAGTATCTCCCAAGTCTTGGTGCAGGCAGGTCTGTCTCCATAGCAACGAAACTGGCATGCGGGGGAGGAGGCGAGAGGAGCTTGTTGGGATCTCCCAGCTAGTAAGGGGGTGTCTTGGCATTCTGAAAGATGAAATGCAGGGGTTGAAGCTCCAAGCTGTGCAAGGAGCTTCCCAAGGGTTTTAGGCCTCCTTTTCAAAGACACGAATAATGTAAGGTCTTAAAAATTGATAGGCAGACACGTGTAATGAGGTGATGCACAAATGCGCAGTTTTATAACAAAGGACATCGCGTTGCTGCATGAGATCCAGATACATGAAAATCAGTGGAGAATGGCCAACTCACAAACTAAGTGGTGGCCACTTAATCCGATCTCTCTTGCTACTTCTGTTGTGCCTGAGGCTCCAAGGCTGGTTGTCAGTCCCTTTTGAGATTTGGGGAGAGCAATCACATGATTCATTTGGGCCTTCCTTGTGTTGGAGGAATCCACTAGCAAGCCTGCCAGTAGCAATATATCCAACTCCTACCAGACAACTCATTCTAGTTCATCCAACAGAAACCAGGATCATGGTGTTGAAATAATGTGACCAGAGTGCTGTCTCTCATGCTGAGAGCATTCAGGGTTCCTTGCAGCAGTAGCAGATACCACTAGGTAGTGGTAGCATCTTGATGTTTATTGAATAAGTGTTAGGCTGGCAGCAAGAGGCTACATTCTCAGAGTCTAGATGTAGATAAGAGCATCTCCTTAGCTAGGACAAACAGAACATGAGATCCTCAGCCATGCTACTGGGATTTGAGAAGGGTGGAGGGACTTTTTATGATAGTTTCATAAAAAGTTGAGCATATACTTAAGATGTAACTCAGATGATATGGGATGTCCTTCTGTATGCTGTGAATATGTATTGCTTTTATTGGTTGATGTTTCAGCCAATGGCCAGGCAGGGCATACCTTGGCGGGAATTCCAAACAAAGATAGAGAAGGAAGGCAGGGTTGAGGAGACAGACACCATGTAGCTGCTGGGAAAGCAAGATGACAGGGCATCACCGGTAAGCCACAACCACATGGTGATATACAGATTAATAGAAATGGATTAATTTTAAGCAGAACTAGCCAGTAAGAAGCCTAAGCCATTGGCCAAACAATTGCAACTGATATTAAGCCTTAGAATGGTTATTTCATAAATGGCTGCAGGCACTCGGTAGATGGAGAGAAAACTGTTCCAGTGTGACCCGGCTAGGAAGAGAAACAGGTCAACAGCTGAACACATAAAAGTCTCCTCCACACTCAGGAGGCTAGAGAGATGGCTCCGCCGCAGTTAAGAGCACTAGTTGCTCTTCTAGAGAACCCACATTCAATTCCCAGCAACTGGGACCTCCATAGGCATCAGGCATGCACACAGTACTCAAACATATATGCAGGAAAACATCCATATGCACAAATTTGTTTTTAAAAGTAAAAAAAAAAAAAGCAATAGGATCTAAGCCTTATCCCCAGAGTGTTGCAGATCACCTGCTGCTGACTTCCCCTTCTCTCTGCGCCCATTCTCGTGGGTCATCCAGATCTTCCACAGCCTTTCTCCATGATGCGTCCTTTTGTCTCAGCAGCCAATCCAGGAGGCACTCCCTGGAAAATGGACTGGCCACTCTGGCCAAGGAATCATGTGGTGATATTTTGTTTATGATCTAAGAAATAAAGCTTGCCTGAAGATCAGAGTGCAAAGCTAGCTGCAGTAGTCAGCCATAGAGGCCAGGCAGCAGTGGCACACACCTTCAACCCCAGCAGCCACACTAGTTAGCCATGGAAGCTGGGCAGTGGTGGTGCATGCCTTAATCCCAGCACTACAGAGGAATAGAAGGCGGGAGAGGACAGGAACTAAGTAAGTCAGTAGTAATGCTGAGGACAGGATTGCTCCTTTTTGGTCTGAGCCTTGGTGGAGATAAGAACTCCCTAGTGGCTGGCTGCTTCGCTTTTCTGATCTTCAGCTTGAACCCTAATATCTGTCTCTGGGTTTTTATTATTCGTGCTACAGAATCCTATTGGTGCCTTGCTCAACCACCACTAAAGAAGTTTCCTCCTTCAGTAGATAGGAAGAAATACAGAGACCCAGAACCAGACAATGTGCAGAGAGTGAGAGACCCTGGAACACTGTTGTTTTCCCTTCAGCATAGTGGCCATGACCTAACCTACTGCTATTTCAGCCTGGTGGGATTTCTGTTCCGGCAGGCATTGGCTCTGTCGCTGCTGCTAAAGGTAGCTTTAACTAAGTCTCTATTGTTCTATTTATAAACAAGACTCAAAATTCCAGTGCTGGGGTGAAAGCCTGAGAGCTCTTAAAGTCTGAGAAGCAAAAAACTAACCTGTCTCCTTGCTGGTGTCTCTGAAGTGCTTCACCAAACCAGAAAAATCTGTGCCACTCCAAATCCATTCCCTCTGATGGGCTGTGTCAACTAATTGCTAACTCAGCCTCCTGTCCTAAGGTTAATTTTATTTAATCAATGCAAACACAAACTCGGGGTTCACAATGTGATTGAATATCTTGCAACAGCATTCTGTCTTAAAAGGGTGATGATCTCCATCAATCCCTCCCCTCAGGGCTCAGGGAACCCTGCAGAAGAGTAGATGGAAAGATGGCAAGAGTCAGAGAGGATGGAGGATGCCAAGGAAACAAGGTCCTCTAAATACAGCGGACTGGCACATATGTGAACTCATAGAGACTGTGGCAGCAGGCACAGGCTTGTCTGGGCTCTGTGCCAGGTGGGGTTCCAGCACTGGGAGAAATAGACACAAACTCCCACCCTTAACCCAGAAGCTATCTACAATTGATAACCACTCACAAATGAAAATTAGTTTTCTCCTACAGAGTCTTATTGGGGAAACAAACCACTCTTAAGGGCAGACCCCATGCCTAGCTGTGGATGGCCAACAGAATATAAACTCATCTTTGGAGGTTCTTTGTCTCATGTTTTGTCAGGGCCTTTTTCTTCTTCTTCTTTTTCCTTACAGGTCCTTTGAGCATATACTATGGCTTCCGATTTTGTGTTTTAATGATTCCTGGTGTATGAATGTGTCTCTCCTATTATGGTTTGTTTGATTTTGTTTTATTTTTATCATTATTCTTTAGATGCCTGTTGTTTTCTAACCAGAGATAGAAGTGTGGATTCAGAAGAGAGGGGAGCTGGGGAGGATCTTGGAGGAGTTGGGAGAGAGGAATGTTAGAATATATTGTATGAAAAAGAATCTTTTTTTGTTTTGTTTTGTTTTTGAGACAGGGTTTCTCTATGAATCAGTTTTGACTGTTCTGGAACTCACTCAGGATGGCCTCAAACTCACAAAGATCCACCTGATTCTGCCTCCTGAGTGTTGGGATTAAAGGCGAGCATCACCACTGACATATTTTTAATGAGAGAAAAATAGAAATAAAAAAGGATAGGACCTAGTCAGTCCACCCCTAGATTCTACCTAAGAAAAATGACTGCTCTATATGGAGACTAGTGTATAAACATCTGTAGCAACATTATTGTTAATAGCCAGAATTGCAAGTAATTCAAATGTCCATGGAATGATGAATGCATGAGGTTCATCTGTACAACTAAAATACTGCTCAGCAATGCAAAGGAGTGAGCTACTGGTACCTAGCTAACCGGAACTGGTCTAAAAAAGCATGCTAAGTGAAAAAGATAAGCCAGGTGAAAGAAAACATAGGTGATAGAATAAATAAGCAATGTCTAGAAAAAAACAAATTTATAGAAATAGAAAAGAGATTTATTGCTTGTTGCTAAGGGGGAAATAAAAATACTAGCTGTAAACAGGCTCTAGGCAACTTTCTAGTAACAGGAACATTCTAAATGCTCAATTGTGGTAAAACCTTATACAATTTCCTTTTTAAAAGTCAGTTTTGAATTTTATGTGTGTGGGTGTTTTGTCTGTGTACTGTGTGTGTGCATGGAGCCTGCAGAGGCCAGAGAGGGTGTCAGATCCCCACAGCTAGAATTAACAGATTATTGAGCCACTATGTGGGTGCTGGGAATCTGACCTGGTTGCTCTGGAAGAGCAGAGAGTACTCTTACCTGGTGAACCATCTCTCCAGTTTCCTCTTCTTAAAATAAACCTTAAAAGGTCTTTATTTTACTTACGTACGTGCATGTATGTGTAAGTGTACCGTGTGTGCAGGTGTCTGTGGGTGTCAGAAGAGGGTATCTTTATTTTTAGATTTATTTTTATCTTAATGTATTGGTGGGTGTCAGTGTGGTCTGCTACATGCATGTGGGTGCTCAGGGAGTCCAGATGAGAGTTCCAGATCTTCTGGAGCTGGAGTTACAGGCTTTGAGTTGCCCAAAGTGGGTGCTGGGAACCAATCTCATTTCTTTGGAAGAGTGAAACTCTTAACTACTGAGCTGTCTCTCCAGATTGTTTTTTTATATTTGGACAGGATTTCACTTTGTAGTTAAACTACCTTGGAATTCAAAGTACAAGTACTCTGTGTAGCCCAGAGTACTCTCAAATGCATGGGTAATCCTCTTGCCTCAGCCTTCTGCATGTTGAGATGACAGGTGTGAGCCACCATACCTGGCACTTTCCTATCTTTTAATACAAACACATTTTCAAAATGGGTGAGTGAAGCTGGGTGGTGGTTGTGAACACCTTTAATCCTAGCACTCAGGAGGCAGAGGCATGCGGATCTCTGTGAGTTCCAGGCCAGCCTGGTCTACAAAGTGAGTTCCAGGATAGCCAGTGCTGTTACACAGAGAAATCCTGTCTCAAAACAAAACATGCCCCCAATAGATGAGTGAAGAAATGTGCTAAATGGTACATCTGGTAAAAAAAAGCCAGATTTTGAGTTCAGTAACAGAATTATCTGTGATGATATACTAAAACAGAGAGTCATGACTGGCTCCTAGATCTCAGGCTTGGTGCTCTGTGACCTTGGCCAACTGCTTCTTCAGATGATCTGTTACACAGGTAACAAGAGATGACAGTACCATGGCCAGCATGTTAAGATCAATATATTTCACTGTCCTGAGAAAACTTTCACTGTCCTGGAAGCAATTTGGCAAAGTATAACAATCATAACATATTCATATCTTTTGATGCAATTGCCTTGTCCCTGTAAGCATTGCACTCAGATGAAAAGGTATCTTGGCACTCTGAAGCCAAGGAATACCACCAAGTCACCATAAGTGTAGCAGTTTACAGCCCTGCTCCAGGGAAAGGTTTTCCCAGCCCAAGTGTATCAACTCTGCTCCAGCAGGGGAGGATTGCCCCAGAGAAGTTGTTACAGCTCTGCTGGCTCTGCTGTGGAGAAGTGTTACAGGTTTGCTTCTCCAGGGGAAAGTTTCCTCAGCTCTGCTCTGCTTCTCCAAAAGTTGTTACAGCGGGGATTCACTCCTGCCAAAATGTCGTATCACACAACAAACCTCACTCAAAAGAGATTTACCGGGAAGGAAGAAACCAGGAGCAAGACTGCTTTGGGTGAGAAACAGCAGCAAACCGAAGAGGGGACAGACCTTGTATAGAATTTCTTGGAGGGTGGCAGAACTTTCCAGGGTGGCTTGGGCTTGGTGGAATTTTGTGGTCTCATTCTGGGACTAGCTCAGGGATTGGTGGCATTTCCAGCTCAGGGACCTCAGGGACTGGTGGAATTCTTGGGATTGGTGGGATTTCAAGCCCTGGTCCTGGGGTCAAGTCAGAGGTTAGGATGTTTCCCTTGGCCCAGGTCTTGGGTCTAGTTAGGGACAGGTCATTTTTTTCCTTGGCCCTTTTTACCCAGAGTCCCCAAGCATTGATCCTAAGGCAGGCTCTTTACAGAAGGATTTCAGTGCTCTTTCTTTACCAGGGTAAGAAATCAAAAGCAAATTTGTTTTCAGAACAAGAGGAGAATACTTAATAAAATGCTGCTGCTGCATTTCAGGTTGGGGGCATACAGTTCAGTGGTAGAGTGTTGGCCTAGCACGCACCGGGGCTGGGTGTGGATTGATGCTACTGCCAGAGAGGATTATCCTGAAATCAAACAGGTTTTTGTGTCCATCTAAACCGGAATTAAACAATTTAAGATCACATGTACTAAAATGATAAGCAAATGTAAAATGTATTTCCATAGAGGAATCCTGGGATGGAAAGAATGAAGATGGTCATTTTCATCTTGTTTGATGATAAGATCATGTGGTAGCCTCATCCTCGGTTTTCCAGATCTTGTGCGTCCTTGTCATTGTGCTATTTTTGTGTGTGACAAAAGCAATTAGGAGGTGAGAAAATATAAGTAACAGGCTTAGTGGCTGTTGTCAGGATTAACAATACCCTGTGACGTTTTTATCAGTGCCCACACACTCTCAGGTCTTTATACCATTGTTTAGATGGCCCTATATTGTTTAGCAACTACTTGCTCAACAGCGGTTGCTAGGCAACTAGGGACAGAGCTGGACTTCTGAATAACGTCATAGCATCTATACTTCTGCCAGTCTCTTCCCATCAACTTCTCTCCAGCAGTGTTATGCTCTTGTCTATCCAGTCCCTTTCTCCCATTTTCCTCTCCCAGGCTCCTATCTACTGGCGCTAACCTACCAATAGCTCCCAATGGATCCCTACCACTGCAGAGCTCAGCACAGCACAGATAGTCACAGGATCCATAAATCTCCTTCCCTATCGACTTTCATGACTGTGGAAAATGATCCTTAATTAGGGTTCTCTAGAGTCACAGAACTTATGGAATGAACCCCTCTCTCTCTCTCCCTCCCTCCCTCTCTCTCTCCACACACATATATGTGTGTGTGCGAGTGGGTGCATGTGTTCCATATATATGGAATTTATTGGAATGACTTACAGGCCGCAGTCCAACAATGGCTAGCTGTGAATGGAAAGTCCCAAGGATCTAGTAGCTGCTCAGTTCCACGAAGCTGGGTGTAGGGAGATGCCGTAACCACGCCTCCTAAGGGGTGTTCAGGATGATGCGTGGGGGAATTCTTAAGGTACTGCAGACACGTGGGAGCCCCTCTCTCTGGCCTGGCTGCCTTGCTGCGCCTGGTATGCTCTGGCTTGCATTTGGGCTGGTGTTTATCTGAATAAAGAAATCTTAGCCTTATGGATTACGGATCATCTTTGAGTGCACACATCTCGGAAAAATCAACAGCTGGGTGTCTCAGCTGGTCTTCTGTATATGCTGGAATTCTGAAGAAGTAGTCTCCAATGCCAGTGAAGGCACAGATGTACTAGTAAGGGGAGGACAAGCAGGCAAAGAGTGAATGAACCTTCCTTCTTATTGCCCTTATATAGGCTTCCAGCAGAAGGTGTGGCTCAGGTTAAAGGTGTGCCTTCCTCCCCAAGATCTGGATTAAAGGCTTTGTCATCCTGCCTCAAGATCCAGATCAAAAGCCCATTTTTTCTTGGTTCAAGACCCGGAACAAAGTCGTGTTGTCTTCCTGCCTCAGGATCTGAATCACAAGTGTGCCCTCCATTTCTGGATTGTAGTTCATTCCAGATATAGTCACCTTGCTAACCAAGAATAGCCATCACACTTAACCCTCTGTATTTCTCATTCCTACTACCCCTACTGAGTTAGGCCATCATTCCTTTCACCCTGGGGAGATCACTTTAACCCTCTTCTTACTCCCCCGGTGACTGCTTAGTGCAGTGCATGCCTACAATCCAGCACTTAGGATGTGGAGGCAGAAGGGCCATCAGGATCATCTTCAGCTACCCAAAGGGTTTAAGACCAGCCTGGGCTACGCTAGACGTGGTCTCAAACAACAAAAGCAAAAACTGACAGAGAACCAGAAATAGATGAACGAGCATGAAATGAAACCATGGAGCCCCCTAGACAGGTACTCCTCCTAGGAACAGCAGTGGACCTCTTTTTTTCTTTTTCCTTTCTTTCTTTTTTCCTTTTTTTTTTTCAAGACAGGGTTTTTCTGTATTGCTTTGGAGCCTGTCCTGGAACTCACTCTGTAGACCAGAGCTGGCCTCGAACTCACAGAAATCCACCTGCCTCTGCCTCCATAGAACAGTTATCTGCCCACAAAACAAACAAACAAACTGATCAACCAATAAACCCTTGGCCCTGTGATGAAGGCACATGCCAGGGAGAGTTCTGTGATCTTACTATGCTTTCCCAGACTGGCCCTGAACTCCAGAGCTCAATTGAGTCTCTTGCCTCAGTTTCCTAGGTGGCTTGGATTATAGGCATGTGGAACTATGACTTTTGTTACTATTACACAATATGTGAGGCTGGGTGCTTCGTTTTTAAAAGTTTGGCATATAGTTCTGGAGGTTAGCTAGGCAAGCTTTAGCTGAAGATGGCTTCTGCTAAGCCAGTTATAGCACCATGGAGGGAACTTGTATGAAAGGCCAGCAGTGTGAGTGACAAAGGGGGATAGATGCTTATAGCAATTCACTCTCAGACACTAACATACTAAGCTACACCTCTCCAAAGAATTCTATGACATAGAATTTTCTGTATCTGGAATAATGTAGTGGGCACTTATTTCCCTTCTAGCATTTTAATACATCTTTTCAAAAAATTTTATGCTGTTTTTTTCTCGACAGCATAATATTTTTATTAGTTATTTGGGAATTTCACCCCAGTCACTCTCACTTCCCTATTCTTTCCAGGTCCACACTCCCATCCTTTTGCCCTCAATAGTTTATTTTTGTTTTTTCAATTTTATTTTTATTTCATGTGCATTGGTGTTTTGTCTGCATGTATGTCTGTGTGAGTGTCAGAGTCCCTGGAACTGGATTTATTGACAGTTGTGAGCTGTAATGTGGGCCCTTTGGAAGAGCAGCCAGTGCTCTTAACTGCTCTTAACTATCCAGCCCAGTAATTTAATTGCTAAATTTTAATATAGTATTCTGCCATGTGCACATCACCACAAAGCATTTTCTATTTATCTGTTACTAGGTTTTGGGTTGTTCTAGATTTTAACTGTTAAAAATTTAGCTTCTTGGCCACTTGTTTACAAGCCTTTGTATGGCCATGTGCACTTGTTTATCTTGGGCAGGCACCAAGTTATAGAATGACTTATCATTGGCTGCTAATACTCTGGAGACCTAATGACAGAGAGAGAGAGAGAGAGAGAGAGAGAGAGAGAGAGAGAGAGAGAGAGAGAGAGAGGGCGCCTTTGCCTATGGGTGACATCAGTCATTAGGAGGATGTTGACTCTCAGTGACACGAAGCTTTACTCTAGGTCTCAGCTTTGGCTGCTCCCCACCTGAACTCTTTTCTCCTCTGCTTACAACATTGCCTTCAGCCCTCTTCAGAGTTAAGGTTGCAGTTGTGACTTTGTCCTGAAGGTGGCAGGAGTGTGCAAGGTCCGAAGGCCCAACTCTTAGCTGCTCTTATTAGAAACTTGCAGCAGATGATGGGGTTTCCTGTATACCCAAGTGGGAGGACCCAGCACTTTGGGGTTCCCCTCCTTTCCCATGTTCAGCAAAGCATATTGGCAGATCTTCTAGAACTGTAGCTCCAGTTCAGACTTCTAAAGGAAGAAGAGCCCACCGAGTTCTCAATAATCAATGGCTTTTCTAGTCGAAAGTCCTTCTACAATTCTCCCAAAACACATGGTTAGGTCTCTCACAGCAATACCCCACTGTCCTGGTACCAATTTCTGTCTTAGGATTACTATGGCTGTGATTAAAAACTGGTCAAAGCAACTGGGGGAGGAAGGAGTTATTTGGCTTTCTCCTCATACTTATGAAGTATCTGAGACTGATGCATGGTGTGGGCCCTAGCCTCCTAATTTTCTTTTTCATGCTTGTGAAGTGATAGGTGGAGAGTGTAGTTGGTGTTTTGTTTGTTTGTTTTTCTGTTTACTCTTTGGGGGGCCTGACACACAGGTCCCAAATAAATACACAGAGACTTATTCTTTCTTATGAACGCCCAGCCTTGGCTTGGCTTATTTCTAGCCAGCTTTTCTTTTTAAGAGATTTATTTATTTATCAATTATGTATCCAGTGCATGCCAGAAGAGGGCACCAGATCCCATTACAGATGTCTGTGAGTCACCATGTGGTTGCTGGGAATTGAACTCAGGACCTCTGGAAGAACAGTCAGTGCTCTTAACCCCTGAGCCATCTCTCCAGCCCCTCTAGCCAGCTTTTCTTAACTTAAATTATCCATCTATCTTTTGCCTCTGGGCCTTTACCTTTCTCTATACCTTTCTTTACTTCTTACTTCATGGTTTGCTGCATAGCTGGGTGGCTGGCCCTAATGTCTTCCTCTCTCCCTTCTTATTGCTCCTCTTTCTTGTTTTTTTTCCTTCTATTTATTTCTTCTGCCTGCCAGTCCCACCTATCCTTTCTCCTGTCTTGCTATTGGCCATTTCATCTCTTTACTAGACCACTGGGTATTTTAGGCAGGCAAAGTAACACGGCCTCACAGAGTTAATCACATGCAATATAAAAGAATGCAACATATCTTTACATCATTAAACAAATATTCCACAGCACAAACAATAAATGTAACAATCTTGAAATAATATTCCACAACAGGAGACTGTCTTCTGTCTCCTACCAGAGTACAAATGGCAGGTATTTGATTTGTCAAACTGGAATTAGCAAGGTTTAAATGGAACAAAACAATTTAAAACAGATTGCCATATGGTATTAAAATGAAACAGGTTTGAACTTTCTGTAGCAGTGGGATGCTGTTATAGTTCCAAGAAAGTGTTCCAGTTAACGGGAGTGTTACTGCTCATCAACTCTTTGGGAGCTCTGGGATGCCACCCAAGAGCAGCCCCTATCGGAGAAAGTCTGTAGGCACCTACAGGAGGAGCAGGAGCACCTACCTGTCTGCTGTTCTATCTCCAGAGGGTCTGGAAGGGTAGAATCACAGGTCTCTGAAGCAGCAGTTCTTGGAGGCTGGAAACAACCACAGTTATGGGTTCCCCTTTGCCGCCCAGCCAGTGCTGACTCCTAGAGGCTGAGGCAGAAGCAAATTGAGTCCTGGAATCTGGCTTTGAGCAATCTCCTTGCCCAGGACAGAAACCGTAGGTGCAGGCAGCCTCCTGTGAGTCTGCCCTCTTCGATGAGTGAGGTGTCTGGGAGCCTGGCTCTTTGAAGTTTAAAGGGCTTTTCTTCTTAAGAGAGCAGGAGCACTAGACTCGGAAGTCTTCCTTTTCCTCTTTTTCAATGGGTTCCTGCAGGAGTTCTGGCTTTATAGCCCAGAAATGTATGGATTTGTTTGCCAGGATACTAGCTAGATCCTAGCTGGTTAAATGCAGGTATGCAAATAAGGTGAAGAAATAGGACCAATCAGAGAAGAGCTATCAACTAGGATAGGGGAAGGACCCCTGAGCTCTACCAGTCTCTGTTTCTGTAGACGTAGGAAACACTGTAGAGGTTTCTGCTGTGATGTTTGCAGATGGTTGCTGCGTCCAGGCTGCTTACTTCATCCAGGGTTTAAATGAAATTAAAAAAGAACAGCTTGAATTCTCAGTAGCAGTGGAATGCTGTTCTAGTTCTGAGAAGTGTTAAAGTTACAGTGAGTGCTACAGCTCAGCAGCCTGCTCTACTAGTTGTTTCTCGTGTGTGTGTGTGTGTGTGTGTGTGTGTGTGTGTGTGTGTGTGTGTGTGTGTTGGGGCGTGAGGGAGTGGGGCGTAAATGGAGTTCTTAATTAGCCTAAGTAATAAAAACCTGAAGTCAGATATAGAGGAAAATGCTGAGAGATCAGAGAGAAAGAGCAAACCACCACCACACCTTACCTCCTTAGCGGCTCAGCCGACAAGAGAGCAAGTTCCTGTTTCTCACTGCTTATATGCTGTTTCCCCCCAGCTAGCTTGCTTCCTGTCTGTTTGTACAGACCTCTAGACCTCTATGGTTAGCTAGTGGCAAGCTCCTTCTCTGACCTTCAGACAGGCTTTATTTACACAAGCAAGGTGTCACCACAGGGGGACTCTTTATTTTTGTTTAGGGATGCTGCTACTGTTTTAACCACTGTCAGCAGCCTGCTGTCTGGGGCTCCTTTGTCCTCTAGGCTTGAGCCTGCTGGGCACTGGAAAGTTCCCAGTGGGGGGTCCCCATCCACCCAACATTTGTAAACAATGCTACATTTCCTAAACTCCTTCACTCACTCACTAAGCAGTGAAATTACACAGTGCCTACTTTAGTCTTTTTTTTTTTTTTTTTTTTAGGTAGGGTTTTTAATTAGTTCAAAGTTAAGTGTGACCTGAATGTACATGGACAATTCCAGACACAAATAATTTATAAGTTTTGAATTTTATGCATTCTGAGTGTATTGATAAAATATGTCCACTGCCAAGGATGCCTCACAGTCATCCAGATGGCTCCCTTGGCTTTCACAGGCAAGCTGTCCAGAGGGAATAATACCATCTCTGAGAATGCCACCTGCAGCTGGCAAGACTCTTGCAAGCTTTATAGAACCAATACCAAGCCAAGGGGATCACAGATAGTGCACTTGAGGCCAAAAGAAAGATAAGGCAGGGACAGGATTCAAGATTCAGGTTTCAGCTGCTGAGCTTTCAGGATACCCATTCCCCAAGGGCTTTGCCCCACACCTCCCAGAGTTCTAGGATAAGGTGAGGATGGATCGCCTTCAGGGCTTGGTAGAGTTGACTTTTTCTGGCCTGGTCCCAGGACCGACTGTAGCTGAACAGCTTCCGCATCTTGTCTGGATTGGTGGCCTCAGCACGAACCATCTCATACTGCTCTTCACTCAGCACCTGACTGTGCAGTTTGTCTAAGATAGGGTCCACTGATGTCACTCGGGCCACTAGCTGCTCCCGATGTTGGTCCACAAAGTGCAGAAAGGGTCTGGCAACTGTGGATGAAGGCAAGACCGTTAATGTTCAAAGAAAGGCTGACCGTAGAGCCTCTTACATCTGTATCTTATATCATTGTGCCACTGGCTTTCTTCTCGCTCTGGAAAGCCTTTTGGTTACCAGAAACACCCCTTGCCTTGCCTCAAGTCAGTATCTATGCCGACACCCTGTGGGAACAGGAAAGGTTCATGATTGAGGTTGTGAATGGGGTGTGTTAAGGCCCCCATGGCCAGCAGCAAGGGGTATGGGGACTCTGGATGTGTAACTCTCCAACCCCATCCTAAAGATGCAGGCCTGCAATGAGAGGGTCCCCTCTTTTCTCCTTTCCCTTCCTTTCACAACCAGATTGTGTACCCCGAAACCCTCACTGCCTCACTTGGTCTGGCAGGCGCTACTGACCTGTAGTGGCTGGAGCAACCAGGGTGGATGCAGGCCTGAGGTCTCCTAGAGGAAAGGAGACATGAAGAAACATCTATAACAGTGCTAGTTATAAACTCACAAGATAAATTTTGAATCTCTTATCTAGATGCTTGGATTCTGAGAACAAGTTACAGACAAATTCTGCCAAAATCTGGAGTAATGGTAGGATGGACCTATAGACTCAATCTAGGTGAAACCTTTCGTTATGTCTTTAGGAAGCTGAGGTCCAAAGGTTATGATTTTAGACTAACAAAAAGAAGGAAAGCTTCTAAATGAATAATAGCAAATTCTTCCAACATAATCTCAACCCATTTTAGCCTGTCTTGGCCTGAATTAAATTCCTGGAGGAGAACTAACCAACTCCTTCACTAGATGGCTTAAAATATTTGATACTTTATTTTAAGTAGAAATCTATTCCTTTTCCTTTTTAATATTTTTAAAGATTTGATTTTTCATTTTTAAATTATGCTTATGTATGTGTCTATGCACATGAGTATAGGTGACTGTAGAGACCAGAAGAGGGCACTAGATCCCCTGGATCTGGAGTTATAAGCAGTCTCAAAACATGGATGCTGGGAAACAAACTCAGGTCTTCTGGGAGAGTTGAAGTTCTGATCAAATCAGGGACTGTATAACTTAAAGAGCCACATCATTTCTCTGGGGGCATTTCTTATTAGTTGATCTATCATGGACCTTTCTCCTACCTCTGTGTACCTTGGGTTTGTCCTGGATTTACCTGGTTTCAACAAGGCTTCCCAAACTACAGCATCAGCATTCTTGTCTTTTATTTCCAACCGGATCCCTGATTGTAAGTGGCCAACATAGATTTCTGAGAAGAGCTGGGCTTCTGAGGAGCTCCGGTAGCACAGCTCAAGTTCCTGGAGAGGGCAAGAGCATCTGTGTGAAAAGTCATTGTCTGTCCTGAAGATGAGGCTTTCCCACACTCTAACACCTTCTTGGTCCTACTCCATTGCAGAGGGACATTATCCTTTCTACTGAAGTCGATCAATTACTTTGACAACATGTCCTAACTCGGAAGGGTGGGAGCACTGAAGAGAACCCACGAACCAACTCAAGGCTCATTCTCAAAGTAGTGCTCACATATTCTAAGCCAAAGCTTTTTCCCTTCTTCTTTTCTTTTCTTTTTCTCTGTGCAGCCCTGGCTGTCCTGGAACTCACTCCATAGACCAGGCTGTCCTTGAACTCAGAGATCTGCCTATCTCTGCCTCCTGAGTGCTAGGATTAAAGGCGTGCGCCAACACCTCCTGGATGTCCCTTTATCTTTAACTGGGACTTTCTTTTTCTTTCTTTCCTATCTTGAATCCAAGTCCTTATTCCTTTAGTACAAAATTTCACTCCCAACAAGTCTTAAACTTAATGTGTTTTAATTCAACAGAAAACTTAACATCTATCCCTTTTCCAAGAAAGAAGACTGGGTTCCCAACCGTCTTTCAAGCATGCCCTTCCCAAGTCTCCTCAAACTCAGAAAACTGCACAACCATCTTCTGAGTGCTCAGGTCCTGTCTATACACCATCTATAACCACTTCCTTTTTCTTTCCACAACAACCTGTCTATCAAAGTCTGTTGCTTTTATCAACAAAATCAGTGTGGACACATACCACAAAGACTCATAGGCCTTTTGGTCTTGACAGTTTCCTGTTTTGTCAGTTTCCTGAATCTATAAACTATTCTTCATCTCTATGGCTGCTTCCTTAGTTAAACTACCATGTCCTCTCCCCTGCAACCTTTTGACTCATTCCTGCTTCTGCCCTTGCCTGCTTATCATACATTCTCACCTAGTGCTAGAGACATCTTTATCAGAGAAGATGAAGTCTGCATGATCATGTTTAAGACCCTGTGGGTGAGGTCTTGGCATTGAACAAAATCCACTCTGTAACAGGGTCACCTGGACAAATGAGCCCTGGGAGATGCTGTCTCTAGTGTGACCCCATTTTCTGCTATATGCACTGACTCTATCACACTGACCTCCTCTTTGGCACCTGGAGATTTCAAGCTTGCTCTCACCTCCATACCTCTGCACATGTTCCTGTGACTGAAGCACTTCAGAATCCCCCATGCCTCGATGCTTCTTATCACTGAGGCCTCAACTCAAGAGGCATCTTCTCAGAGATGTTCCTCTGACTTGCCAGTAGAAGTGTCCAAGTCATTCTCTGATAACCTCAGATCCTACCATTGATCTTGGCCAAAGGGCTGAGAAGTGATCCTAAATCACGCTCTCACAATGCTATAGTTACCTGCTATCCCTCAGTGCTACTGGTTGCTGTTATTTATGCAGGTCTCATCTGTCAGGATGCTACCTTCCCAAGTGAATGAATCCATCTGTCCACTGACCTCTCTCCTCCAAACCATATCCCTGTCACTAGGTTACCATTTGTTGAGTGAATGGATTATCTCTCTCTTATCACTTGTTAGCAACTGATATGCAGGAAGGATCCAAACTGTGCAGCTTGCCTATTCATCCTTTGGTTCATGATTTCCAACTTAAAAGACAGACATCACCTCCTTTTTGGTACCTGTCACCTAGCTCAATATTAAACAAGGTGTGTGTGTGTGTATACATACATATGCTATGGTGTGCATATCGAGGTCAGATGATAGCTTGATGGATTCGATTCTCTCCAGTTACCATGTGGGCTCCAGGAACCAAACTTAGGTCATCAGGAGGTGTGGTGGCAAGTGCCTTTATCCACTGAGCCATCTTGCTCATAAGGCTCCACCTTATTTTTTGCTGGGCTGGCCAGCTTTCCCAAGGGATCCTCCTGTCTGTGTCTCCCCAGCACTGGAATTACAGGCAGCTTTTTACCTAGATGCTGGGTCCTTAACTCAGACCTTCAAGCTTGTGTGAAATCACCCTTTGCTGCCATCTCCCTAATTTCTGTCTGTGATGGTTTTGTTTTTTAGTTTTTCTTTCTTTTTTTTAGACAGAATTTCTCTGTGTAGCCCTGGCTGTCCTGGAACTAGCTTTGTAGATCAGGCTGGCCTTGAACTCATAGAGATCCTCCTGCCCCTGACTCCCAAGTGCTGGTGTTAAAGGCATGCACCACCACCTGCATGAATGCCATTGCTAGCCAGTGTCCTGATAGATGTTTCAGACTAAGTTCACACTCATCTAACTCTGGCTCAGCCATAGACCACCATTCACATATGCTTTCTGTTCATATGCAGAAAATCTGGGCAAGTTATGGACATTTGGGTAATACAGATTAGTGTTCAGTAGACTTTCGTCAAAGAGTGTTGGCAGAGAATATACTGAGAAAGAGGGAAAAGCCAAAAGCAGCTCCTGGTGTCCTGGAAGATTCTGAGACTCACAGCTAAATCTTAGTGTCCATACAAAGTGTTCTGAGGCTTGCAGGTCAGTCATGTTACAGCTCTTCCTTTGGACAGGCCACAGGACATCTTCTTTAGACAGGTTACCATGAAGCCATAGAATCCCAAACACCCTACAACATACACTAAATGAATCTTGTATGTTCAACAATTCCAATATTCTAGCTTTAGATTAACCATGATACCATTTGGTTTGTTCAGATCACCAGTCATAGAACTGTCCCTGCTCTGTGACAATACCCAACACAGAGTAAATACGCTTCTTTTGTCCTTCCTGCCAATTACCAAATAACAAAATCCTACAGTGATTTCTTTCTAGAACCGTTTTACTGAGATGTCCCATGATGAGTAATAAATCAGGTTCATTTGACTTCATGGCTTTAGCATAGTATAGCCCACTATTGTGCCTCATGTCAGCTCATTCAATTGTGATTTCTTGCTCACCGTGGATCCCAATTGCTTTCCTCCAAACCTCAAGTTTCATTTCCTGGGAAACCCACCCAACAGATTTTCCCAAGCCTGACATCCGATCCTGGTGAAGGGCAAGTATCAGGCTGCTTACCTTGGGTGTAATTTCCATAGTCTCTGAACCAGACACGGTATATCGAGAGCCCACATAAAGGCAGCCTATGGGGGGAGGCTTGTGTATTCGCACAAACTGGAACTTCATTTCTTCATCATCTACGGCCTAAGGAAGATACAGCCAGTGATTTCTGCCCTACATAATCTTGTTGAATAAGTTGAGATGGAAATTGGTTCTTTTGTGTGTGTGCACAGAAGTTGGGGTGAGGGTGGTGGGGGTGGGGGTGGTAATGAAACCTCTGCAACACTCTTTCCCATGTACTGTACAGACAACCCTACTCTAGTTTGTTCATGTTAACAACGGTCATAGGGTCACTGCCAGAGAAGGGAGAGGGAAAGGCTGTGTGTTGGGTATGGAGCCTTCCCAGCCTTCTTAATGCCATGAAAGAGGCTGTAGAAGGCTGTGCAGAGGTTAGTGAAGGAGCAGCAGACACAGGGGAGGCTTAGGATTGAGGGGACCAGACCAAGGCAGAGCAGAGGGCAGATCACTCACCTGCACCAGAGCCCACCCTTTCTCCCAGGAGAGGATGCCCCTGGGTGCTCTTTGACTGCATTTCATATTTACTGTCAGCCCACCCTGGATGGGCCTTTGTGATTCTCAGTGTTACCTTCCGAATAGTGCAGTCATTGGGGATCAGATAAAGGTGGAATTTGAGTTCCTCGGTATGAGGTTGATGGTAGAGCAACGTGATGGAGGTGATGGGTAGGAGTCGCCGGGTGGCGGAGATTATTTTTAGCACCACTCCTATAGGAGAGAAGCTGGGCTTTTTCAGAACTGCGCAGTGTGGCTCCACTTTGGCTGGCGCCTCCAAGACCACCACATCATTCAGAAAGTGGGCCACTTGGAACTTTAAGGTGTCCTCCTGAATTCCTGTCCAAGAATAGAGTCAAAAGGTGTAGATTAAGTTCCCAACTGAGCCAGGATTGGCTTGGGATAATAGAAGCCCAGGGCTCAGGCTCAGAGAGTCTGTCTTGGGGGAGGTATGAATGACTCTGTCCTCTAAAAATCCTAATCCAGGGGAATGGATTTCAGTGGAGCTTTAGGGAGGCGATGAGGGCATGGATGTAGAACTCTCATGAATGGGCTTAGGAAAGAGTCAAAGGCCTCCTTCTGCCCTCTGAGAGAAAAGGTAGAAGGTGCCATTTACAAAGAAGATGGTCTTTCCTAGATACCAAATATACTAGCACTGTGATCTCTGCCTTTCTGGGAGACCTCCAAAGACATTGTCACCAGCTTGATGAATTCATTCCTGTCCAAATCTGGCCTGCAGTTCAGCAGGCTCTGGATAGATTCCTTTGCACTCAAAGGCTACCTAATTCCTTGGAGAAAATCCTATTTCCAGGCTCAGCTGATGGCTGATGGTAGAGAAACTTTATAATGGGAAAGGGTGGGCTTGCCAATCACTCCACCCGCTAGAGTTAAGAGTGTGGAAAGGGTTAAAGGCAGACGATTTTCTCTACTCTTCTTATCTGGCTCTAGGCCTTCGCTGTACTAGTCAAATACCAGCCTCAGATACCCTAGTACAGTGTGAGGACAGACCAAGACCTATCACTGATGGACATGGGCAGAGCTACAGCAGGGCTAACCACATTGACTTCATTTGCTGTGCCCTTTCTCCCGAACAGATCACCTGGACAACCTCTGGGCCCATGTCTCGCTGTGGCAGAGGCAGCATAGTATAATAGTGGTTCTACTCATTACTCTGTGTATCATCAGGTAGAGACTTTCCTAACTGTTGCTGCAGCCATCATTGCCCCTTCCATTTCCTTTTCATTCATTTGTTAAACTTTTTCCTTTTTATTTATTTGTAATTTTTTTTTCATTTTACATACCAAACCCAGTTTCCCCCACCCTTCCCATTCTGCCATCCCTTCACCCCATCCAGTCTTCAGAGCGGGTGAGGTTTCCCCTGGGGAGTCAACAAAGTCTGGCATACCAAATTGAGGCAGGACCAAGCCCTTCCCCACTGTTTTAAGGCTGAGCAAGGTATCCCATCATAGGGATTGGGCTCCAAAAAGCCTGTTCATGAACCTGGGCTAAGTCCTGGTCTCACTGCCAGGGGCCCCCTCAATAGATCAAGCTACATAATTGTCACCACATTCAGAGGGCCTAATGCAGGTTTGTTAGCTGTCAGTCCAGAGTCCAAGAGCTCCCACTAGCTCAGGACAGCTGTTTCTGTGGTTTTCCCAATCTTGATCTTGATCCTCTTTGCTCATGTGATCCCTCCTCCCTCTCTTCAACTGAACTCCAGGAGCTCTGCCCAGTTCTTTTTTGTGGGGGGGGGGGAGACAGGGTTTCTCTGTGTAGCTTTGGAGCCTATCCTGGCACTCGCTCTGGAGACCAGCTGGCCTCGAACTCACAGTGATCTGCCTGCCTCTGCCTCCCGAGTGCTGGGATTAAAGGCGTGCGCCACCAACGCTCGGCTCAGCCCAGTTCTTGGCTTGGATCACAGCATCAGCTTCCATCAGTTACTGGAAGTAGGTTCTGTGATGACAGTTAACCTCTCCATTTCTAAATGGCCCTATAAAGTCTCCAGAGCTTCCTTGGGCTTCTATCCTTAATCTGCTGTTACTCTGGAACTTTCCCCTGGGGAACAGTTTACAGGGCCTCAAGACTCCTGGGGGGTCTGAGTTTCACTTCCCCTGCTCATGTTCTGCTCCTGGTGAGTAGCTTCAGCGGCTCACCAAACTTCTGTGACTGTAGAAATGAGACTTCACTGGAATTCAAAAAACTAAGCACCCAGAAAACAAACAACCCAATTAGAAAATGGACTGTGGAACTGAGCAGCATTCTCAAAACAAGAAATACTTCTTGAAACTTTATCCATGGAGGTGAATGAAGTTGAGATATTTTATGACCCCTTTCTTCTCTTAAGCCCCCTTTCCATGGCCCCAGTTCTCAAATGGAGGCTGGTGACACCCATCTTCTGCATGCCTGTAGTTGGTAATAGCTTTCACATGTTGACAGACTTTGGTACTAAATGTTGCTTGTTAGTTCACTTTGTACATAGTCTTTACAAAAATCTCTTAAGATAGCTTAATGTATCCCATTTCCTGCTAGGAACTTAAGGGATGTGATATATAAAGAGCACTTAATGGATGCCAGTTAACATTGCTACTGAGAGGAGGCATGGAAAGGGGAGAGATGCCCTCCCCATCCTATCCCCATGCCCATCAATGCCAGAGGCAGGTGGGAGAGATAGCCCTAAGGTCATAAGAGTGGGAGAGCTGTCCCTGTCCCTCAGCCGCAGCAGCACTAGGGAGAGTGGCCCTGCACCTTGCCTGGGCAGCACAGTAGAGCTGGCCCTGAAGGTGTGGGTGTGGGTGTGGGTGTGGGTGTGGGTGTGGGTGTGGGTGTGGGTGTGGGTGTGGGAGAACAGCCCTGAAGACATGGAAGCAGAAGAACTGACCCAGCTGCAAAGGGTGAACAAGTGAAGGCAGTGCAGGAGAGCTCACCTTGGTGGTGAGGACAAGGGATAGCTGGCAGCCTTGACCAACCCTTCAACTACCCAGGCCCAGAACCAGGGTTATGAGTTGGCTCACCCTAATGTCCATCCCATCTGTGATCTACTGGAGCACGTGAAGGGGCCAATTCCGCAGACCCAAAGCTGCAGGATTTCCACAACATAGGGAAACAACAGGATAACCAAGAGGAGTTCCAGTGAGGGCCCAGCATTGATAGTGTAGCAGAAACCAGAGGCCTTGAACCAGACCAATGATCTTTGCAATGAACACTTGCAAGTAAAGATATATGCATTAAAGGGTTTACTGTGTAACTCACTGTGTTACACTGCAGCTTCCATGATGAAACTGATTTTTCTTTCTCTTTTCTTTTTTTCTCTTAAATATTATTTTATTTTGTGGGGAAGGTTGCAAGGGCAGAGATGAAGTGACAGTGAAATGGACGGGATGGAGATGCATGATTTGAAAGACACAAAGAATAAATAAAAAAAAGCCTAAAAATGTTGCTGCTGGGCATTGGTGGTGCATGCCTTTAATCCCAGCACTTGGGAGGCAGAGGCAGGCAAATCTCTGTGAGTTCAAGGCCAGCCTGGTCTATAAAGTGAGTTTCAGGACAGCCAGGACTATTACACAGAGAAAACCTGCCCCTAAAAACCATTAAATAAATAAATACTGCTGCTGAGGACATCAGTTACTGCTTAGGGACTCTCTCAGGTAAGCTCTACCTCCGTGATCCTCTCTATTCTCACCAAGGAAGCCATGAGCTCTTTTGACATCATATCATCTATCGTCCTACATTCTCCTATATGAAAGTCCTCCCATCAGCACCACCCTCCTCCCTATCCTTCCCTTGGTTACCTTGGAGAGCCACAAAATGAGGGAGGTAGACAGCAGCCACAGCTCCCTGCTCAGCCTTGATGTCAAACAGAGGCCCAGCCACCATGTAACTCTGCTCCAGGGGAGTCTTGCCTAGGAATTGGCTCCAGGCACAGAATTCTATCTCTACAGTCACTGCCCTTGTCACTACAAAGCGGAGACCAGTGCTGGGCCAGTGATAGGAGCCAGCCATGGGGAGTTGAACTCTAGAAGATGCAGAAACAGACATGAGTTGGACAAGATCTGCTCATATGCTGGATGCAAATCTGGGTGCAGGGCCACAGCCACACCATCTTCAGTCAAATCTCTGAGTCCTGGCTCCTTTGCTCTCTGCACTAGGATCCTGAACAAAGTATTTTAGCCTTCTGACTTCTAGTTTCCTTATCTGTAAATAGAGGCAACTGTAACACCGTCTCATAGACTTGTGAGCCCTGAGTGATCTAGAGCAAGCCTACAGGTGGCACACACCTGGAGCAGTTAGCTATTCCTGTGATGATGGTGAAGGTGACGAAATAGGTGTGTGTGTGTGTGTGTGTGTGTGTGTGTGTGTGTGTGTGTGTGTGTATTTGGGGCTCAAGACTCTTCATATACTACTCAAGGGCTCTACTGATTGGTTATATCTTCAGCACTTAGTGTTCTTACTTTTAAAGAGTGTATTTCTTAAAGGGTCTAAGCCTGGTGAGATAGTTTGGCAGGTAAAGGCACTTTCTGCCAAACCTGAAAATTCCTGTGTGGAGCTCACACAAACACACTAAATAACATCTCTAAAATGAGCACATGCTAGTATTAGTGATAAATCTTTGGCCTTGAAATGATGCTTTACTGAGATCATTAGTGATTTTTCTTAAAGGCTTCCCATTTGGTGACTGATGGGTAGACAAGAGCCAGTTTCTATGGGAGTAAGTTAAAGTGACAGTTTCTCCAGATGAGACAGTGACTGTGACAGTGACAGTGTTGGAGGAGATTAACAGGTTATGGAAGACACCATAACTGTGGATATAATCACTCATTACTATAATTCTCAGAGGTCAAGGCTGATGTATGCATCCTCATGTTCTCAGCTCCTAGTTGGTACATGGTACACAGTGGTTGTTAGCTGAGCAGGATCTTTAGGCTACAAGGATTTAAGTGAAATTTAAGAGACATGACAAGCCAAACATGAGCTGTTTGCATTGTGATTAAAATAATCACCTGCAAGATACATATTTCAGATCCTTGAACAAATGTGAACACAGGGTGGGATCTGTTTAATTAAAATGGAAAACCTGCCATCTTTCTTAGTTGTGGTAGTGCCATGCTAGTTATGGAAGACCTTGTTTTAGTTTTGGAGGAATTCTTAGTGAAATGTTTATGGAGAGAATACCTGATATCGTAGACTTAAAATATCCTAATAGTGACGAGAAAGGCTGAATGAGAGTGGTTGAGATGAACCTGGCAAAGCTAGGTAACAGGATGAGTGTAGGAGGAGGCCAACAGCCAGTTAAAACCGATGGAGACTTAAGCCAGTGCATTGGTAACTTTCCTTTGAACTAATAGGGAGCCTGTCATGGAGCCTGGAGAGTGATGATAGCCTGAGCCACTGAAGGAGAGGCAACACAGTGTTCCAGATGACGCTGCTCCCTGGGTCCTGGGAGGGGGTGAAAATGTGTGCCTAACACCTGCAACAAACAAGTCTGCTCTGCCTGCGATGTTGACTCTGTGCCATTTTACCCCCACCCCCAGGGGGTGGTAGCAGGAGGCAAGCCACAGATGAGGAAGCATTTTACTCTTTACTTTTGTCAATGTTTGAAAACGTTCACCTCTAAGCTTATTTTTCCATTATAAAATACACACGGCCAGAGTCTCAGCCCTTCCCCTGCCGCCTGGCTTGGTAAGGAGAAGGGACATGTTGTGGAAGACTGGTTTGGATGCTGTCTCTGGAATCCTTTGTGTGGAGTGACGTGGAAAAGGCTAGCTCACTCACCGGTACAGGTTTCGTTCTCTGTCAACCACCTCAGTAGCCACAGGTCCTGTGCTGCCCCAGAAGCCATCTTCAGTCCCAAGAGACTCTGTGAGCTTGTCTCCCAGAGAGGAAGAGTAGGGTGTGTGGGAGAGTTTCAGCTGTGCCCTTCGTGGAGCATCTTCTTCTGAAAGAGGCAGGACAGCGGTCACACTATTTTCCAGGCA
The DNA here is from genome assembly GCF_003668045.3 of Cricetulus griseus. Taxonomy (NCBI): domain Eukaryota; kingdom Metazoa; phylum Chordata; class Mammalia; order Rodentia; family Cricetidae; genus Cricetulus; species Cricetulus griseus. Next base: position 84,864,114 of record NC_048600.1, read on the forward strand.
TGTCTCCCCAGCCTCCCTCTCCTGCTAGACCAGGGCTAGGCTCTTCCTGAGACCTGGCTACAGTGGGGAGCGTGTCTTCTGTCTCTGTCCCTGCTCCCAGGGCTTCTTTCAGTATTTTTCTCTCTCCCCTTTTCATCCTTCCTTCCTCCCTTTCCTTCTCTCATCTATCTCCATTTTTTTTTTTACTTGTTTTCACTGCTTATCGTCTGACTAAGACCCTGCCTCTTTCTTCCCCACTGCTCCAGAAGTGCTCCTCTTCCCAGCATTTCTCCAGAGACAGGTTGAAAGAAGATGGATGGGCAGGGCTGGGGAGGAAATTTCCAGGCCTTAGCATCTGACAATGGGGCTTGTGTCTGAAGCTTGCCCTAGACATATGAGAGGGGGAGTACTGGATACTGATCTTTTGAGAGAAGAAAGCAGAATTCTAGATTCTAAGTGTGAAAGATTTTTGCAAGGGGTGTTCCTCTTTCAAGGAGGAACCTGTCTTGTCCCATGTTAGAGACAGGGGGAGAGAAATGATAGTCCCTCCGTGATGTTTCAAGTCTGGCCCCTTCACATACCTGACTGTAGTCTCAGCCGCTTGAGTGAGGATGGGCCAGCACTCGTTTTTCCTTTATCCAGACCCGAAGTAGAGGCCATCCCGTGTGGTTTCCTATACACAGAGATGTTGGTTCCCTCAGATGTCAGGGGAAAGTAGGGCTGTCTACAAGACATCCCCTCCTACAATCTAACTCATCTGAATTGGAACTAAGGCCCACGATTCTTTTCTAGGCCATGGCTCTATGATTTCCTTAGGTACCTGTGTCAGAACTGATATCATCTTGATCCCTTCTTTTTTAAAAAAATTATATACATACATACATACATACATATATATATTTGTGTATGATTGCTCTGCATTTATACCTACATGCTAGAAAAGGGCACCAGAGCCTCTTATAGGTGGTTGTGAGCAACCATGTGGTTGCTGGGAATTGAGCTCAGGACCTCTGGAAGAGCAGCCAGTGCTCTTAATTGCTGATCCATCTCTCCAGCCTCTCTTGATCCCTTTTTATCAGTGTGATCTGAATGTGTCTATCAAGGTTCACTATTAAGTTAATCTCCAGTGCCCCTGTGCTGGGAAGGGGGGTAAGAGGAATGTATCAAGGCACAAGGCCTCTGCCTTCGTGAATGGGTTAGTGTCATAAGCACAGGAGCAGAGTCCTGTGGCCACCTTGGCCTCTCACTCTCATTGTGCTCTCTGGTCCTTCACTGTTCTGCCCTGGGATGGCAAAACCAGGAAGATTTCCCTAGATGCGGAGCCCACAGTTTGACACTCCCTAGTCTTTAGAACTCTAGCAGATAATCTCCATTCTTTTCAATGTATCCAGCCACAGGTGAAGCAGGATAAGAGGAACTAAGATAGTCACCACCCTGACAGCACCTCCCAAACTTCTGTCCTTTCTGTTCTCTACTCTCCACCTTAACAGATGTCACCCATGTCCAGAGAGAGAGAAAGAGAGAGACAGAGAGAGAAAGAGAGAGCGAGAGAGCACGATGGTCTGAACCACTGCGTCGTCCTCCAACAGGTCTCCCTGATTCTGCTCTCACCATCCTCTAGCTCCGTTTCTATAAGGTAACTGACCAAAAGATAGGAAACAGATGTCCCTTTACTGCTGAGGCCCTGGAATGACCCTCCTCTACTTCTTGGAAGAAAGCAGAAAGTTCTTAGCACAGTCCTAAGGCTTTGCCACAGAACTGTCATCCTCCAGCCCCGACTATGCCATTTTTTTTCTGCTCTAGGTTAGTGGCTTTCAAACTCAGTATGCTTATATGTCACCTGGATGGCCTACTAAATCAGAGATCCTATTGGCTGAAGCTGCTTCACTCCCAGGATTCTAAATCAGTAGGTCTGGAGTGGGCTCTGGGAAACTCTGGCTCTTTTTTTTTTTTTTTTTTTTCAAGACAGGGTTTCCCTGTGGCTTTGGAGGCTGTCCTGGAACTAGCTCTTGTAGACCAGGTTGGTCTCAAACTCACAGAGATCCGTCTTTTTGGTTTTTAATTTTTTGTGTGTGATCGTTTGCCTGCACATACGCATGTGTAGTTCATGCGTGCCTGGTGCCCACAGAGGCCAGAAGAGGGCCTTGGATGCTCTGAACTGGAGTTGCAGATGGTTGTGAACCACCATTTGGGTTCTGGGAGCTGAACCTGAGTCCTTTGTAAGAGCAGCAAGTGCTTTAATCAGTGAGCAGTCTCTCCAGCCCCAAATGTCTCCCTGCATCTTTGTCTAGCATCTGTGGTGATGCCTTCATTTTCCAGTGTTCTGGGTTCACTGTGGAACTGGTGCCTACTTATGATCACTATGCTGTGCCCAAAGGACTTTCCACTGATTTACTTTCTTTAGAAGTCTCCTCTATTTCCCATGGAGGGATTTAAGAGGCAGGTTATATGGTTCTATTTTCACTAAAAAACCCAAATGAACAAAACCAACGTAACGAAATCAAAACAACTTATCTCATGCTGGTTGCTATGATGTCCTGATTCCTTCCTGTTTTTATTTGTCTCTCCTGCTACCCCAGGACCATTTTCTCATCTCTGAGCTCTGGACCAGCCACAGGATCTCAGTTTGGGCCACTCCTTACCGTGTGCTCTGGATGAGCAGCCGTGGATTCTCTGCCTTCAGAGCCTTCAGCTGCGCCATCACCTTGTCACTCAGAGAGCCCTGGTCCAGCCTGAAAGCACAAGGGAAGCCATATTGTCCTGGGATACACTAAGGAACATGAAAGACTCTATCACAGTTAGGTTCCTCAGAATTAGGCTCTGAGATAAAGGCAGTGAGGGAGCTTATTGGGGTGAGTTCTTTGGCCAACACCAGGACGGGGAAGGGAGGGAGTAGCAGAGGCAGATGTGGCCATGGGGTGGTGGCGGCAGTGAGGTCTTGGCCAGATCACAGGCAGATCTGAGCTGCGATGACGGCCTTTGGAACTGTCTAGAGTTGACATTTTTGACTCCTACATGGGCCAGATGCTGGATATGAACCATCCTAGGAAGGGGACATGACTGTGGACGAGGTAGTTCTTATTGGCAGAGAGCATCCCTGCAGCCGTCAGGATCACAGTGGTTGGTGGGCCATGGCTTTGTCACAGAAGGGACTCTGGACTGTTGTTTAAAGAGAATGCAGAAGGCCCGTGTTCTAGGATTTTGTGAGAATGCTGCTAGAAGGAGACAATCTTAGTTCCACTTTCCTCCTCTGCCTCCCATTTCATTGCTGGAGATGGAAGCCCTGTTCTCACATGTGAGCTTTCTCTACTGAGCCACAATCCAGGCCTTGGATTCCATTCTTACAGGCTTCGAGTACCAGAGTTTCTGTTGGTTTAGAATTACCACTTTTCCTGGGCCTCCATGTCCATAACCAGGGACAGCATCACCCCCTCTCAGCCTGCTGAGAAGCGAGGACAAGGCAGGAGAGGAAAGAGTCCTACAATTGTGAGAGGCTGTGCAATGTCAGCATTCCCGCCCTATGAGCTGTTCTCCCTGGAGAGGGAGATGGAGCCCTTGAAGCTGAATCTTGTTCCTGTCTCCAAGAAGGAAGGAGGCAGCTAAGATTTGACAAGTAACCGAGACGTGTCCTGAAAGCAGACCTGTGGCTGAGGCCAGCATTGGAAAGGCTTATCAGTGTGTGGGAGAGAGACAGGGATGAGAGCTGGTCGGCCTAGTTTCCATAATCTGAGAGGTCAAAAGCAGACTCTTCACTACTATGTCCTGCCCTGACTATTCCTTTAGGTTTCAGAGTGGAAGTGGCGGTCCTGGTGGGGAAAGTCACAGGGCATAGGCTTCTCAGACTCTCTGCCAAATGGAAGAAATGGAGGGCTCTGGACATGAGTCCAGAGCCTTGTATAGTTCTCTGAGGAGGGTTCTGGCCAGAAATTGCAGGGAGTGTTGTTCTAGACATATCCTGAAGGACGAAGAGAGAGGAAACTGGATTTTTGAAAGTAGAGGAGGACACATAGGAGGCAGGCTTTCCTGGTTTGCATGCAAATCTAGGGCACGGAGAGAACTCCATTTCAGCCACACAGGGTCTACGCAAGCTCTTTTAAGACTCTAAGTCTGCCCAGCCCTTTGGCCCTCTTTTGTTTCAGGGTCTTTTCCTACATTACAAATGTCAGGACTGCTGTCCTTGGATTGGCCTCCAAGAAGCCCCCTGGGCCATTCAATAAAGCAGGCCCTCTCACAGCATTGCATTCTCACCATACTGTGGATTCCACAGCACTCAGCAGAGCTTGTCAATACTGAATCACAGGTGACCCATGTCTGTCTCTTCCCACACAGCTTAGCAGGACAGAGCCATGTGTGCTGTGATTGCATCCCTAGGGCCTGGACCAGGGCTTGGCACTGATATGAATGCATGAGTGAGTGATTGAAGAGCTACCATGGAGTGAAATGAAACCCTTTGAACATACAACCTCATTTTAAAATTTTCTTTTAATTTATTCTTTGTACCTTTCACATCACGCATCTCGATCCCATTCATTTCCCTGTCCTGTTGTATCTGCCCTTTGCCCTTGCAACCTCCTCCCCTAAAATAAAATAAAATAAAATTTAGGAGAAAAAAATAAAGGAGAAAATAGGACTTGTCATGGAAGCTGTAGTGTGACACAGTGAGCCATACAGTAAACCCTTCTATCCATGTGTCTTTACTTGCAAGTGTTCCTTGCAAAGAGTCATTGGTTTGTTTCAAGGCCTCTGGTTTATGCACACTATTAATTCTGGAGCCTCCTCTTTGTTATCCTGTTGTTGCCCTGTGTTGTGAAAGTCCCTGTAGCTTTGGGTCTGCAGGACTGGCCCCTTCACGTGCTCCAGCAGATTGTAGATGGGGTGAACACTTGGGGTGGGCCAACTCATAAGCCTGGTTCTGGGCCTGAGGAGTTGCAGGGTTGGTCAGCCCACCAGCTCCTCCTGTCCTTTCCACCAGGGTGAGTGCTCCAGCATTGCCCTGGCTAATTCACCCCCTGCAGCAATGAGCAAGGGGCAGGGCCAGTTCTCCTGCTTTCAGGTCCTTGGGTCATTCTCCCACTTCTACACCAGCAGGGCCAGCTCTACTGCAGTGACCAGGTGAGGTGCAGGGCCCACTCTCCTGAGTGTTACAGCTGGTGAGGGGCAGGGACAGCTCTCCTGCCCTTATGATCTCAAGGCCAGCTCTCCCACTTGCCACAGGTGGTGAGGAGATGCTCTCTTCCCCACCTATACCACCATATGGCAGATGAGGGGTGGGCCAGATCTCCCATGGTCACATTCTTGGGGTTGGTTTACCTGCACCCCAGTCAATAGGGTCAGCTCTACTGTGCTGCCCAGGCAAGGTGCAGGGCTCACCTTTCCGAGTGCTGCAGCTGGTGAGGGGGAAGGTCAGCTCCCTTGTCTGTTGCAGGCATTGAGGTAAAGGGGAGCATCTCTGTCCCGATCATGCCACCAACAAGCAGCCTCATTAATGAATATGATTCCATAATGCCCAGCTGCCCACCTGGTATTATATTTGCTTTTACATATACCTATTTTTATGTCATTGCAATCTGCATGATGGGTATGACATTCCCATTTAATAGATGAAGAAATTGAGTTCAGAGAAGACAGTGACTTGACTAAGCCACAGCTATAAGCGGCACAGCTGGTCAAGAGCCAGGCTGACTGTGCATCATCTGTCCCCTTTCTTTTCCACATCTGATCCTCTGGTACTCCATCTACTGCCCTCCCTGGTCTCCTGGTAGAAGGGCCTCCCAGAGTCTTACTTACAGTAGGATTCTGAGGTTGCAGGCAGGATTCCTGAGTCCCTTACACAGCAGCCTCACCCCACTGTCGCCCAGGTCATTCAGCTGCAGGTCGAGCTCAGTTAGGCTGGAGCTGGCCTTGAGCACTGAGGTCAGGTCCACACAGTGGCTGGATGTGAGGCCACAGTTGACAAGCCTGCACGAGAGATGCACTCTGTCATGTCCTGAGAGTTCACTCTTCTGGATAGTGGGGATTGGCTCTCCTTTCTGGTATCTGAAAGTCCTCATTAAAGGAAAATTGGGGCTTCCCTGGCTTGTGGTAACTTTCAAGGTTTTAATTTTCCTCTTGCACCTAAGTTGCCCCTGAGGATGCTTCTCACTCCTTGTAGGATTCACAGTAATCCTCCTATCCCCCACACCAACTTTATATGTACAGCTTACCTAATGTCCAATTTGTATACCCGCGTTTAACTGTTAGCCAAATGTTTAGCTGTTATGTTATCCAGGGACAATGGACATAGGATGTCTAGGTAGTTCCAATATCAGGGCCATTGATAGGCCAGGCAATAAACCAGTGTGTTTCTAGTATAAGAACAGAAGGTGAAAGGGGATATGGCAGGTTTGTTTGGACCTGAGAGCCTGTCTTGGGCTCTCCAGTACATACTGGGATCTAGAGTAGATGTTGCTCAGGCCAGGACCATGTCTACAGGTGGTATCTGTGCTGCATCTTTGCCTTCCCGTGTCTTATCAGTATAGAAAATTCAATGTGTCCCATAGCTGAGCTGCAGGACCAATGGTATAGTTAGAAGTTTACTGCTCTACTGCTGTTGGGTCTGGGAGGGCCAAGCTCTGAGAAATCCACAGCATTGCACTAGTGTGTCTCAAGAGCCATGAAAAAGTAAAACATTCTATGAAGACATAGAATAGAGCATGATCTCCCTCGTCATGTGAAATGTTAATAAAGATGGAGTCCACAGAAACAGAGTAGAAGGCTGGTTACAAGGGCAGAGAGCAGCAGGAAATGGGGAGATGTCATTCCCTGGGCCTTGCGTTTTTTCCCCCTGCTGCTTCATTTAGCCTCTTCCTCTGTGTTCTTCAGTTCTTTTGTAACCACTTCCTCAGGATATTTCTTGGGCCTGTTGTTATCAATAGCTAGTGGGACTCTGCTCAAGGTCAGTCTTTCAGGACCCCAAGATTTCCCATTTGTTTATCATAGCAAGTCTGCTTATCTCTCATGGATGTGGTTAAAAGGGTTCAGTGAATGTTTGATGAAATCCAAGCCTCACCCTAGACTCAGCTTTTGCCTTTGCTCTCCTGCCATTCAGGGGAAAACTCACCACAAGGTCTTTAGGTGACACCCAGGCTGTCTCAGGGTCCTACAAAGACTCTGTACTGCATAGTTGCTCAGTAGGTTTCCACTTAGGTCCAGCTCCTCCAGGCTTCCTGAGAACTCAAGTATGGAGAAGAGAATCTGCCAACTGGCTTTAGTGATTGGGGTCCATCTGGACCTGAACATAAGAAAAAGGAGGGATGTAAATTACATCTGTATAGTCTGAACAGTGTGGACAGCCCCATACTGCAGAGTGGGATTCTATCCTGACTCTGATGCCTCTGTGGAGGTTTGAATAAGAATGCTTCTCAAAGATTCTTAAATTTGAATGCTTGGTCACCAGGGAATAAAACTTTTCAGTGCTATTAGGAAATGTGGCCTTGTTGGACTAGTTGTGGCTTCATTGGAGGAAGTGTGTCACTGTGGGTGGGAGCTGGGGTTTCAAATGCTCAATCAGGTTCAGTGTCTCTCTCTTCCAGTGTCTCTCTGCTGTCTTCAGATCTGGATGTAGAACTCTCAGCTACTTCTCCAGCACCATGTCGACCTGTGTGTACCATGCTTCCTGCTCTGATGATAATGGACTAAATCTCTGAGTGTAAGCCAGCCCCAATTAAATGTGCTTTCTTTTATAAGAGTTGCTGTGGTCATGGCATCTCTTCACAGCAATAGAACTGGCTAAGACAGTTTCAATGTGCCATTCCCAGGATAGACCAGTCTCTACATCTTCTCTTTTTCCCCAACATCTTGGTCTCTTATTTATCTGTGTAGTTCCTCATCTGTGGTCTAAAGCTTAGCTCATTGTGGGCTCATTTTGTGTTCTGTTTACATTTCAGTCTAGATGTTCCTTGAGGGCATGGACAAATAGGTGGCATCTTTTCTTTATAATATCAGTGCCCAGTACAGGACCTGGCACAGAGGAGGACATTAGTAGTTCAGACAGACTTATTTCCTTTGATATGTACACACATGTCTCCTTTTGGTATAGGATTCTGGAGTGACAGGGGTCATAAAGGTAAACTGGAGATGGGAAGTGGAGTGTTCAGGAGAGGTGTTTGAGGGAGACTCTGATAGGATGTTGAGTATTCTCATAAAGCACCATGACCATATTGGCTTGCATGGACCCCATCCCCTTCTAATAATAGAAGACAACAGAGAAATTCCATGGAGAGAACAAAGGGAATGTCTTGGGAGAGAATGTCTGCAGGTTGAGTAGAAGAGAATTCTGGGAGTTCTGGAATAGACTCTGCCCTGTATAACTCCTGCTTAATTAATTTCTCCATTTTCACATACTCCTTTATCAAGCTTATTAACTCCCAGGCTTCAGCTACTCAAGGTTTATCCAAAACGTCAGACAGCTAGTTCTGTTCTCCAGTTCAATACCTCAGCTAGCTGTTTGACCTGGTGTGTCCCAATTTGTTCCCAATCTTAATTCATCCCACCCCCTCCACAGGGTACAGAGCCATGCAGAGGTGACCAGCCAGCTGCCTGCGCAACAAGCTGTGCCTCTCTCAGTCTTCTTAGCTGTAAGAGCCTGGACCACAGGGGTCCCTGCTCTTCAGAAGATTCATGAGGATGACCAGATAATGCAGTCAACTTATTCTTTGTCCTGCAGCAGCCTGCCTGCAGGAGCCCCTCCTCCCACCCACACCCATTCCCTGGGGACTCCACTTCTTGGTACCGACCCTGGATCCCCTTAGCTCTTTCTCAATGACCTCCAAGTCTTCCCTTCTAGCTTAGTTCCACTTCTTTATGTTACTACTGACCTGAAACACTCCCAACAGGGATCCCTGTGGCCACACTGGGCTGGGACATAGTAGACAGTTTTTGTTGTTTTTCCTGTCCTGCTTTCCAGTCTCTCCAGATTTACTGTTAGTCCTGCAGCAGCCTGTCTGTCCCTCCCACCCACCTTCATTCCCTGTGGACAACACATCTTGGTACAGACCAAGGGTCCCCCTAGCTCTTTCCCAATGCCTTTCTCAGTTTTCCTTCCTAGTTGATTTCCATTCCTTTGTATCATCCACCTAATCGCAGAAACACTCTCTACCACGGAACCCACAGTGACCATACTGGCCTAGGATTGAGAGGAGGCAACAGCAATCAAAGAACATAACATACCTCCAACAAAGACAAGACCAGATATCTCTAATTAGAAACATCTCAACTATAACTTCAGATGTATAGAATCCAGTGCAAAACCACAAATAGGAACAGTCAAAAGAATATGCCTCCTCCAGAAGCCAGCAACCTTTTGCAATAGGCCCTAAGAAAAGCAATTTAGCTGAAGCACAAGACAGGGCCTTCACAATAGTTATGAATATGTTCAAGGACCTTAAAGAGAATTTGAATAAATGTCTCAATGAAGACTGTGAAAACACACTTGAGTGAAACAATAAAAATAAGACATGAAAATAGAATTTAGCAAAAGAATAGAATCACCAAAGAAAACTCAAACTGAAATAAAAGTGGAAATGAAAAAATCAGGATGTCACATAAAAAAACTCTGAGGTAAGCCTCATCAATAGAGTACCAACACATGGAAGGGAGAACTTCAAGTCTTGGAGACAAAGTAGAAAGGATGGATAGATCAGTCTGAGAAAATGCTAAATCTAAAAAATCCAGGAGAAGAAATCTATATCAAAGGCAAAGGGATTTTTTTTTTGAAAAACAAAACAAAGAAGAAAATTTCCTCAGTCTAAAGAAAGAGGTGCCTATCAAGGCACAAAAAGCAATATGGAACATGAACGAAGAAAGAATATTAAAAGCTACAAGGGAAAAAGACCAAGTCACATAAGAAGGCTGGCTCATTAGAATAACACCTGACTTCTAACTGGAGACTCTGAGAAGCAGAAGGCCCTGGATGGATGTTCTACAACTCTACAAGACCATAGATGCCAGCCCAGACTACTATATCCTGCAAAACTGTCAATCACAATCGGAGAAAGAAAAATATTCCACAATAAAATGAAATTTAACTAATTTGTATCTACAGATCCAGGTCTACAGAAGACAACAGAAGGAAAAGTTCAAAGGCTTTGACTACATCCAAGAATATAAGAAAATAATAATCTCAGAACAGTAAATCATAAAAGTCCACATCACAATAACAAAATAGAAGGAATCAACAAACACTTCTCATTAATAATATTCAGTATTAATGGTCTCCTATCCTCAATAAAAAGACGCAAACTAACAGATTAGATTAGAAAACAGGATCCACCTTTCTGCTGTTTCAGGAACACAACTCATTATTTGCATAGGCGTTTCCTTGACACAAGCTAAAATTAATTGAGAAAAGACCTTTATCATTTTGCTTGAAGGCAAGTCTGCAGGGCATTTTTTAAAATTAATGGGTGATGTGGGAGAACCCAGCTCACTGAGGGCAGTGTTACCCTTGGGCTGGTGTTCCTGGGATGTAAAGAAAGTGAGGTTAGGGACTGGAGAGAAGGCTCAGTGGTTAAGAGCACTGACTGCTCTTCCAGAGGTCCTGAGTTCAATTCCCAGCAACTACATGATGGCTCACAACCTTCTGTAATGATATCTGGTGCCTTCTTCTGGCTTGCAGACATATGTGCAGGCAGAACATTGTGTACATAATAAATAAATCTTAAAAAAGAAGAAAGTGAGATGAGCAAGTCATGTAGAGCAATGCAGTAAACATTGTTCCTCCACAGCGCCTGTTTCAGTTCCTGCCTACAGGCTCCTGACTTGAGTTCCTGTATTGATTTCCCTTCATGATGAAGTGTGCTGTAGAAGTGTAAGCGTAAGTATCCTTTCTTCCCCAAGTTGCCTTTTGTTTTGGTGTTTCATCACAGCAAAATAAGCCCTTACTAAGAATAATCATATAAAATGAGTCATTTTATTGAGTTGTCTTCATTCATATATATATGAATGAAATGCAAATATATATATTTATTCTTTTTAACCCATTTTCTCCTTTCCTCTCCTTATCCCCTTCCTGTTGTCTACTACTTTAAAATCCTTTTTTTATTTTTAAGATGCAATTTTTTTTTCTGTTAATCAGACTGGTATCAAAATCCTAAACTCCAGTAATTTTCCAGCTTTGGCCTCCTGAGTAATAGAATTTCAAGTCTATGAAGCAAGTCCAGCTGGAATGTAAGTTTTGTCATGAGAAGAAGCTTGAAAATATGAAAAACAGAAGACTGAAAACAAAACCAAACCCCAAACATTTATTTCTCTGAGACACTTCCCCTTTCTGGTCCACTTGTGTCAACATTGTCTTCTATGGTGCCTCGTATATGACTGACCATTGCAGGTGCCATGCCAGATGGTAGAGTAGAAGACTGTCTTTTCTCCCAAGTTGTGAGATCTTTGGGAGTAGCAATGGTATTTTCTTTTTTGTGATTGGTAGGGCTTGTCATAAAATCAGTGCTTAATGAATATTTATGGAATGACTCAAGGGGAGTCTGATATTGAGTAACCACTGATACTGAGTAATCACTGCTGCACAGAGGCCTGGGACCTGGGAAGAGCCATCCACCATGCTGCTAGGATTAGAGGGTGGATAGGGAATATTTTAGGTTGAGTACTAAGGGCCACAGTGGTATTACTGACTCAAGTAAGTCAGCTTTGTATATATATATATATATATATATATATATATATATATATGTGTGTTTGTGTGTGTGTGTGTGTGTGTGTGTGTGTGTGTGTGTGTGTGTGTGTGTAACACACTGAGATGATGGATCAAGGTCCTGCAGGACCGAATGAGTAGTTTCTCAGAGACAAAGCATGTTAAGAGCAGGGAGTAGAAGCTGTGGGCCCCTCTGATACGATGCGTGTGGAGAGTCAAGGCAATGTGAAGGTCAGCATAACAATGGAAGCCTGTGCAGCAGAGAAGATGGGTCCTCACAGAGATAGAGGGAAAGACAGCAGTTCAAGGCTCCATCCAATGGTCAGGCACAGAGGATCATAGGTGAATAGAGACCGGTGATTGTATTGGGCAGCTAGGTGTCCCTGGAGCCCTGTATTCTATAGCCTCTGGAACCAGCTGAGAGTGTTCCTGCTGCTCAGAACATGTGGGCTCACGGGATCCACAGGGAAGTTGGAGGGAGGGACGTGTCTAGATACTCACAGAACCAGCCTGGGGGCCCTCAGTACTTGTTCTTGTTGTCTACCACAATCCAGCTGAAGCCTCTTCACTGGGAAGCAGAATTTAATGCAGAAAGTGACCACCATGAGCTCCGCGTCTGTCTGGACCACCAGGTGCTTCATGTTTGTCTGGAACACTGGGTGCGCCATATCTGTCTGGACATGAACCCTTGTTCCCTGAACATTGTGCATTGCTCGTGTCAGGAGCTCCTTGTGCTGAATCTCATACAGACAGTGGAGCAATCCAAGAGAATAGGAATGTTTGGGATGGGCTTCCTTCAGGAGCCTCTTCAGTAGCTCCCACCTCCTCTCCAGAGGCAACCGGCAGATGAAGATGTTCTCCATCTCATCCATTGCCTGGTCACTCAAAAGGCCAAACAGGAAGCGCATGGTGGGTGCCTCAAACAGGTCAAGTCTTCCATACACTTTTAACAGCTTTTCTACAATTTTAAAGCTTTCACGTTTGTCCTTTTCCTCTTCATAAATCAAGACACAGGACATCGCTGCAAAGAACTCCTGGAGACATAGGTGGGCAAAGCTGTACCTGGTAGAATTAGGCAGCTTCTGAAGGACACCCATATTCATGAAAGTGGAGATGACAGACCCAGGTAACTTCTGTTTCCGGAAGTCTCCTAAACTGAACAGACTCTTTCCTTTGCAGATCCCCTCAGCAGCTAGTGAGCAAAGCCCTCTGAGCCGGGGCCCCAGGGGCCGAACTGGGAGAATCTGGGAAAGGTATTTCAGGCAGAGCGCTGTGGTAGACTGTGCAGTCAGTGAGAGTTCTCCCCACTGGCCCATCTGCTGTGTTAGGCAAGTGCAGACCAGCCAGGACACCCAGGGTACTAGACACAGGGTCAAGAGCACAGGATTTGATTCAACCAAGCTAAAAGCTGTAATTGCTTCTCTTTCGTCTGCAAAGTATGTGTAGAAATATTCCTTCCGTCCAGACTCAGAGAAGCCCAGGACTTCCACCCAACGTGGCTGCCCTAAAGAAGGAATGAGTTTCTGTAGATCTGTGGTTCGAGCTGTGAGCAGCAAGGAAGCCTTGGGAAGTATGGATTTCCTCAGTAAACTGCTTAGCAGTGTCTGCACTGGCCATTTTTGGCTCCAGTGCTGACAGAGTTTAGGATTCTGCAAGGTCCATGCTGGCTCATCTATGCCATCCAGGATGAAGAGCAGCTTCTTGGGCTGAGACAGGATCTCCTCTATGAGATCCTTGTGGACATTTTCATATTTTGCTATGAGCTCAGCCAGACTCTGCTGCTTGCACTGGGCCAGCTCTCTGCAGCTGAAGTAGAAGACATGCTGGAAGCGATCCCTGTAGAGCTGGCCTTCCTCCCATGCTCTCTTCACCTGCCTGGCCAGCGTGGACTTCCCAACCCCAGCAGCCCCCTCTAATATGACTAATTGAGGCTCCTTCTGGCTACCCAAGCTTGGGCCAAATAAGTCTTGGATGGCAATCAGATGTCCTCTATCTTTAATATCCTGATGTCCTCTTTCTCTCACCATGGACCTGTGGCCTCTGGGGCAAGATCTTTGTAAAAGTAGTAGCTGTGTATAGTTTTGGAGGAAATCTTCAGTTTTCCAGGACGGTGTATGGCAAGGGCTCTCTCTTTTCTGGTTTGGGCTTGTTATTTTTATAGTTTCTAAGTAGGTGAGCAAAAGATGGGACAAAAAGTAGCAGTGAGTAGTTTGTTCATTCATCTATTCATTTAGTCAACAACCAAATGAATTTAGGCATTTTAAAAAATGCAACCCTGGCTATCCTGGAACTTGCTATGTTAACCAGGCTGGCTTTGAACTCACAGAGATGGGTCTTCCTCTGCCTCTCAAGTGATGGGATTAAATGTGTGTCCTTTGGCCTAGCATGATTTGGGCATTTTCAAAATTCAAAGTGTGGCAACTAGGCTTGTGTTTTAAGTTTAAATGACTATGCTTTAGAAATCTTTAAAACAAAAATGCCTCTAACTGTAAGCCCCACTTCCCAAGGACATAAGTTCCTTGAATGCTGAGGGCTGTTGTTCATGTAAGATAACAAGCCATGTATTTTTGCTTCTGTAAATGAGCTTGCTTGCCCCAACTGCATAGGATGAACTTGATCACGTGTGGGTGGGTGGAACGCAGGCAGGAAGTACATCAGGATTCGTGCTTGCCCATAATTGCACAAAGGTGGGTAATATGTAGTCTTTTGGGTGTTGACTTTATAAGTTTCTTTTCTTTTTCTGGGGGGTGGAGGGGATTTTTGACTGTATAGCAGTCCTGGCTGTCCTGGAGCTCGCTTTGTAGACCAGGCTGGCCTTGAACTCACTGAGATCTGCCTGACTCTGTCTCCGAGTGCTGGGATTAAAGGCCTGCACCACCTCATCCTTTATAAGTTTCCAACTAATGTATTTCACTGCCATTTTTTTGGGGGGGGAGTCCCAGGTATGGACATGGCCAGTATTCATTGTCCTGGCCAATATTTAATAAAGCTTGCTTCAAATTAGTCTCACGAATTGTGGTAATAGTCTTATTCTCCCCCGGTGGCTCTACCAAAAGGACAGAGATGAGAGACAGTGGTGTACTCCACATTACACAGAGAGTGGTAACACCCAAGGGCAGTGGAGTGTGATCTTGTAGCCTTCATTGCAGGAGCCGGATGTGTGACGGGGTAAGAACGGGCCCCGAAGGGAGAGAGAGCATGGGAGAGGGCTGGACTTCTGCAAGCTAGAGCAGGGTAGAGGAAGACATCACTTTCCCAGACAGGATTGCTCTAGACTCCAGCCCCGGCTCTGCTTTTGAGTGCTTGTGAGCTTGGACCAGTGAGCTTCTCTCTCTAGCCCTCCTGCACTGGGGACAGATGGCTGCTTTGATGATGAGATAAGAGGAAGAGGCAAGGGTGTGGACAGTGCTGAGAAGGAAAGAGGCCTGGGTGGGGCTAAGTCAAGCATTGAAAGAAGGAAGAAGCAAGGGCTTGGGTTGAGGTTAATGAGACTAAAATAAAGGTAAGGGAAGTCAGGAGAAGAAACTGGCTGAGGCTGAAGCCTGAGCCTGATCTCTTCTAAGTCCACCTGGAGAAAACAGACCTTCTTGGACGCTTGACCTTCCTGAGCTCACAGATCTTCAGCAACACCAACATTATGAGCTGAGCTCAGCCAGGGTGCCAGTTGGGTTAGACTCACTGCCTGACCCACATGGGTTCTAATTTCCCCATCTGCCAAGTGCAATTTCAGCACTGCAGAACTCAGAAAGAACATTTCTACCTTGTTACTCCCACTTCCCCATTTTGACCCTCTATGCTTCTTTTGCAGCCCCCTACCCAGGCTCCCATAGGGGGAGATGTTCTGCTGTCTCACATCCCCATAAAGGACTCTTAGCCCAGCTCACCTCTCATTCTGCACTCAGAGTTGATAGGTTTGTTTTGAAAAGTTTCCTTCTCGGACAACTGTTCACACGATGATCCATAGCCGTGGTCTGAGCTAGAAGTAAACCGGCTGGAGGACTCCATGTTAGATGTGCTTGGGGAACTGCTTAATGAGGTATGATGGCCTGTGGGAACGAGACAGTGGTTGGGTGGTTGTCAGGAGGAGGCAGGAGCCCAGGAGGAACACTGAAGTTCTTCATGCTAAGCCTCCACAGCCTCCTCCACAGACTCAGTGTGGAACAATGCTCTCACAGGTATTGCAGGGATGCGGTCCTAATCTGGGGCCATGAAGTTCACATACTCACATGTGTGAGTCACGGGCCTCTCTGATCTTTAACTCCTTCGCTTGTGGTTATGATCTTCTGCCTTCCAGGGTTGCAAACAACAATGATGCAATAGCAGCAATCAAAGACACTCGTACTGACTGATCATCTATTGTTTGCTAAACTCTGATGTGGATCATCATTTAGCTCACAGAACCCAAGAAAGCAGGTATTGACTCTCCTATTTTCCACATGGGGAAACAGGCAGAAGGCAGTGAAATGACCTACCCAGCGTGGTAATGCCCTGACTGGAGCCCGTCTTTGTCTAGCTCCCAAGTCACTAACAAATCACTGTGGTACACAAGCACCCCTCTTGGGAACTGGCTCAAATCCCATGTTCACCCCTCTCAGTGCCCTTCTGAATGCCAGCCTCTCCCTGTTGCAGCTTCTGAGAGCTCCTTCCCAGGGCCTGTGAGGACTGCATGGGGTCCTGAGAATGCATTTCAGTAGAAGGGGGTGTGGAGCTCATGGGTCCAGTCAGAGATTCCAGCCAGACTTCTAGTTCCAGCCACGGATGGAGTCTGAGATCTCTTTTGACAGGAGGGCTAGTGGTGGTGATAGAGTCACAGTGAGGGAAGGGTTGGGGTTCTTTGTGTACTCACTCGGTGTCAGGCCCTTCTCTTGCTGGGCCTGGCTGCAGAGCTGCTTCTTGCCCATCTGCTTCCAGGTGTGGAGGGCCAGGTCCCAGGCCCGACGACTCCCATACTGAGCCACCAGGTTTGAGGCCACCTCTGTGCTACTGGCCTCTGGCAGGGCCACTTGGTTTAGCAGCCGATGCTGGAACTCCTTCAGTTCTTCCTTATTCAGCTTTTCCAAGTAGTAGGCCAAAATTGTTGTGCGAGACATGTCTGCTCTGGGAATGGGGACGGTGGACACAAGGACCCAGGGGACAGTGGTCTCCCAGTGCCTTGGCCTTTACCACCCTCCAAGGCAAAGCTCTCACTGGGATCATGTTTCTGGGCCTAGTGAACTCTATTCAGACCCCAGGTTGTTTTGTTTTGTTTTTTGAGACAGTTTCTCTGTGTAGCTTTGGAGCCTGTCCTGGAACTAGCTCTTGTAGACCAGGCTGGTCTCAAGCTCACAGAGATCCGCCTGCCTCTGCCCCCCGAGTGCTGGGATTAAAGGTGTGCACTATCACCTCCAGGCCAGATCCCAGGTTTAAAACTCTAAATTATCTGTGTTTAGAGGTAGGAAGGAGAAAGGAGTGGTAGGAAGACTTATAGGAAGAAGATCTGATTATGCAAGGATGCAGGGAAGGGCCCAGGACTAGTCAGACAGAGTGACAGGCAGCAGGGAGGAGGAGGGTGGGGGCAGAGAGGTGGGAGGAGTTAAAAGATACAGGACTAGAAGGAAAAAGAGATGAGAGGATGAGGGAATCAGAGGGATGAAGGATGGATGATGGGATATTGGCAGATGGAGGAATGGGGGGATATGGTCCTGAGGATGGACAGCTTGGAGGACTAGAGTATGGGGGAAAGAAGGTGGAGAGGATGGGGAGAGTGGAAGAATGTGGGTTTAGAAGGTTAGAGGGTAACGGGAAGAGAGGATATGAGGACAGAGAGATGGAGGAATGGGATGTGCGTGACATCCATTGTTTTGTGGTCCCCACCACCTTCCTTTTCCTGGGACTCACAGTCATGAGATTAATCTTTCAGCTACTGCCTCGACAGAAGGTGGGGTGGTGATGTGAAGCCCAGAGTGGCACTCAGAGGCTATGGCTGAGTCCAGGCTAGCCCCCTTGAAGGTTTCTTTAGAAATCTCCTGGCCCAGGACATCACTCAGGGGTCACAATCCACAGCCAGCTTCCTAGCAGGGAGGATAAATCACCCAGAGAGCAAATGAAAGAGCAGGGTCCACGATAGGCTACGTAGACACCTGCATCATTTGGGAGCACCCAGCAGCCTACCGCCAACCCGAGCTGGCCTTCAGAGTCCACACAGGGTGGGGCCTCGACCCTGTCTCTCAGGATGGAACTCCAGTCTGCCACAGCACCCACATAGTAGAGTCTGACCAGGGAATATCTTTTCTCATCTCTCATGGTTTGGGGTACTTTTTGAGCCCCACAACTCACCTTGCTCTTCTATGGTGCCCCCCTTCTGTGTGTGTCCTAAGCCAAGGCAGCTGCATGGGTCGCAGAGCCCTCAGCTAGTAAACATCCTTTGAAAGTGAAAGAGACCCTGGCTCTTCATCACAAAGGCAGGCATCAGGAGCCTGCGCAGATGATCTCTGTCTTTTGGCAGATTCTCAGACCTCTGGGCCTTCAGGCTGAAAATGACATTATTCAACTTGTTTCCTCTTGCGAAATACCACTAGAAATTTCTGGAGCTTTGATGAACCCTGGGCTGGAGGATCCAGCTTGGGAGCTTTAGCCAGGCTTGAGAGATCCCCAACTTCCTGAGTTTATGATTCATTTCCCTCAGCCCCAGTTTGCCCATTTACTATGTAGGACATTATGGGTTTGCTAAGAAGTTTCAGTTCAGCAAAATCTTTGATTATTCCAGATCTCCTACCCCTCTCCTCTTCCTCCCCTCCACTGCCTCACCCATTGGCTATTCCTGTTAGTAAATGGCTCTTCAGGCTTCAGACACTGTGTCTCTCACTTCTAAAAACTTTATTTTTGTTCTATGTGTATGTGTGTGAGTCTGTGGGTATGCTGCATTCGAGATCTGGAAGAGGGCGTAGGATTCCCCTGGAGCTGGAGTTGTAGGTAACAGTTAGCTGTCTGACATGGCTGCTGTGCTGTGCTGTGAACTCAGGTCCTCTGGAAGAGCAGCAAGAGCTCTTAAATTCTACATGATATCTCCAGTCCCACTGGGTCTCTTTTTGTGCCACAAACTTTCCCCAAATCTTCATTTCCCTCTGATGCCATCCTTTTTAAAAGATGTGGTGTGTGTGTGTG